>NC_092078.1:2730000-3065000 GCF_039877785.1 Chaetodon trifascialis | reverse complement strand
AGCGCTAACGCTAGTTAGCAAAGAAAGGCAGTTAGCAGTACAGACAGCCAGCATCACGGTGAGGAGACATCTGTCCTGCCAAGTGAAATGAGGATAAAAGATTATTTTAGAAGCAAAATCAAAATGAATGCGAGCTGTAAACGTGGACGGGTGGTGCGTCCACTGGATGGACGGGTGGCGCTCAAACATGGCTGCTCTTTGCAGCTCTTTGCTCTGGTGCTTTAATGTGTGTTTCCTGTGAATCACGCTGCACTGGAAGCTTTGTAGTGCAACAATGTCAGGCTGCGCCATGGGCCCCTGTGGGAAACCCCATACGTCTCTAATGTGTGTTTTCGTGCTCTGCCTTTCCGTCAGACATGAAATGAAGTGCCGTGGCAGCGAAGCCTTATCTCCGCCATGTTACAGCAACATCATTTGGACAGCAGACTACTGTCCCGGCTCATCATCTCATGTGGTTGCTGCGGTTCACGGTCGGGGTGTATTTATCTTTTACCATCTATGCCGAGGCAGGAAGACGCAGCCGGACCCACAAAAACAAAAAAAAGAAAGAAAGAAAGAGGATGAATTGGAAAATAGCAGGGTGAGACAGAGGTTGGAAAAATATACATGAGAAAATGTCTGTTTGACCCAGTTTGATGGACAGACGAAGGGTCCCCCTTTAGAGACAGTCACGTACAAAACTGTCCCAGAAACAAGAGAGAAAAGCAGGCTCTTACATCAAAGGATGGACGGAGTGAAGAGGAGTCTTTGTCTCACAGGTTGAGAAAACAGATCAGTGTTTTCTGATGTGGAGCCCCATCGCGAGGACAAAGACGTACCGACAGCACTCCTTTAAGGTGACTCAGACTACCTGCATCAGGTGAGGACACGGCTGTCCACACGCTTCAAAGCCGTAAACGCTGACCGACTGTTCGCCCTTCACGACCGTTCCAACCTCCTCCCGAAGACCTTTTGTTGTGGTTTAAGACAAAAAGTCCTCCAAACGAAACGTCAGAACGAATCTGATGAAGATGAAGAGTCATCCTTTAGTGGTCCAGACGTTGGCTTTGTGTTGTAATAACGACTTCCCTTTCCTCTGACAACTAAACCTTCCCTTGGACATCTTAACTTCACATCAAACCCAAACCAGCTACGACTGCTGACAGCTACTGTGCTTTCTACCATTTAACAGAGTCATGCCGTGAGCGCACTTTGCTTTGAAATGAACTGGACGAGGATTTGGTTTATACAAAACCGTTCAAACGTTTGGAGTCGCTGGCTGGGACGACCGCTCGGCGTTTCGTGCCATCGGGTCGCAGGAAGTTTTCTTAACAAACAGACGATTTCGTTTGGTGGGTTTGCAAAATGTTTCGTGTGGAGAACAAAACGCTGGTTCATCCAGACTCACAAATGAGAGGCAGAAACAGACGAAGACGCCTCTGAATGTACGAGAAACCGGTGAGTGACACTGGAATCCTGGTGTCAAGATATCAGGTATGAACAGGAAAAGGCTCCTGTTTAATAAAAGACGCTGAATTAACAGACGTGTTGCTTTACTATGAGCGTATGCTGCGTCGTTAACTCTCGATGGCGCCCGGCATGCCGGGTGGCAAAGGCGTGACCTGCCTTACTCTGCTCCTGATGGGCGGGTCATGTCTTCGCCATCCTAAAGAAACAAAAAACTGGCCAGCATGGCACGTTCAACTGGCAATTCACACACAGTTGATGTGTGGAGTGACCAGTCAACGGCAGCACCGGGAATAACTGTCAATGATGATCACGAGAGATCGTCAACAAAGGGTAACACCAGGAGCCAAAACCCTCAAAGCATGCAGACCTGGACCAGAGCGCGCTGCAGGAGATCTGCAGCTCATTTTTAAAAATCCTAAGTCTCTGAACTGTGAACCTGAACTAGCTCATTTTAATCTGCGTGGGCTGAACTTTGAACTGGCTCTGGCACAATGTCGAGAACTGGATCAGGAAGCATCAGCTGAACGTACAAATCAAAGAAAGAGCGGTTCCCAAAACACGTAGAGCTCGGCCGCAGTGATGATCGAGGGTCAGTCATGCTTTTTGACAAGAAAATCAAATCAAAGGGCATTTGACGGGGAAACGGTTACAACAATATCTCCCTTGTCTCCCTTGTCATGCAACGCTGCGGGGACTAAATGGCAGCTTTAATCGTTTAATTCTTCTTTCGGGGCCAAAACATCTTCAACTGTAAATAAGACATCTGGCACCCGAATCGAACTGTTGTTATCAATGTTGAAATAAACATTATCGAAGGAAACGCAACAGGTGATTTGAGACTCCTGAGCGGCGCTGTGTGGAGCGTTCAGAGGCGGGGAGTCGAAGACAGAGAGATCATCCAAAGGACAAGCAGACAAGAAGAGATGGAGGACGAGGGCGAGGAGAGAGTGATGAAATGGTGTGCAACCATCGGACCGTCCCAGCAGAGACGCTGAGCTGCATGCCAAGGTGTGTGTGTGTGCGCGCGCGTGTGTGTGTGTGTGTGTGCAAGAGAGAGGCATATGTGCAGAGTTGCACATGTAGTGTAAGATGTGTGTGTGCGTGCGTGTGTGTGTGCGTGTGTGTGTGTGTGCGTGTGTGTGTGCGTGTGTGTGTGTGTGTGTGTGTGTGTGTGTGTGTGCATGTGTGTGTGTGTGAGGATGCTCCAGGCTCACATATGAAACCAATCGTCTCCCAGTGAAGGTTAGATGGACTCCACCACATTTTATTAACATGAAGATAAATGCACCAATTATGAAGCTTCAGAGCACACTAACAGGCTGCTACTTGTCTGTGTGTGTGTGTGTGTGTGTGTGTGTGTGTGTGTGTGTGTGTGTGTGTGTGTGTGTGTGTGTGTGTGTGTGTGTGTTTGGGTGGGTGGGTGCCATCCACATCTGTGGATGTTTATCACATCATTGGCGAGAGACAGGGAGGGAAGAAATTAAGACGGGCAGAGAAAGAGGAGTTAATGAGGATGATTGTGTTCTTCCAGCCGACCGTGTCTGTCCTGGCAACCAGAGCAACGACGTTTGACTCATCTCGAGGAACCAAAAGCCACGAGCAAGAACGGCGAAACGGGAACACGACAGAAGAAGAGCAAATGGTCGCGTCGGGAGGCGGGGACGCGGGGTCAGGCTCTGCACGGGCCTGAAGCTAAAGCCTTTACTCAGCTTCTCCATGTTTACCAAAATGTCCATCCGCACCCGTCCTGCTCAGCATATCTTCACAAATAAAACATTCCAGTGTGCGAAGCGTGGGAAAATACGACTAAACGTATACTTGCACACTACTTGTCAGACAAAATACTGCAGTTTATCCTCTTTTTACTGCATTTATCTGACAATTTCAGTTACTAATTACTCAGATTACGGTTTCTGCTGCCGTTCCTCTCCAGTGAAATCCATGTTTGGGGTTAAGAAACTTCTCCTCCTCTCGGATCAGCTGGAAACGCATCGTCACAAAGCTGAAAACAGCCTGTTTTTGGAGATACGTGGTTCTCACAGGACGGCCGCGCTGCAAACGTGATGATCTTATAGAAAATGATGCACTGCTGTGGATTAAAGCAGCCAACAGGATATAAAAGAGTTCAATGAGCAGAAACATCTACAGCAGTAAAACGCAGCAGACAGGGAACGTTTTACTGCGCTGTGAGTACTTTTACTTTGATCATATTTTCATACTTTAAGTAATGTTTTGAATGCAGGACTCTGACTTGCGGTGGAGTCATGTCAGCGTTGTATTGTTCTCATTATCGTGCTCTTAAGTTTCATTTCTTTGTGCTGCTTCAGCCTTTTCGCTAATCTGACAGCTTTCACATCGGACTCGTGCCTCCATCTTTCTCGGCCGGTTTGTTGTTTCTGCTCAACGCGGCGGAACAACAACTTGAGTAGGATGGATGGATGTGGCTGACGGAGAGAGAGACAGAGATCCTGCAGCCTTTGCATCTGTCTGCGTGGGCGCAAAACCGAATAAAGATGAAGAGGAAGAATGAAGTTCAAACGCTAAAAAACCCACTCAAATGATTTTTCTTTCCAGCTTTCAAAACAAGAGCTGTGACGTCTCACTGAGGCCGTGAAGACGGAGGGGGGACACAACTGTGGCTTTGGGCTGATCGTGTGTGTGTCAGCGTACATGAGTGTGTGTGTGCGTTATCTCATACGTCCTCTGCGCCTCATGATCACAATGAGACTGTTTTAAAAACATCTACAATCAAAACCAGAGCTCTGCTACTTAACAGACATTTCAGAGAATTAAACCCTCACCAGCATCTTAAATAAGGATTTTAACTTGTGACCTCGCTGGAGGTTTCTGATCCAAACGTTTGGCATAAATGTGGGAAGTCAAATTAAAGCAAATACAAAGAGACAAAGAGCCTCATGAAAAGCTGCTGCACGCAATAAAAACTAAGCAAATAACAACTAAAAACCCTGATTTGAACCTTTGACCCCTGAGGATCTGAAGATGTGGGAAGAGACGGGGATTAAACTCGCACTCGTAAACAAGTTTAAATCGGGACTTGAACCGGTGACCCCGTGAGTCTGACCATGTGGAAAACAGTTTATGGGTTTGAATCCCAGCAGCTAAACAGAGGCCCATATGGATCCAGTTGTCCATCAAAGGCCAGAGAGGGAAAAATAAACACTTTTTATATGATTTCTCTCTCAGAAATACTCCGTCTCCGAGCCGGCGTTGCAGACCCCAAACACTCGTCGTTCTGCGTGTGTGTTTGTGTGCATAAGTGTGATTAAATGTGCAAATTTGCATGTGTGTGCAAGCGCGCCTTCCTGTGTATCGATCCTGACTGATGTGGCCCGTCCCAGTGATGTTTATTTTCTGTCGTAATTACACAGAAAAGCTGAACAGAGAACAGAGCGAGATGAAGGAGTGATGGAGAGGTGGGAGCAAATGAAAAACATGAGACGGCCGAGAGGATGGGAGAGACGGATGAAGGAGGAGAAGGAGGAGCAGATCATTTTGCTTTTCCTGTTTGAGGTCAGGAGACGGATCTTGAACATCTGATTGTGGAGGTCAGGTTTAGCTACATTACACGGCGTCACACTGGAGCGCATGAGGTGAAGCTGCACCAGCATGCAGGACGTCCTGATGCGTTCATGAAACAGGTTACTACACACAGGAAACTCTGCGCCTCTAAATGGTTAAAAAACTCATTTTCTAGCATGTAGGGATGTAGAATCGGGTTTTCTGGGCACCCTGGATGGCACTGGAAGGGAAGGGACCCTTGCTTTGTCCCCCCTCGTGATTATCACGCATGTAATTAGCACTGCAGAGTCTCCTTGGATCCACGCAGGTATTAGACATAATGACACACAGATCAGAGACCCGTGGCAACACAACACAATGTACCAGACAAGACTGGACTGAATTTAATCTGGACCTGACCCAACCAAAGTCAGCCCTCGGTTAAAAGGAACCAGGTGGACCCGTGAAGATCTCTATCAGAGTGAAAAAAGCTGTTGAGAGTTTCATGATTTTAGGGTTTTACAGCGTATGTGCGCTTGTATTTTGGCTGTTCCTTCCTGAAAAGTATGTGAAGTGTGGTTAAAGCAGCTACTAGCTCTACCTGCTGTCACTGCTCATGAAATTAAGTCGCAGCTTCGACTTGTGTTTCGTCTGAATCTTTCATATCCTCCTCTCTCGTCACACCTGAATCAATGAGTTACCTGTCAGCCTGTACTCATGTTTACAGCTCTTGTTTTGTTTTTATTCAGTCAGTGTGAAAACCGAATTGACCACAACTAAAACGGTAAGAACGTGCACTTTTTTCTTTGTTCTGGACGAAATTAACCAAACTACAGGTGAAGTGATGTAATTCTACAGACCGGGTTTTGCAGATTATATTATTTATTTTTCCTGTCCAGATTTGTTTGTCAGGAGGGGTTGTATTTACTGAGCTCCAGAGTAAACACCATTAATTACCCGCTGATGTGCCGTTCAAAACATGGAAGTGGAAATTTTCATGAGAGATTTTTAAAATATCAGGGCCCACCGAAGAAGTTTGTTTTCAATTTATCAGCAAAAACTCCACAATCGTTCCCTGTGTTTCGTCGTCAGACTCCTGTCATCATGTTCTCAGGACTTAAACCACTCAAACGCTGAGCACACCATCACAAAAATACAACACGACGAGCGGCGCTTAAAGGCAACACAAGTTCAATAGCAACCAAACCTAACATACATGTAACACTTTGTGAAATATTTCTGCAGCACTTCACAGACTTGTCTCACTTCCAGGTTATTTTCATCGATTGAAAAGCACCGGCTGGACCATCTGGACGCCAAAGCAGTGACCTCACACTCGCCTGAGGCTTCAGGCAGAAATTAAGTTACCTGTGATGCATCTCAAAGGGGAAAACAAAGGCTGTCAGCTGCAGGTCTCTTGCTTGCTGTGTTAACAGGTGTACGTCAACCGTGAACGTCTTATTTCACAGCAATCTGAGGTTTGAGCGAGTAGACAGAGGTTAAAAAACTCGAGCACCGTGACCCCGCCTGAAGGATACTTTAAGGACTGTCCTTTATGAAAACTGCCCTATATCCCCCGAACTCCCCACCAAACCAAACAAGCGCCCAGCCATCACAAACACAAAATGCAGGAAATTTAAAAAAGACGAGGGCAAAAGGACAGCAGGGACCGTGTGTGTACAAATACAGGAAATACCAGCTTTCTCCTACAAGTGCCGTCCATGCATAAAACATTTCACGGCCACAACCGTCCTGTGAGCTTCCCCCTGCATGACAACGAGTAAACACACACACACACACCTCCGATGGAGGCAGCAAGCTCTGTCACGTACAAACAAGCCGCAGAACAAAACCGCAACTTCTTAAGGCACCGTCACACAAAAGCAACAGAAACGTAATGACAGCCGTGTGACAGGGACAAACCGCAAGCCTGATCTGAAAAATGAACGGGAAAACTGAAAACATGCCACCGTTGTCATCTGAAAACATTAAACAACTGGCCGAACTATTCGAGGAATTAAGAAAATCTGGCATCCGTTAAGCTGTGAATAAATCAGGATGCTCCTCACGGTAGCATGCTTTGTTTCAGTCTGATCGTAGCTGAACCTGATCTTTGACCTCCGTGTAGGGAGGGACACATTCTCCTATGGGGATGAGAAAAATCTGACGTTACTATTGTGGTGGTATGGATATACTTGTGCGATGACCACAAATAAAGAACACAGGGATTGCAGTGTGTGACATGCTGTGATCAAGTATAATAGAGCATTTAGCATCAGCTTGATGCAGTTGATAGAAAAACCAAAATAGACAGATATCCCACATCTCAGAAATGTGAACCTCATGTGACAAAACTATGTGAACATTTTGAGGTCGAACACATGTTGATTCAGCAATGAAAAGAGTAAATATGCAGCAAAGTAAGAGCAGAGTTGGAAGAAGTATTCAGTAAAAGTATCAATATGTTGATGTAAAAACACTCCATGAGAAGTGAAAATCCGACTTAAGCACAGGAGTATTTTAAGCTTCATGTACTTAAAGTACTTAAATTAAAAGAATGCTATTTCCCTCTGACTTGCAGTGGAGTAGAAGTAATTAAGTAACGTACAAGTACACAACACTTTCTGTTGTTTGATGTAATTTTTATAAATGAGAATAATGTAGGTGAGTTATTCTGCTACTGAATAAGTTGTGCATTTGTTAAAGAATATTACTGTAGCAAGAGGTAGACAGCTGGGTGCAACAGAGGTCGTTGGCTGGAATCGAACCAGCGACCACGCAGCATCCACTGTAACCATTAAGCCATCAAGGAGCTCCACTCATAGCACCACCTGGTTTCCTCACAGTTATGGGAATGACCGGATTGACAGAGGTCACAGAGCTTGAAAAAGAAAACTGGACTAAATGACGTGAAAACAGAGTTTCTGGTTAACAGCATGAAAATAAAACTCATCATGAAATGATGACTGGAGTCATTCTGAGTTCTGTGTTTTCGTGGATATTTTAGGAGTCACTCTGGTTAGCCGAGACGTCGTGGTGCGTTTGGGCCTCAGATCTGTCTTACACGAGCTGTGTCGCACGTCTCTGGCCCACGCCGTCCTCGCTGCGTTCTCTCCTAATGATAAACAAAAACGCCATAAAACTAATCCTCATGAAAAGCAGCGACATCAAAATGGGCCTAAACAAGCACCGCTGTGTTCTGCCCCGGGTTTGGAATTCTACCCACATGTTCCCATTTGATCCCTGTTATTGCAGTCACTGCAACACAAATCCCAGCGACATTCCCACAACCACATGACTGGGACCGCCTCGGGGTCGCGGAGACACTGTTCGCCAGTTTGCATGCATGCATCAGCGTACGTGTGCGTGCGCTCTGCCAGCGGAGCTCCGTATCATTCGGCCGGCAGTGGCGCAACCCTCAGCTCATCGGTGAGCCCCGTGGACGAGCGGCAGTGGGCCTCCTGGATGAGATGGGCCTCCTGGATGAGGTGATTTAAGCCTCAGCTCCAGCTCTGCGTGGGAGCCCTTAATACTGTAAGTCTGACAGTCTGAGTAGCAGATGGGTGTTTTCCCACGTCAGGTTAACTCAAACAGCGTCAAGTCACCTGTCCACCACAGATGACTTCAAGTAGTGTTCACTAAATGACTTTACTGGCAAAATCTAACCATCCATCACTGAAGTTTGTCAAGAAAACTATAAAAGTCCTCAATTTCATGCACTAAATGCAATAAATAGACTTTAGTGCTACTGAGTTGAATAAAAATTGGAGAAAAACATTTGTTAGATGTCCTGCTGAAAGACTGTCATCTGATTGACCTCAACTGACATCTTAACTTAACAACAACAACAACAACAACAACAGGGCGATATATAAGGAGTGAAAATGTCCTGTAGTGTAAAAAGCAGAAAGCTGAAGGTGAACTTTGAGTCACCGAGGAGTGATGACCAAACCAAAGCCAAAACACAAACCCCGGCTCAGGACCAGGCCTTCCCGGACCCTGCTGGGCTGAGAGTGTGTGTGTGTGTGTGTGTGTGTGTGTGTGTGTGTGTGTGTGTGTGTGTGTGTGTGTGTGTGTGTGTGTATGTACCCAGCCAGCCGTTCTGCGTAGGCTGCGGTCAAAACCCAGTCCAGCTTATAGTACAGGCTGTGACGCAGATCGTTGCCCTGCACGGGTGGGTGTGTGTGTGTGTGTGTGTGTGTGTGTGTGTGTGTGTGTGTGTGTGTAGCTGAATCACAATGCGGTGGTGTTGAGACTTCTCAGTTGAACTCAATTCGTAACACTGAGCTTGAATGTGGTGACCTGGGTGGGCACAGCTACATGTTTTTAAATAACACACACACACACAGTAGAGACATGCCAGTATACACACACACATACAGGGTTATACTGGGATATTTCACATGTAAATGAATGGGCCTGTCATTTTAAAACATGAGCAAATGGTGTTTATGCAGACAGACACGCTGAGCAAACTGCTGCAACAGATGGCCAAAAGTGTATGGACACATGACCGTCACAGCCACAGTGTAATACATCATTAAGCCTTTCATTTGTTCATCGTCTCATCTCTGTCACACCAGCATTTAAAAACGTCACATTTCATTGTGACATAATCAATTAATTTCACTGCAATTTCAAAGCAAGCAGCCTGAGGACCACTGAAGACAACAGACAGCCGGAGCGTCCACTCTGGAGGAAGCTATCGCAGCTTATTAGCTCTGTTGTACCATCCACTTTTATTTAATCCTCCTCTGTCGGTGTCCACAAAAGAGGCGGTTATCAGAGGGAGGTCAATAACACCGTACAGTACGTCTTTTGAATAAATGCTAGGAGCTAGCAACCAAGCTCGTCATAATAGTTAGCTTACCTTGCTAACTGTTAGCTTGCTAACAAACTTCAAACTGACTAAGAACAGCTTCCCCATATCAGTAACTCCTTGTTGATAAAAACTATCTGCAGTCACAGACATTAATGGTCTGCCAAGAAAAGAAAGAAGCTCAGAGAACCGTTGTAACTGACTACCGCTAGCATGCTAGCGTCTGTTAGCGGTTAGCTTAACAGCTACAGCAGTTCGCAAACTTGCTTCATGAGTAGTCACTACAGCAGCCATTACAATTTGAACAGCCCACCCGTGGGCCATAGGAGGGTTTATAGACACGCAGCCACTTTTAACATTAACACAGCACTGAGGCAACTCACCCATGATGTCTCTCGGTGATCCACAGATGGACTCCGACGTAACGCGCCGACCACAACGGTCTGGTAACATCCACAGAGGTGCAGATGACCCACTGCAGCAATATTTAGTCCAAAACATGACAATAATCCACAAACAAATGTTTCCTCCTTTCAAAACAGCAGGTCAGGTGCTCCTCCTCCGTGGTTTCCCGTTACAACCCGGAAACACACGCATGCTGGTGCAGTCACTAGCAACCAGAGGAGCCAATAACAGTCTGAGATGAATTGTGGGGCCTTGTCACGTCTGTGAAAATTGAGCCAATCACAAATAAGTTTAAAGATGACTGGCGTCTTGACTAGCCAACGAGATTCTGAACATGCTGATCTGCTGCTTCAGTGGATTATTTGCAGCTCCATACACTTCAAATAAAGGAATTCAGTGCCAACAGGGATATTTGCAGGGTTTGAAAGGATAAATCAGGTAAATGGCCTCAATTTAAAGATAAAATAAGATTAACTTCCTTACATATAAAGATAGATGACCAAAGTTTTGATTTTATGAATATAAATATAGATATTTATGTAGATAGATATAATAAATGGCCTTTTTGTAGAACGCCTACAGATACCATTAGAGAAAACATAAAAATATTCAGTTTCTGTGGTGCTTGGACTACAGTAAGGCTTCATGCTGTGGTCCCATTGTGTCTTCCAGCTAATAAGTCCCAGATATAGTCATCTGCAGGCATGTATTTCCACAAAAATATTTAAGTACAAAAAGAAACTTTTACAGTGTGGTCAAATTTCTGTTACTCAATGTCAGTGACACTTACGGTGATTCTGACTGCTGGGGATAAAAGTGTTACCTTTCAAAAGACTTAAAAACGATGCACATACTCCGAATGGTTCAAGAACAGCTTTCAGTTTTCTTCAGGTGTGCCTTGGATAGAGGTTTTAGGCATTATTTCACTGGTTTCAACAGTATTAAACAAAGTTTTTCGATCATGGATGAACTTTCTTACTGTGGCCAGACGTATCTGTGTGTTAAACACTAAAATGTCCCAGTTTTCAACATTCACTACTAACTTGTCTGCTCGATTAAAATCCGAACTGTACTTGCTTTCAGTGCTTACATATACATTTATCATAGTCTGACCCCCATTACCTAACCCAATAAACAACATGCATTAAGTCAACACTGATTTGTCTGTATGTGCATCAAAGCGTTGTTGTCAGGGCTGTCACAGTCAAGCATCACAGGCTATGACGCTCGCAGCTCTTCCTGACAGAACCTGTCAGTATACAAACAGCTAGCTGCCATCCTTAAAAGAAAGTCAGTCTTTTCTAAAGCGCTCGAGGCTTACTCCTTCTTTAGTAAATGACCCAGCAACACTGCTGCATTCATGGCGTCCATGGTGTTGAGAGGTTCCTTCGTTGGTGTGCTAAGTGCTGCAATAACTGTCCACCACCCTAATGACAACGCCAAGGGTGCATGCATGAGCACATCCATCTGCACATGCATGAAAGGGCAGTACACTTGAGGGTCCTGGTTTGCTGGTTTAGTTTGTAATGTTTCACTTTTATTTAAGCCTCTTTTGCAGATAGTTGAGACAGGAGACAACATACTGTGCATCTTCTGAGTAAACTTTATGAACTTACTGTCTCACTATGGCAGCTATGCTGGCTAACTTGCTAACTGACCATTCGTTTCTGTCAGAGAGCTACTTCAGTAGCCGAATGATCTCCAGACCAGAGAGCAAAATGCCACAGGAGCTAAACGGTCCAGTACAGAGAAAACAGAGAGAAGCTCAGAGAACTGTTATGAGTAGCTAGTGCTAGTATGTTCCCAGCTTGTTAGCATGCTAACAGTTAGCTAGCTGTCTACAGTAGTTCACAGACAAGCCCTGTGAGTGGTTTCTACGCCACTAAGCTTTTAAGAGTATTTCACGTGTGGATGAGTTTTCACTCTCTGGTGATACTGGGCCTTTGCTCTATGTGTTTTTGAGGTTTCTCTTCCCATCTTGCTCCCTCTGACTCTCCCTCTCTGGCACCTACAGTAAGAAGTCATCATGCTCCATTACACTGACATGACTGGACCAACCGCTCTGTAGACACACACACTTCTTCCAAGAATATCACAAAACACAAAGGCTTTCATAAGAGGAATACAGTACTCTTTGTGAACTCTCTCAGTCTGTCTCTCGTGTACTCTAGTAATACACACTCATTTACAGCTTGCCTCTCTCTCAACACACACATTTGCCCAATTGGTTCACACATGTTGCCGTAATAATTTGGGGGTGAATAAAGGCTTTTTATTGAGGTTTAATGATGTGTTCACTCTGAGCGGCCCTCTAATAGTGACACAGAACAGAGAGCTGGCTCAGGCATCGGCCTTTAGCTGAGTGACTCACACCTACACACACACTAGTGTTACAGTAAGCCGCTGACCCTCGCCTGACAGTCTGTCGATATACGAGTGGGAAAAGTCATGTCTCCCACACTGTTAACATGGACTTCACATCCTCTTTTCTGACTTTCACACCCTCTTCATGTGTTTGTAAAAAGAACATGCATGTAAAAGGCTCTCAGGGCATATTAAACAGGAATGGGAGCCAGAGGAGACGGCTACGGGTACTGTGACAAACTAATTAGCCTGTAAGATGGAAAATCAGTCCTGCAGGCAGAGCAGAGGACACCAATAAGGGTCTCTGCAGCACAAATGACATCTGGCGCCATCATGGAGCCTCAGCGGATCAACTAGCTGAAAGTACATATTGGGTAAATCTAGGGCTGCAACTAATGGTTCATATCAAGTATTGTTTAATCTATGACCAAAAACCAAAGATCATTATTTTCTAATAAAATAATATCGAAAGGAGAACCAACTCCCCAGCTGGAACCCACCACAAGTGAGCTGAACAAGTAATGTGTTATCAAAGTTATTGTTGATTTTCAGTTGACGACTCAATAATCAATATTTGGCTGAACAGACCAAATGTAATGATAAAACCCACCATAAAGTTCTACCAACTCCGCAGCTCCTCTGTGTTTTTAAGCCTGTTTTAGGTCATAGTTTTGGTTTCCTACAACTTCACCATCTGGTTCAGTCAAGCGACAGATGGGAAACCCATAACGTTAGCAACTAGCTTCTGAAGAAAGTGGAACATTTAGCAGCGTATGAATCAGAGATGGGTTTCTCAGGAGTTTGTGGAGCCCAAAACAGAGCAAAAAGGAAACTAACTATTGTGTTTATCAGGTGAACAGAAACATGGCTGAATGATAATGTTGCTCCATGTCTACAGTTTAAGTCCAAATAGATTTTCCAGGTCAAAGAGTGATTAAATATAGTGATTTGTTAATAACCATGTCATGTTTCTCTCTCGTCTATTTAAGGCAGGAAAGTTTAGCTGGATTTTTAAGAAATGACCAGTGCTAATGTGTCTGTCTTGTTCAGTAAGTCGACCATTTTGGGGGTTAAGGAGCCTCTGTGTTGTTTACTTTAAGGTGCCTGGGAAAAGACCCAGGGTTCATGAGCAGTTCATAAGGCCCTCGTAAGATGCTGCTAAGGGGCCCGTAAGGTATTTATAACATGCTACCATAGAGCCCCCCACTGCTAAAACAAATCATTAGCATCCTGCAAAAATCTTATATGACTCTGAAGAGGCAATTTCTGAGGAAATGAGAAAACCTGGCTTATTTTCTCATCGATGGCGCTGCATTTTTGACATTTCAGAAGGTTCGTCAAAGGTCAGGGCTTGGTCGGGGACATTTTTGTAACATGCTTGTCTTTCAAGCTTTGCTTGATGGTTTTGTGCCTCTGAGTTTAATTAATTTCTTTCTCAAGGTTGCTGAACTGTTTTAAATATTCATGTCCTATTAAATGAAAAATTGGCCTCCGAATAGGGTTAATCGTCAACAAATTAGTTTAACGATACTGGCAACAATGTCATTACATTATTGTTTTGATATTTTCTTGCATTATTTGCTTCTTATTAGATTACAGGCTTCATTGCATTTTATTTTATTGCATTATTGGCTTTTGCTATGGGAAATGATTAAGTGAAAGGCCTCCAAAGGGTCAAACGGAGGGTAGAGTCTTATTGACTGACCACTGCAGAGATTGAACCCGTGACCTTGCAGTTACAGCAGAGCCTCCAAACCACAAGACCACTCCTCCATGTGTAGCAGTATGATTGGGGAGGTTTTGCTGTCAGTTTGGGTGACAGGAGGGTCTTTGTGCAGCGCTGAGGGCCTGCCTGGGAAATTGTTGTTTAAATAGCGCTCGGGGGCTCGTAAGAGCGTCCTTGATGGGCTCGTAGGGAGTTCATAGCGTGGTGGAGAGGGTTGGTAATGTAGTGATGAGGGTTCATAAGGCTGGTGTTACAGGCACAGGAAGGTCAAGAACTCTGCAAGAAGCTAATGGTGGGTTCAAACCTGTAGCCTCCTTTTGACCTGATGGGGAAGAATTAGAAAAAGTCGTCCTCCCACTTCATCTGCTTTTTCTCTTTGATTCGCTCCGCCTCAATTAATTTCAGTCGAACAACTACCGTCTGGTTCGGTGTACTTGGCTAGACTGTCGATCCATGAATACACAATGCCTTTAACCTCATTATTTTCTGACTGATTCATTCACTCAATTCCTTAAACGCTTATTTCATCTTGTCGTCTCTTATTCCCAGCCCCTCTGCTCACTTCTCTTCCCCTCATCACCCTCTCCTGTCGACGAGAAGCTCAGGGTCAATGTGTTTAACACACCCACAAATATACGGTCTTTCTCTCTAAAGAGGGCCCCCTGTTTCTATTGAGACTCCAACATGCTCGTTAAAATCCTCCCATAACCGTGCATCCTCGCCGTTCCCTTCTCTCTCTAACTTAGCTTCTTTCCTGCCCTTCTCCCTCCACATCTTCGCATTTTCTTTTTCATCACTCGTCTTCAGTCGCCCGTCGCTGCCCTTTTCACCTCACCCATCCTGGAGGTGAAGAGTGCACAGGAAAAATGCCCCCGACTTTCTTTTTGTCTTGCACTTTCCTTTTCTCATTTCCTTCCACATACTTTCCTCCCATTATGGCCCGCTTTGCAATTTCTCTTTGTTCCCTTTTCTGCACCTAAAAGCCCAGGGGTGAAGAGTGCAGAGTAGAGTGTTTCTGCTGTGGGAGTCACGGTCATTACTGAGCTATGGACGATCACCAGAGGGAAGGAGGGATGGAGGAGAACAAAGAGCTTGGAGGAAGACTGGGCGCTCGAGCTTTAAACTGTACGTCCATTCAACTGTCAACCAAACGTCTGCGTGTTTGTGAGCGTCTGAAATGTCACAGAAAGTGCACATTCCTTCAACCTGGTTAACCCAAAGGAGCTGTGATGAAAGCAAAACATGTCAGCTGAGCTTGATGAAATCTGAGTGGGTGGAGCCAAAGAACTGCCATTTTCTGTTCTTCTCACAGGTTGGATACCTCCACAAGCTGTAAAAATCAAGAGTTAGGGATTACAGGTTTTCGCCAAGTTGGCGGCGTGGCTCGAGGTCCTCCACTCTGGTCCAGACTGAAACATCTCAACTACTTGTTGGATTGTCGTGAAAGTAAAGACATCCACAGGACTCCAAGAATGAATGCTGCTGACGCTGGTGGTCCCCTGACCTTTTCTCTACCTTCACCATGAGGTTGACGTCTACGGTTTCGTGGTAATCTCTTTGTTTCAACTTGGCCATCATCCACCCAAAATTTGGTTTTTGTCCAATATCAACAAAAGCGAGTACAGTCCCAGCTTCAGATGTAATTTGTGTTGAGTGCTAATTCGCAAATGTTTGCATGCTAACAAGCTGAACTAAGATGGGGAATCTGGTTACACCTTCTAGGACTCCCAGCTGGCCGATGGTTTCAATCATCCAGTGAAATACCTCAATATTCACTTAATGGATTGGCATAAGTTTTGATCATTCATGTTCCCCCGACAATGAATCCTCACAACTTTGGTGACCTCCTTTTCTTCTAGCTCCTCCAGCAGGGTGGGGTGGGTTAATGGCCTTTGTGAGCGTTGGTAAATCCGTCCAGGGCTTTGACAGTTTGCTTTTCTTTTAAATAACATCACAGCCTGTCTGTGCTCTATCAGAAGAGGTAAAACTGTAAAGTATTTCACGATGAAAAAGCAAACAGCCGAGAAAAGCCAGAAAAAACAAACTAAATTTAGTGCAGCAGTAATGTTCTTTTTCTTTCCTATCTTGAGAATCATTTTACGATTTACATTGTGACATATTGGCGAGTCCCGACCCCTAACATGGATGATAAATGCCCTCCATCCCTTTCCAGTCACTACCTTAGCTGCAGCACTGATGTTTAGTGCCACCTTTGCGCTTTAAATCAAGACGAATCCTGAAATCGTATCTGGCTGCAGCTCAGCTCTGCATGAAATGTCTGAAGACGGAAAATCTGCAGCTCAGTCACAAATTAACTCTTTGTTCCCTCAAAGAATCGATTTGTTTTGGGCACAAATCAAGTTTTTATTGTTAGTCCGTAGCAGTTCAGAGTGGCTATACTTAATGCTGTCGTCGGAAGACAGAAGACAAAGAACTGGCAAAATCCTCAAGAGGAGTGAAAGACCGTAAATCCACTTCTGCACGGTGGGCCTCAGGAAATGCATTATTTGCCATATAGATGAATTTGAAAAGCCTAAATCTTACAAACCTCTTGTTTTATCACTTGGTTTTCGTCTTCTTCCACCCCTTTCTTCTTCCTAAGTTTCCTTCCTCTTTCTCTTTTACTGCCTCTGCTCTTCTTCGCTGATGGCTTGAGCAGGCCTCGTGAAACGTCTCCACACAGAAAGAGAAAGAGGACTCTGAGGGGTGATCACGGTTCAGAGGCCAAACAAATGTTCTGTCAGATTTACTGGCTGAGCGAGGTTGGTGGCGCTCCCACACACACACACACACACACACACACACACACACACACACACACACACACACAGTAATCACGTGAACAAATTTGGACAAACAAATTATGTCATATCATACACCCACACACACCTTCCTCACCTCATGACCTCACCACTACATGACCTGCCTTAACCTTTACCCTGTCTTTAACTCTGTAAGCGTCACCTTAACGTTCACCACCGCATGGCTGACCTTTACCCTGAACCTGACCTTAACTCCACCCCTGACCGCTCACTTTGAAAATACCCTTAAAAAAACAGCCCCTCTGATCTCCTGTCTGATTTCTTGCTCGCACCATTCGTGGTTGAATACATACTGTGTGCTAAGAAAGGCACTTTTCAGTATTCATGGTTAAAAATTACCTTCCTGTCTTTTGCTGTAAAACATTAAAATATTCTCAGTCATACCTGGATTTTACAGCATCAAATGCAACCAGACACTTCTGAGGAGCCCTGGCAGGACTTTTTGACTTTCTACATCTGAGCGTTTGTTTGACATGTGAGAACTTAATTTCAGATGTAACAAGATTGTTCACAGGTGGAAAAGTCATTTTCTAATTTTCACAAAAGAAAAAAAAAAAAAAAGGTTTGGGGGGGGGGGTCCAAATGTGCTTTGAATAAGGTGCTTTCAAATGTTTGACAGTGGATTTATTTCAGCTCTGATTATTCTGAAACTATTCTGTCGGTTTTGTTTCTCTTCATGAATCCAAACGATGAAAAATATTAACACAGTCTGTTAATAAATCAGTCGATCGACAGAAAGATAATCTGCAACTATTTTGATAATCAATTAATCACTGATTTTTGTCAGTTCCAGCTTTTCAGTTCTGAAGATTTTCTGGTATTTGAAGACCTCATCTTGTAGTTCAAGAACTTGTGATGGTATTTTATAACATTTTTTGATTTTATTGTAGAACAAACAATCACAATGTGTCATCTTACAGGAGCTGAAGATGCTTTACATGCCAGTGAGTGAAACAGCAGAACAAGCTTCAACTGCTGCAGTGTCATCATTACAAGACGACAAAAGAAAGGAGGTGAAAGGTCAGAGGTGAAGAACTTTGACAGTATGTCTATGACCTTTGAATGAGGAGCATGGAGAGAAATAAGTCAATATGAGTGTAAAAGGTGTTTCTTAATACACAAATTATCTGACAATTTGTGCCATTTCTATCATCAGGTTGTGATAAGATGACATTTTTAATCGAGCAGCAGTAACTCTGATTCATGTTTCTACTGTTTTTATACGCAAATTTAAATGTGCATGAAAACAGCTGGATGTAAACATACGCTGAGTCGGGTTGTGTTTGTGTATACACGCATGCAGTTCATTTACCAATCATCGTAAAAGGTTGTATAACTTGTTTAATTTGTGTATCATGAAACATGCATTTGACAGAAAGTCAGGCTTTACAGTGTGGTAACTGTAGACTGTGTGTGTGTGTGTGTGTGTGTGTGTGTGTGTGTGTGTGTGTGTGTGTGTGTGTGTGTGTGTGTGTGTTTGTGTGTGTATGCACGCAGCGAGTGTGTTTTGTGGAAGTAAAAAATGTGGTGGTGGCAATAGAGGAATATTTATGTATGGGTGGATGCATACTTTGTGTGTATGTGTGGAGATGTAATGTGACCCTGGTACCTCAGCTGGTATTGTTTAGCAGGAGAGGGTGCAGTCAGACCCTGTGACTGATCTTTCAACACCTTTACAACACACACACACACACACACACACACACACACACACACACACACACACACACACACACACACACACAAACACACGTATACATACAAAGTCCAAATGAGCTCTTAGCACCTCGGCTACAAGACATTCCTGTGACATGTACATGCAAAGGGCACGAGGCCACGTTCAGGACTCGCTGAACAGCAGGCCAAACACATCCAATCAGAGAAAGTCCACCATAAACAACCTCTGAGGAGCATTTATTGTTTTATTGTTCTGTTCTGCATTTCTGTCAAGTTCCATGTGCACTTTTTAAATGCCCATTGTGCAAGAAAATTGAAAAATGGAAGCGTGTAATCCACTTGGGCAGGCCTGAAGTGGAACTTGGCTTGACAATAAATATATTTGAGAGAGAAGCATCTCAAATTTACTCTGACTTTTTATTGCTTTTTGCACTTCTGGTTAGATGCTGAAATGCATTTTGTTGTCAGTGTCCTGCTTCACTCTGTGTTTACTGATGTAAGACAGAAAGAGAGGACATCCAGGTCATGAAAGCTTCTCTATCTGCTGCTCTAGTTGCTCTTACCTGCTGCACAGAAAGTGACGTATTTTTCATTTTCTGGTTATTCAGAATACAGACAGAACAGAGAGAGTCACCATTAATGAAAAGGCAAAGAAACCTCCAAAGAGGACAAAGTCACAGCATGCCGTTTGATTGACAGGTGATTTCTGGGACGTGCACCAAGAATGACCAACAGTGGATAAATTCAGGTTGTTTGACAAAGCTATAATTACATGGACTGCAGTAAATGAGGAGATAAGTGGAAAAAGTCGAATCAGTCATCCGGTGGTCGTTTTAAAGTCGTACCGGCTCAAATCTCATGGTGCTACATGCTGTTAATACAAAGATGTTTTTTCTGTAACCAGCTGCTGAGGGTTCACACTCTCTCTCCTTGCACTAGAGTAACCTCGCTCTCCCTCCCTCTCTCTCTCTCTGTCACATATATGACCCTGCAGCTTTGAGGGGGGGCGAGGCGAAGAGAGAGGGAACTCTTTTCCATAGACGTCAGAGAGCAAACACAGCACCCACAGTCACACACATGTACGAGCACACACTCAGAACAGGGAACGCGGGGGGGGGGGGGAGAGAGGGGGGGGGCATGTTTGTGGTTAGCGCTGAGGAATTACCATGGGCTTATTCCGTCATTTGCCAAAGCTCGGGGGGTAAGGAGAAATAATTCCACCAAAACACCAAAAACCACAATAAAGCATATCTGCTGAGAGAGTGAGAGAGAAAGAATGGAGTGGAAAAGGGTGGAGGGGGGCAGCGAGGGGCCGAGAAACGCCACAAGCAGCTTCTGACTCTCGAGGATGGATGAATGCAGGGTAGCAGCAAAAAGGATGCGAGCAGTGATAACTTAGAAGGTGACCACACGACCTCCAGTGGCTGATGAAGGGAAACATTCACCAATACGATCAAAAAATCTTCAGTCTTTTTGTGGGATTTTGGCTGTTTTTACTTTGAGTTTTTCTGTCTTACATAAAGAAGCACTTTGATTTTACGTTAAAAAGTCAGTGTAGTAGTCACACTGCTGTATCATGTCTTCTGTGGCTCTGGAGGACTTTTCTAAAGTCTGTGTTACAGACTGGACACACACAGTGTGACAGAAGTGGGCTTTTGCTCTGCAGGGAGGGACTAACAAAGGATGCAATAACGTTTCATTATGGGAAGAGTAGGATCCAGTTTTTGGAGCTTGGCCCATAGTTGAAAGCCAAACGGGGCAACGTGCAGGGACGGCATCTTCATGCACGTCTCGACACGGGCTAACATGTCACACAGTCTTAACGGCCGGCGTCATCATCCTCTGATCATCTCATCCTGGCGACTGTATCTTTCGGCCTCTGCTGCTTTAATTTCAACCATTTTATCGATCTGCCCCTCATGAGTTCATTTTCTGCATTTATTAGGGAAGAAACAGTAACGATATGACAGAAAATGGTCCCTGTCCTGACATGAAGTGGACGCAGATGACCTGTGACCTGCTGTAGCGCCTCCTCCAGCATCCAGAGGAAGGACCCTGATGGCGTTGATAACATATCTGCACAGGAGCTTCAGTTGGAGCTGGTATGAGTTTGACTCGTGGTGGGATATTCTGACGTGGACCCTATATAATTGTCTTTGTTTTCTGGAAATCTGCATCAGATTTCCTGAGTTTTCTGCTGAACTGCTTTCTGTTTCTGCTTCTGCCTGCACTGCTATCAACCCGTAAGTTTAAACAGTTGCCAAAACATACAAACTTGACCTGATCTCAAATAATAATGTGGAAAAAAGATTCAGATTCGAGGAACAAATTGGATTTCCCTGCAGCTATAATGGGACAGTCGTAGCCTTGATACGTCTGAAGTCTTCCACAAACATATTTCATTAAGATTCATGTCAGCCTTATACAAGCATGGAAACTGATTTATCTGTGGGTTCTGCACCCCTAACTGCAGGACGCAAGCAAGAGCTAGATGAGAGAAGAAGGCCTTCACTGAGCTCTCACTGTGCTGAGACACCAGAAAAAACAGTTTGACACGTGGGACAGACACCAGGCCAAAGTTCAAGTCGCTGAAAGTAATTTCTGTAGGAGTTCAACTGGCCTGTGCCGTGTCTGCGAGCTAATAACGCAAAGAGATCATCATCTCCTTTTTTTTTAAGAGAACAAATGACTTTTCTGTCAGGACAATCTGTGAGAAAATGTTAAAACAAAGGTGCAGAGAGACGGATGACACCATGATGAAAGGCTGAATGGAAAGAAAAGACAAGTGCGAGTCATGAGTGAGCAAATGAAGACAGACAGAAAGACGTGTGTCCACAAATAAGATGACAGTTAACAGTTAGCATCATGTTGTTTCTTCCATGTGGAGGCTATAAAAACTTATATTTTCTAATCTTTACATCATCCTCAAGGTGTTCTATCACCTGACCCTCATTTGCAGGTTTGATCCTGCAGAATAATCTGTCTCAACAAGGTGAGGGGAGGGAAATGAAAGAGGGATGAGAGAGAGAAAAGGATGAGTGACGCTCTGATTAAAACGTGGGGGATTGCGATGATAATGGCGCATCTGTCCACTGCACCTGACCGTCTTTAAATATCTGTAAGAGCCTTCATCCCGCGAGGAATCTGACACGTCTTTCAGCATCTTCCTATTTAGACACCTGGGGAAGACAATAAGAGGCGGACCACCTGCAGGAAGATATTCAAGGACGGACTGGTGAAGGAAAACAGAATGCTGAAAGACGGACGGACAGCGAAGTATCCCCGGGACAAGAAAGTGATCCTCAAGTTGGGGCAGCTCAGGACAAAGTTCCCCTCTAAAGCACTGAGACCAGGAGTTAAATTTAAAAAAATTAATATGAAAATATAAATAAATTAATCTTCGCACTAGATAGCTAGATAGCTTTGGCTCCTTCTCTCCAAAAAACCTTGGTCAACAAGATAAAGAGCCCACAGCCATATTAGCGGCTCTGTTAAGGTGTTAGCTAAATGTCAACATTAGCATGCTAACATACATGCAATTACAATGTTAAACGTGCTAATGTTCAGCAAGTACACTGTTCACCATGTTCCTTATGTTCAGCTTAGCCTGTTAGCGTGCAGTTAGTGTAAGTTTAAGGTAAGGCTGATGTTTCGCAACATGAAATAATAACTCCAGTTCTATGAGTATGTGCGCCCGTTGTTGGTACTCTCTAAAGGTCATTGATGTTGTTTTAGGAGTCATTAGCAAATGACCTATTCTGTCATTTTGGTTGTTAAAATGCAGTGAAACGGTCATTTAGACAACAGACCCATTTAATTTACTTCGTAATTCAGCAAATCCTGGATCAAAAACTTCTCCAGCTTCCAACCTCATTCCTTAGAAACACGTTAATTTGACATACCACCATCACATGACCACAGTGTACCGAACACTGTCCTCACTTGGCCAGTTCATTAAGCCGAAGGTAATAAATGTCGATCGTTCCATTAAATTTCCCTAAAACCCTTATTTAAAAATCGTGGCTGCACATCGTGATTTCCATTAATAAATATGACGACGTCTCTTCTCATGCCCTCGGTAATGGCAGTCGAGGTAATCCTGGGTAATTCTCCATCTATCAGCCCTCCAGGCTGAGTTCACTGCCAGTAATTGCACATGTGGCATCAGGTCTCATCTTTACGGTGAAAAATTGAGACAACGAAAAGAAAATGGGAGAGATTTACTGTAAAGCTGAGGTCAGTCGCTTTTTATAACTTTCAAATAAATACACACACACACACACACACACACACACACACACACACACACACACACGCACATTATCACGCCAGACAGTTATGACATCATTGTGGTCTGTGATTCAATCGTCATCGGCGGCAACCGCGAGCCGAGCACATGACCGCAACCTCGTATATCAAGACCCCCGCAGTGTGTGTGCCTGAGTGTGTGTGTGCGTGCACGTGTGGAGAGGCTGGCACGTGTGTTTTCTAATGATGAACTGGAGGAAGGGGATCTGTCTGTTTGGAAAAGCTGACAGCTCTATCCATTTCTCGGTCCACACACTCGTCTGACGAATCTCTTTCGCCCTCAGCTCATTCCAGTTTGGTCGACATTGACTCGCTCTCTTTCTTTCAGTGTTAAAATTATTTATTTATCAATAAAAGTCTATATTTTTAATTCAAAGTCGGCTCACAATCACAGTATTTAAAGGCATGACTGAAATTTTAAGAGAATTAAGATTAAGTTTCTGTCTTATTCTATTCCTATTTTT
Source organism: Chaetodon trifascialis (assembly GCF_039877785.1). Lineage (NCBI taxonomy): Eukaryota > Metazoa > Chordata > Actinopteri > Chaetodontiformes > Chaetodontidae > Chaetodon > Chaetodon trifascialis. The sequence goes on along the minus strand of NC_092078.1, from coordinate 3,041,447 downwards.
ATGTTATATACTCGTCAAATATTTATTTCTTACCTTTTCTATTTATCTGTCCTTTATTCTGTACTTGCTGCTGCTTGTACTTTCCCTCTGGGGGATCAATAAAGGATGATCTTATCTCACTCGTCACAGACTAAAGACAGACTATATGTGCTTAGTTACCTCTGCTGTGCACATCGCATTTGGTGGAAACTGCTGCATCATTTTTAAGCACAAAGTCATACATTGATTCAAGTGAATTTGACCCCTTAATGTCTTTAATCAGGCCTGTGTGGAGTCTGCAGCACCCCCTGCTGGAAGAGGCTCAAGCTGCAGACATGCACAGAACTCTGTGCCAGAAAAACCAATGATAATAACAATTTATTTTAATTTTGAAACAGTTGTAATAAAACCAATAATTGTCCTCTTGTTACTTATCTGAGGAATGAATGGTTGAAGAAGTTTTGAGAGATAATCAGCGATATTGATTCATTATTAATTAAAGCTACCTACTGAACCGCTGAGTGTAACATAACTTAAGCATCCAGCTGGTTTATTATGAACTGCCGCTGAGCCGCTGTTGGGTTTTGTTAATGTTCTTGACTACTGTGTGTTATAACATATTATTATAATTATATTAATATAATATTAAATTAGCCCCCCACTACACACCACAGCACCTCCAACTTAAAGTCTCCTCTGATGGCTTTGATTTTAATTGTATTTATAATGCATAAGTGGGTGTTTACAGGGTGTTTTCCATATGAAATAGTAATAAAACATGGTTTTTTAAGCACTGTAGGTACTTCTTCAACGAGCCGTCCTCTCTGTCCACGCTGCAGATTGTTATTTGTATGATGTCACCGTGTCCTGATGGCCCATGTGACCTTTGATGAGCTGTAAATTACACCAACGAGCTCCTCTGCTCTTTCTGTGTCTCTTGGCCTCAAGAACAGCGCGATCAATCCTTCTCATAAATATCAAATACTGAATAATAAAAGCAGACTCTCAGACTGTGACCCCGACCCTCCACTTAGGCTTTCTATCCTTCCTGGTTGATAAATCCATTTTTTCCGGGTCATTACTGCCCTGCGGCGCCTGACGGGACACATGCTCTCTTTGACTCTTGGCGCATGGCGTCATCAGATATAAACTGAGGGAGATCTTAAAACACGTTTTAGGAGACAGGCTTTTACTTGTTTATGGGTATCATTTCTAATAATGCAATAAAAATATTCAGCTCCCTGCATTAATTCACATACTGGCATGGTGATAAAAGTCAGCCATATTTATAGCTCATTAAGGCTTAATGACTGTGATGTTGTGTTCTGCTCTTAAAACTTTAATGGTTCCTAAAGTGGCAGGTGTGTTCACACTGACTAGGGTTCACGGCTATAAATGGAGCATCAACATAAAAAGATCGTGTCAGTGATTTCCACGTTTGTGCTTGATTGTCAAGATAATCTTCAAACATGGCTCAAGACGAACTGTGACAGGTGCTCAGGCTGCTTTGATGTTTTGCTTTTTGACATTTCTCACTAACTACAACAATAAACAACATTTGGATGGCCTTCCTGTTTGTTCGGGATGGAAAATATTACAGTGCAGCTATTGCACTGATGTAATAGTATAAAGAAAGTACATATTCCTCTATATGTAGTGGTGCGAAGGCATAAAAACTTCACCTAGAGTTGTACCACTAGGGGGCAGAAAAACTCAAGTGAAACAAGCTAACAGACACAGCTATCGCCTTAGTTTTCATGGCTAATGTAAAAGCAAGACTGGCCAACACGAACGAATAAAGCCTGGTCACGTGACAAATTTTATTCTAATGTATGTTACCACAGTCATGTTATACTCACCACTCAGAAACACTGTTCATGGTTCTGATCTATGTGACGCTACTGTCAACAAAACTCAACACCTCCTGATGCATTTCACCTTAAAAGCCAACAAAAGAAAGGCTGCGAGACTTTAAAGGTGAAAAATCACGTAGCTTAACATTGGTTTGCTAAAAAAAGGCAAAGTGAAACTCTTGACATGATGGAGGAAGTGTGGACAGTTGATAGAAATAAAGGCCAGTCTCTAATATAAGGCTGGGCTGGTTTTCTCTGCCACAGAGGTAAATAAAGGCCCCGGCCACTATTTAAGACTTTAAGGTGCCTATAGTACATATGTATATACCTAGTTAAGGCAAATCAAATATTCTCTTTTTTGGCCTCTTTAGATACAAGATGTCCCACTTTTCTCAGTAACTAGACACAAACTGTGTCTCTTTGTCGTTGCTGAGCAGGTAGCGTACTGGCTGCTTACAGTACCTGTGCAGAAAAGTCAAAACAATAAGCTAAAAAACACTAAAAATCTTAGCTGGGTGTAGATTCCTCACTTTCATATTCCTCATAAGTCTTTTGATTTAGTGTCCATATAAAAAGTATTGATTACCGAAGCATTAGCGAGCAAGCCACTAAATCTCCTCCAGCTCCAGGGGTGCTGCTCCAGAGCTTAACTCCGACCTTTGACCTCTGCTGGATCACTAAAGTATCACCTTATTATCAAAAGTTGGACGATCCCTCCGCTGGGCCGACGCTTTCGTCTCTTCAGCTTTTATCAGGTTTCACACTCCGACAGCTGTTGAGTTTGAAACCAGCAGGACGTCCATCTCAGCGATGGTGTGTGTGTGTGTGTGTGTGTGTGTGTGTGTGTGTGTGTGTGTGTGTGTGAACAGCACCAGAATGTGTTTTACAGCCTGGGAAGGCACCGTCCTCGGGGCTCGTGTTGTTAGTGCACCACATTCTTCTCTCTTCTCATAATCACGCACAGACCCACAGTTCACCAGCAGGGCAAGGCTCAAACACAGAAACACACTGCTTTCATCACAGAACAAAATAATCTTATTGATATCTTTTTCTCATTACTTTAAAACCTTTTTCTTATTAGCATCTTATACTGTTCAATAGGATATTTTGCGGGGGCATTTGTACGCACGATAGCGGCGTGATTTTCAAAGCGTGTCACGCTTTGTCTGCTTTGAAAACTATACAGTTATCTTGTGTGCCAATGTTTTAATAAAATAATCTTGTTCCTTAGTTGAAGGAGGTCCACCTTTTGTTCCTATAATCCTTTTGAGCTGTGTTTACATACTATTTGTTTTTATTTCATCAAGATGAAAGCTGCATTTATGAAGCTGCAGTCATAAAACGTGCAGCACGGTTTCGCATTTTTCAGGACTGGAAAGATTACAGAATGTTTTTTTATGAAACAACTGGAGCTGGGAGTTAGAGAACTTATAAAACTTAAAAGAAAACTACATTTTCCAATAAGCCCCAGAGTCAGAAGTGCCTTATTTATTTTTGCTTTGCAGTATTGATTATTCTGCAGCAATACGAGGAACTTTTTACAGTTTCAAAGCAGTTCAGAAGACACAACACTGACATCCTCATTAGACTGATGCCTGTTTACACATCCGTTTACACACTGAGCAGCATTAGCATTCATTTGGGGTCATGTGTCTTCCACCTGATGATTGTTTCCTTCCTTTAAATTTCCACCAAATCCTGAGTGAAATATCAGTTTTTTAGCTGCTAAATTGCTTACCACAGCAGTTTGAGCATTTTAGCCATGTTAGCATGCTAAAACTTGCTCATCAGCATTAAACTACCTTTGCAGGTATCTGATCATAAATCAAAGTATTGGACAAAAGTTTAACCTGATGATGGCGCCTGACATTTGTATATCCATTGATCCACTCATTCAGTGACGTTCTGTAACTGTTTATCCCGTTAACGGTTACATTGCTGGTAGAAAACGCCTCATAGTTGCAGAAACACAGCGCAGACTGACACAGTGGAGGTGTTGTAAGGTGAACATTGGTTTGTTTTGGGGGTTTTGGGCCTGTAAACCTTACTGCAACCTTTCTTCTTCACCCAGAAACGTCTTGGAGGATCTTCTGCACGTGTTCTATAAACTAAAGCAGAAGAAGAAAAGACGTGTTGGGACTCCTCACCTCTCCCTCATCTCCTTTGCCCGTCTTCTTCTCTGAGGCCGCGAGCCTGACAGGTGTGAAATTATACCTCTATCCGCTCTTTGTCTCCTCCTCCTCCTCCTCCTCCTCCTCGCTCTCCTGACCTCGACACACTCACATCTGGCAGATGGTTAGTGTGAATACGTGTTGGACAGGAAACTGGGCTGTTAATAGCAGGGCTGATATTCACAGTTTGTGCCGTGTGCGCTCTTCAAAATGCTCTTTTCGAGGTGGAAAAACACCTGAAACTGCATCCAAAGCTGCTTTCATCAAATCACTACAAACTAAATGACCTGCAGACAATCTGACAGCAGGTAGAAAAGCAGTACAGGAGCGCTGGGAGTGTTTTCGGTCTACCATGTGAAGCGTGCTGTACTCACTGCGGAGGCAACAGCGGATCATTGTTAACTCAGACGACCTTTTACACCGTGTTTGTTGTTTGTTTTTGTTGTTTTCCAGAGCTACGTGCTCGCTGCAGCCATGGATTCGTTTTCCCACTCAGTTGTGGTCGTGGGGCCCGTTCCATGTGAAAAGTGATGTCAATAAAGAGGCTCCGTAAACATTTGTCAACATGAATAAATCAGAGGTGACCACAGTTCAGGTGGAGGAATTCTTTTCCAGGCCAGAGAGCGACAGAGAGCTGCTGCGCTCGGTCCAGTTCAGGCTGGACTTCAAGCCCAACAGCCGTCACTCCCTCTGCCCTCCCCTTCTGACGGCCGGTTAATGAGCGTTAAGTGGAGGCTGTCAGCCGCTAACGTTACTGGATCAAGTGCATAAATGCATGAAGCTTACAGAGTGTGCGTATCCAAGCCTGCATCAACGCGCAGCTGCCAGCGTGTCCCAGCGAGCACCAGTCAAGTGTGCGCGCGCATTAGGAAATATTCATGCATGCATGCGTCACCGCGTGTGATTATGTGTATATGTGATCCCTGCGAGCAGCCATGTGCGTCACTGCACAAAGTGTGTGTGTTCCCGTTATTGTCTTCCTGCTTTTGCGGAAGCGATGTGGGAGTTTCAGAGAGGTCGTGTCTCAGCGTCCAATCATGAGTCAGCCGTCCGCTAATCGCTCTGATCGATGCAGAGTCAGAGCTCCTTACGTTTTTCCTCTGGACGACCTCGGTTCTTTCCCCCTCCTTTCTTCTTCTCTGTTTTCCATTTCTCACAGCCTCTTCCTGCTCCCGCTTCTCTGTGTTGCGTGTTTTAATTTATTCATGGTCCTCCATGTGTCGCGCAGCTGTGCCACAACTTCACCGAAATCCTTGGCCTCGCCTGGAGTCTGCAGGACTGGCTGCCGCCGCCGTCCTCCTCTCCGCGTTCAAGCTTTGATCCCGACGTCATTTCCTGACAGAATGAACTCGAGGTGGAAACCACGCGCTCTAAAACGGAGAGAAACTCGCGTGAGAGGAGACGTGAAGGGTAACAGACGGCGGCGCAGGTCGAGGAGGCCAGCGGTTTCCTTCGACGACGCAGGTGCGATTCCCAAATTGTGATACAGTTTTTCCAGGTTTTCATTTTCAGCTGAAGTTAGGACGAGAACTTTGAGCCGCGCTGCGCTCAGATTTCATCTAATGCTGCTCTGATGCCTGACTTTTCCTGTAAATGTCATTTTAACCGTTCTTTCACTGCTCAGTGCACAGGCCTGCTCTCATTGGTCCACTCTGTATAAGGTTGAGTGACCTCTGACTCTTTTGCAGCCATGAGATGAAATCTGTCTTGTTCCAGCTCCTGGAGGCCATTTTAATCTCTTCTTCATGTATTCACAGTAGGATCCTGCAGTCTTACTTCCATAATTAGTCCGTTAATTAACTAGTTGTCTCTCCATCTTTATCTTTTCTTCTTCTCCTTTTACTCCCCTTCCTCTGATTCCTTTCATTTCCTCCTCCGTGTCTTTCCCTCTCCTCCTGCACTCCATCCCCTTTCATCCACCTTACTGCTCTCCTCCCTTTCTCTTCACCTCCTCTGCCTCTCCCTCCATCCTGACAGTACAATACCCAGTCTGTGTGACTGGAGTGGCGGCTCAGGTACAGCGCTGTGGTTTCCATATGGCTTCCATTCGCTCGCTGTGGAGAAAGACTATATTGTAGCAAACTGGGCAGTAAAAACATAACAGGGCCGACTCTTAAAACATAATGAAAACCCTGCTCCCTGAACATGAAGGTCGGGCTTTCACCTGGTGGTTAGAGACAACGTCTCGTACCTGGAAGCTTTTAGGTTTGACGACAGCGAAATGTGGACGAACTACGAACTGGAAACGCTCCCACAGCAGAGATCCTGCTAATGTTCACTCTGTGTCTTTAATCCAGACGGACATCAGCTGTACTGAACAAAAAGTATCTAACCTTTCTATTTGTGTCGACGTGTTGATCAAAAATTTGTTTTTCAGTGTGTTAAAAAAGGGTAATGGGCAAGTTTATGGCAGAGGATTCCATAAACCAAAAATCCAAATATGATTAAATACTTCGATTTCATGCAAATTTATACTTCTTCTACAACTTTTCACACTCTGAAAACCATCTATCCCCACATTTAGTGAATTTGAGTGTTCCTTAAGAAACTTCTCCTCCTCCTTCAGCTCAATAAACTCTTTAAAAGCTTCTCGGATCAGCTGAAGATGCATCGTCACAAAGCTGAAAACAGCCTGTTTTTCTGAACTCGTCACACTTTTTGGAGATACATGGTTTTCACAGGACAAACATATGATGATCTTATAGAAAATGATGCTTTGCTGTAGATTAAAGCACCGACAGGATATAGAGTAGATAGAAAAACACTGACTGGAACGTTTTCCTGCACAGTTTTCCATCTTTACATCATCCTCAGCTGTTAAAAGCTTCACTTTGTTCAGCAGCTGGTCGCTAACCTGCAACAAATGTTCATATTTCTCTGTCGTTCTGTTTTATTTATTTATGACAAATCGGTTTAATCAGACTCTTCTTTAAACGCACAGAGACTTTTATTCGTCTAAAACTGCTGAAAGCTCGACAGCAGCGTCCGAAAAATACAAACACACACACTTTCACACACACAGTAATGAACTGCACTATTCAGACAAATTATATTAGTAAAAACACATGGTCAGGACACGCACACACACACACACACACACACGCACACACACACAGTAATAATCTCAGCTCATAGGCATTAATATCAGGGGTGATATAATGACTCCCGAGGGCCCTGACCTTTATAAGTGGGATGGAAAACAAAGGCAGCGCTTACACAGCCGCCCACAAACACACACACACCCAAAGACACACACGCACACACACACAGCACTCTAACTTTTTGCCATGATTTATTGTGATAAAAGGGAGGACTGTGGCCTTGGCAGCCGGCGCTACATTTTTACTGAGATGATTTTTTCTGCCCTGTTATTTGTGTTGGTACTGAAGCAAGACTCACTGTGTGTGTGTGTGTGTGTGTGTGTGTGTGTGTGTGTGTGTGTGTGTGTGTGTGTGTGTGTGTCTCTGAGGGTCTAGACTGGTGTGTATGCGTGTGTGTTTGTGTAGCGCTCCAACTAAGGAGTTGATAACTTTCCAGCTACTGAAAACATTTATTTATTCTTTCCTCCCTTTTTATACAAATGGTCTTTAGCAGTCACTGAGTGTGTGTGTGTGTGTGTGTGTGTGTGTGTGTGTGTGTGTGTGTGTGTGTGTGTTTTATGGCCTTTACGTGGTGAAAGAAGGATCATATATTATCGATACACACAGATAAGAAGATTTATCACCATCGAATCGACATGAAAGGTTGTTCCTGTCCAACAAAAAACATCTTTTGAGGATCACAAGTGTCACTTTCAACACATATGAGTGCACGCAGTAAAAGTATGAGAGTATTACCGGAAAATTTGCAGTAAAATGCAGTGGTAATTGCTCAATGTTTGGTAGCACCTTTACTACAGTTGATAGTAAACGGCAAACTCAGTCAAATGTGGTGAAAGCGGTAAAACGGTGAGTTCATGGCTTTGATCATAGCAGTGTAACAGAGCTGATGCAGGTCGTCGGTGAATACTTGATTAGATTGAGCAGATTAAGGGCCGGCAGCAGTTTGTCAGCAGCCAATGAAAAGGCAGAAACACGGTCTGGATTCAAGGTTTAACTGATTATTTCTATATCTGCTGAGGTAGAGGAGTTTAGACTGCCCACACACACACACACACACACACACACACACACACACACACACACCAGAAACCCCTTATTAGCCAGCTAATCTCTGTGCTTCTACAGTAGAGCTCTTTAAAAACACACCACCAGGGGGGTAACACTAAATCAACTGGTGGGGCTGCGATGAAGGCCACAAGCACACACACACACACACACACACCCTAATAGCCTTAAAGTCCGACTTGGCAGTGCTACAGTGTTGTTATCTTAATGAGAAAATGTGCAGTTGAGTCAGTGAAAGCCACACAGAGGCACACACACACACACACACACACACACACACACACACACACACACACACACACACACACACACAGTAATGAACTTCTGAAATTTGAGCAGTATTTCACTTTAGCACGAACACAAAGACGCTGCAGAACATGTGCACATTGTGTTACTGTAAACAGCAAAGGATTATGGGAAAATACTTGGTCACTACTGTAAATCCATTAAAAATAATAATCCTGCTCACAAGAAACTGACCAATGCTACGAGGTCTAACAGCATGACTGAAAACACTAATACTACAGATACTTGTACTAATACTACAAATGAAAACACAGTACTAACACTGTGAATGAAGTCAGTAATCATACTAATAGTGTACTTTAAAGTACAGTAATATTACTGTAAATACCAGCATCCAGCAGCCTTTTCACAGCTGGAGCTACAACTAACAACCTCATACATGAGATTACATGTATGAGGTTCAACACACACACACACACACACACACACACACACACGCACACACACACGCACGCACATGCACACACACACGCACACACACACACGCACGCACATGCACACACACACACACACATGCACACACACACACACACACACACACACACACACACACACGTGCACACACACACACACACATGCACACACACACACACACACACACACACACACACACACACACACACACACACACACAGCAGCCAGTAAAATGTTCTGCTCCCTATACCTCTGGCGCTCTAATTGGCAGAGGCCTGTGATTGGCTGCTGGACTTCTGCCAACAACCAGTGAGAGGCCTCGATCAAAACCACGGCTCCTAAAACAGCAGGAGAGCAGTGTGTGTGTGTGTGTGTGTGGGTGGGTGTGGTCACCTTAGACAAGAGTACAATCGACATTGACCAACACGTGCACACACACACACACACACACACACACACACACACACAATTACTGTAGCGATGGCTGCATGATTAGTCTACATTTACCATAAAACCTTAAATGAATAAAGTATGTGAAACATCCTGTGTGTGTGTGTGTGTGTGTGTGTGTGTGTGTGTGTGTGTGTGTGTGTGTGTGTGCGTCAGCCACATGTGTTAGAGTCATAACGCTCTCAGTAGGAGGTTTTGAAGCCATAATGGTTGCTGTAATGTAACTGCTGCTGCGCTGCACACACACCTTGGCACTACATCCTTCACACACTCTGAGAGTCACACACTTACACAACCATGAAGAACACGCTTACACACAAACGCACACAGATGACACTCTGGTCATCTCAAGCTTAACTTTTCCATCGAACTCAGAATCTTTTCACAGACTCAAATTTCTGTCTGCTTTTGGTCCCATCAGCCACCGACTGCTGTGTTTTCACTCATCGTCTTTGTTTATCTTCCACTCGTCTGTCCATCCATCAGCTGCTCCGGCTCATTGATCACAGGGTCGCCTGCACGGTCGCAGGAACGTGCAAAGCCCGAACCCAGAACCTTCTTCTGGGAGGTGATCAGCTCTGAACAGTGAACATCGAGGCTGTAAAATGACAAACTGTGACACCGGACGACGAGCTGCGTCACCTCCTGTGAACCCCTCATCTGTGTGCAGGCAGTAGGCGTTTTGAGGGGGGACGCCACCCCCCCCTCCAGTATCACAGAGCGAACAGGCTGCTCATTGATCCTTTATCAGACGCTTGGCCTCCAACGCTGAGCTGTGTATTGATGAATGCTCGCCGCTGTCCGTGGTGCTGAAGCTGCAGACGCATTTATGGTTCGACCTTTTTCTCCACGTCTGTCAGTTTCCTCTTGGATCCACATTATTCTCTGAACCAAACACTGTAAATATGTATTTCTAGAGGTCATTTCACCTTCACACTCTGCCCCTAACAGTGAAGGTAAAGAGAGCAGATATCAGGATATAAACACAAATAATCCTGAAAAATGACGATGAACAGTGTTTGATTTGATGAAAGTCTGAAATGAGCTAAACTTTAATATCATCCTGACAAGACAGTGAAAGCATGAAGTGCAAGGAGAAGACACACGCCGTCCTGATGTCATCGTTAAAAGCTAAAGAGACACACACACACATGCAGACACACGCACACACACACAGCAGAGATTAGAGCAGACTGAAGTCAGGGAAACAATTATAATGTTAAGTGGTCGCCAGTAGAAACTGAGCCAAGCTGTGGAGCAGGATTAGCACCGATGTATAGCTCTATTGTAGCCGACGCCTTTGAACATGCAAACGCACACACACAGACACACACACACACACACACACACACACACACACACACACACACACACACACACACACACACGAGTGCAGACAAATGTCATTAAATAGCAGAAATACACAGATGCGAAAAAGATTTGGTGATTAAAGGTTAAAGTTTGAGAGCAGTCATGAAAACACACACACACACACACACACACACACACACACACTGTCACCCCTCGTTCTGAAACAGGCTGAGAAAACAAGCGGTAAACTCACTTAAAATGGATTTATTTTATGAAATCTAATAATCGCAGCAATAAAAACATATTGGAATAATGTTTTGGCCGTTTCCTCTCTGACGTCTAAACCCCCTTTTCCTGCTCGCATTTACAGAGGTGAGTGAAAGGATATGAGACAGCGTGTGTGTGTGTGTGTGTGTGTGTGTGTGTGTGTGTGTGTGTGTGTGTGTGTGTGTGTGTGTGTGTGTGTGTGTGTGAGCATTAACTCAAGGATGCAAAGAAAGAAAGAAAAGAAGGGAAGAAAAGAGTCCAAGTTACATTCAAATAAAAGGATTTAACTCAACAGGATATTACATCATGAAGCTGGCCGGCATCCCAGTCGTCTGATTGGTCGTTTTCATCACCGTGAGTCTGAACATGCAGTCTACACTGATTTAACTTTTACTGTGCCGCTATAAGTCCCGGCTTTAGGAATTACGCTTAAACTGAGCTTTTAATTAAAAGGGATAAGAAGAAGTAAGAAAGGAAAGAGTTCTGAAGAGGGCAGAGAGCGGGAACAGAATCAGGAATAAAAGGAAGCCGAGTTATTCCACGTTAAAAAGACAGCGGCAGACTGGATGAGTGCAGCAGGAACAAAAGAAGGAAAACACACGGGAGAAATGAAGGAGTGAAGCTAATGGATCTGGAAACGTTTCTGGCTGTTTTTCCAACGACTGCAGACTTCTAATGTTTCAGGACAAGGTAAGAGATGACACACACACACACACACACACACACACACGCGCAGGGAGGCTAACCACATTACGACTGCATGAAAATATTAAAGCGAGGCTCGTCAGTCCTTGTTGGCACCAGTTCTCCCCAGACAGAAACCAATTAGAGGGTTACAGACCCCCGAATCAGGACGCGCAAAAGCACAACCTCAGAGAGAAGACTGAGGGCGTCAACCCACGAGACGCCCTGAAGACCGGCCACGGTGGTCCTGCTGATAAAGGCTGTGACAGAGGAGTCTGGAAGGGTTTAATATGGTGAGGTAGATGAGGGGAATACTGAAGGCAGGGTGGCCCACCGTCTGCAGAGACCTCACCAAACCTCGTCGAATGAGGTCAAACGACGTGTGTGATGTGAAGGAAAGGGTTTAAAGTTTCAGGTAGAAGACACAAAGAAGGTTGGAAGAGCTCTGTGGAAGAGTCGAAGGTCGTGCTGACGTCCTGGAGCCACATGTCCACAGGACAGAGGACATGTGTCCATGCATGGAGGGGTCAGAGCTGCTTCAGAGGCACGAGGGGGTCTGACGTAATATATCAGCTGTTTGGTTTTAAGGTTTTAAGGCCTTAAAAGACTCGAGGAAACACATTTTTCTGCAGTTGGATGAGACGACGCTGTCCCCAGCAGACAGCTAGCTTAGCTTAGCTCGACTTTGTCCGATGGTAACAAAATCTACCACCAGCACCTCTGAAGCTCACTAATCAACATGCTTGTCGTTTATTTAATCGATTAGAAAAACAGAAAGCACCACATCAGCATTTTACTGGGGTTACAGTATGTGCCAGCCTGTTTTTTGGTCAGGACCAGCAGAGGCTCCAGGAAGTTACTGGTGCTGGCCGAGAACCAGTCCCACACATAAACCTTGAAATGGCGAGAAGTTCTGGAGATAATGAGGCCTGTTTGAACTTCTCTTTGTTATTTTCTCAGGAGCTGCTGCAGCTACTTAAAAAAAAGAAATAATCGGGCATGTGCACCTTACTCTCCAAAATTAAATATTTGTTTTGCCCACTTTTATTGTTTCAGTTTGATTTTCTTACCAAAATATCGGAGCACTTACTGACGGTTCAACCTTCAATTGTTACCGTCTGTTCACCACAATGAGCTTAAGGATGACGGGTTCTTGTTGTGCCCTGAGTTTTGCCTCTCAGGCAGCACGCACTCAGCCTCGTCTTACTGGTCGAGGTATAAACCATCAGTGTTACCCGAGCATGAGGACCAGTTTCATGATAGTACATGAATGTCCCACTTCTGACAGCAAACCTGCAGCCTTGTCTGCAGCACTCAGATTTAGAGAAGAAGAAGAGAGAAGAGACATACTTTATGTCTCACATCGTCCTTCCTCTGCGGCAGACCAGGAGCCTGGGGGGCCAGTTCTCTTCGTCACCATTGGTCAGGTGGTGATCTTCTTGCATGTTTTTAGTGGGGGTATTTTATGGAGGTGAACATGGGGAGAACATGCAAACTCCACACAGAAAGGCCCCTTTCCTCGAGATACGGGGCAGAGGACACGCCCCCAGCGCCCACAGCACCCCCAGATGGGAATCGAACCTGGGGAATTCTAGCTGTGAGGTTGCCACTGTACCACCGTGCCACCCAGCTGCAGCAGACTGAATGCGACATGTTTCATGTGATTCTGCTGCCTGACTCTCGTCTAAGAGCTCTGCAGCATTGAACTACATACGAACTGTAAAAGAAAGCTGAAGCATCACTTCTGTCCTGAGCTTCTTACACAGAATCACTATAAACCTACTTTAGTTCCTCTTTTGATATTTAAAACAACTTGATGTATTCAAGTGATTCTGACCTGGTCGCACCCAACTGTGGACCTGCTTTTGACCTGAGCTTGGCTTGAACTGGTCTTGGAAGTGAGCTGGACTAAGGTGGTCTGGACTGCAGCTATGAGGTATTTATGACAAAGCAAATATTTCCTCCAAAGTGCCACCAACACAAACTCCTCTTTTGCCAGAACGGCACCACAGCTGAGCCCGTTCAGCATTTTGAGGCACAGATAAAGAGTCCAGCGAGCGACCGGCGGCGCTCTCATACGAGACAATGAACAATGAGCTGCCCTCAAAAACACTCTGTGTGCACTTAGATTTATAGAGCAATCATCGCAGTACGAAACTAACTTTACTATCTGTTGTTGCTCCCAACAACACAGAGGGATATTGTGTAACTGTGACCACCAGAAAGCACTGGAAACACACACTGTAAAACAAACAAAAACACACAAACAGCGGGCACAGCGGAGGGCACATAAACATGTTCAGCCATACATCCCCAAGCACTGCGCACATATCAGCAGATACAGGCACGCAGAAACACACAGGAAACAGCACACACGTAAACACTGCTATGCATGCACACGCACACACAAATTTGTAATACATGCAAGAATCGACAGAAAACAAACTTTACAACAGTCTCTAATGTAGTTTGTCCTCCGCAGCAGATCCAGCCATGAAAGCAATAACACACACTTCATTTCACTTCATCACTGTTTTTACTGTCAGCCTCAAAGGTCGTTAAGGGCTGCCTTTAACGAGCGAGCGAAATAAAAGCCTCCCCTCCTCCTCCTCCTCCTCCTCCTCCTTAACGAGACAAAATAAAAGTCCCCCCTTTAACAGCCTGAAATCTTATTAGCACTGATGCTAATTTGTAATCATAACATCCCACTGTTTCAGTAAAATCTCACCCTGCATGAGCGAGTGTGTAAGCGTGATAGAGGCCGCACGCACGCACGCACGCACGCACGCACGCACGCACGCACGCACGCACGCACGCACGCACGCACGCACGCACGCACGCACGCACACAGAGTAACAACAATAGAAGTACCAGGCTCAACAAAGACGAGCATTGTTTTGTTGGGGGTAAGTGTGAGACAGGACAAAGTTACAGCTCCCACACTGCACAACACACACACACACACACACACACACACACACACACACTGACAGTACTGGTGGTGCTCAGGCCTGATGTGTTCAGTAAAACTTGGAAAACAGGGCGTTTTTGGTTTCTTTTGTCTCCTTGACCTGTTTAACTTCCTGTCCTGCACAGGAAATGGACAAGGAGCCTGAGTGTTAGATGTCAGGAGGCTCTCTTTGACTTTTTTTTTTTAGGACCATTTGTAAGTGTGTGTGTGTGTGTGTGTGTGTGTGTGTGTGTGTGTGTGTGTGTGTGTGTGTGTGTGTGTGTGTGTGTGTGTGTGTGTGTGAGTGACATCCATCAAAGGCCCTGCAGACCTGTGAAAGGTGCCTGTGACTTCACACTTACTGTTCTTCTCAATGCCGAAGCCGTTTCCTTTAAAAGTCCCTTCAGAATAAGTGTGGACGTCCGCTCTTTCACTCTCACGCTCCTCTTCCTCCTCCAGCTCAGCTCTCCTCCCTCGTAACTTCTGCTAGGTTCCTGGACCTCCCCTCGAAGGTCGGGACATCTAGGACGCAGAGGGACGGAGCGTTTAGAGAAAGGTGTCTTGGGAAATTTCAGGAATGTGTTGTTTTCAGAGGTCAAAGTCAGTTTTAAGCAAAGTGTGAAAAATAAATGTTCACAGTGGGGGTGCACTAACGCCCACAGTCCCATACAGTCCCTAACCCTCACATGTCAATTAAAGGGATGATTTTACTCATGTCCAGGTCAGCGGTTCCCTTCAAATGGAGCAATGGCTCCTTATGACTCCATACATACACGTCAATGCCAATGAACCAATGAATGAATGAATGAATGAATGAGTTTTAACTTCTCAGATTGTTTCATATCGATCATTTTTAGAGCTTCTGTAATTTGGTGTAACTCATTTCTGATCCTAACAACCATCCTGTGAGCCCTCAGGAGTTTCCACATCTGCTCGTCTAAAGCTTCAGAGGTGTCTTTCAAATTAAAAGCCTGCAGGTGGACCTTTATCATCATCTCTGTGCATCAGGACACTTTTAATCTCGACATGACAGTGTTTGAAATGGAGATCTGCTGGCTTGATGAGCAAAGGTGCTTCAGGTGAATGAACAAACAGCAGCCACCTCTGGCTCCATCATTTCTCCGTGTAAAATGCGAACACACCTACGTTTGACACTGAGGACGTTCACTGATGGACAAAACATCTCTGCAAAGAGGAGCTACTTCCTGGTTTGGAGGCACATGACTGGAAACCAATGAGGCTCCAGTTCAGCAGGTAAGCTGATTTCTGACATTAAAACACAAATCTGTAAACATTATGCAGGTTAAGGTTTGAAACTTGGTTGAAAAGTGTAGTTTTTAGGCGTTTGGGTCACTTTTGAAACCGTTTCGTTGGACTCTTTCACACGTTTCAGGCTGACTTACTCACACGATGAGCGGCGGTAACATCAGACCCCTGATGTCTCCGTTATGAGACGTTCTCTCAGCATCACGTCATCCCGCCAGCTGCTCAAACCAGAGTCCGAGATGAACCGAGGGATGAGGCGAGGAGCAGACCGCGCTCTCCTACCTGAGCTCTGGAAGACGTCACATGCGGCTACGCGGTGACTAAACACCTCAACAATTCAGTGATTAGCATCTTGTTAAATTATATTGCTTTTTCCACTGAGCTGTTCAACTGCATTCCTCACTGCTAGTTAACACAAAGACTAATGAGAGGAGCATGGCGTGTAAAATGACTTTACAGCCGTGTGTTGGTGGTATACAGACAACAGAAAACAAACAACTGCGCGGACACACAACGCAAACGTGGAACAGGCCAACGAACGTGCACGAGGTCAGCGTGAGAGTAAATCATTACCAGACATCCAGCTCAGCTTCAAGATGGACTCTGATGCCACTTCACACTTAAAAATCATTTCAGTTTGTTTCAGGTTGTGAATATTAATTAGCTAATAGACACTAAACTGTAGCTGTAACTAAACGGCTAAATTTCAAGAGTTTCAGGCGCATTATCGCCTCCTTCTGGACTGCAGGAGGGTCGACCCTGATTTGTTTTTTTAATTGTTTTGTTTCCTTCCATCACGTTTCATTTCGCTTGTTTTTGTCTCATTTCTGCAGCTACATTTCATTTTAATTGTTGGCTTTATGCTGGTATCGACCCAAAATGAGAGCAGAACAGTCGAACTGGCAAAATAAATTTGTCTGGATTATATGTGGATACGAGATGTTTGGACTGACAGGTGTGACTTACATAAATATGTGAGTTTGTCTTAATCATGTTTCCACACAGACTCCAAAACAGTCGTCCGTCTTTAGTTTTCAGAATTGGTTTGACTTTCTGCGTTTTTTCCACATCAATCAAGTCTTTAGAGGGTTGTTTGACCACTCAGAGCCACCGTACAGTACATGCAAACATCTTCGTCAAAAATGACGTCTTCACTGGATTCACTTCACCTACCAGAACAAAGAGCTTTACACAGAGCTGCAGAAGTTAAAGACAGACTGAGCGTATAAAAGGTCAATGACAGAGTTCATTTGTCTTGTTTTGAATCAAGTTAGCTGAAGCGGCGAAAAACACCTTCACAACAGACAGAACAATGAAACACATCAAGCTCAGTGCACGAGGTTTTATTGGATGATGAGTGACATCACAGACTGAATGCATGTTTCAGGCCGTCTGCATCGTTTCACATCTCCTTCACCAAACATCGGCTGGCTGGACCTCTAAACCTCCTGTGTGTCGCTGTAATCTCTGACACAAACAGCTGGATCGAACTGCAGCTCTTCGCTGATTTTCATGAATTTCCTCCAAACAGAATCGCGTAAAGTCGAGTCAGTCGAGGGATCTGCACTCTGGACGGCCTCAGAGGTGTCGGTGCAGGCTGTTAACACACATGTGAGTGTTTGCAAGCTGATATCATACATCTGCATGTGTGAGTGTGTGTGTGAGTGTGTGTGTGTGTGTGTAAGCTGATATCACTGGTCTGAACTCTGGCAGTGTGAAGGACACACTCACAGGTACAGATGGGGCTACTGTGGTTTTACTTGCTGCAAGTGTTTGATGTTACAGGTGTGTGTGTGTGTGTGTGTGTGTGTGTGTGTGTGTGTGTGTGTGTGTGTGTGTGTGTGTGTGTGTGTGAGGTGATAATGAAACAACTAAAATCCTGTTTGCCAGCCTCCCCTCCAGTCATTTTCCATCACATCTGGCGAATGCGGCACACTTTGACCCCTCGTCATTCAGAGCTGCCCTGAACACACACGCCCGGCTGGAGAACACACGCATGTACGTCGGCTGTAAACAAAACATTTTTCAGAGAAACCGCTTTTATTTCAACACTGAGACTGATTAACATAGCAGCAAGATGAGGCAACGGGATGAAGAGAGAGATGAAGAAGAAGTAGTTATGAGGAGGGAGGGAGGAAGATGGAGAGGTGGATGAGATGAAGGTTCGGGGTACAGACGGACGAGTGGAAGAAGAAGGCATGTAAAATTTTTGGAAAAAATGCAGCAGAGATGACAGAAAAAAATGAATAAATCAAGAACCAAAAGAAGAAAAAGCAAGAAAATACCTAAAGAAGTCAAAAAAAGATAAATGAAAGGTTCCATAAATAAAATAGAGGTTGAATTTAATGTTGTATTTTTTTAAGCTTAATTCAGTTAAATTTGACTGATTTACAAGCAAAAAAAAATGCTACAATGTTTAAGTCTTTCATTTAAATGTCAGTAATTGTAATTTAGTATCAAGAAGAACGATCGAGATCATTATTACCAACATTAACGAAAGTCAAACCTCATTAAACTTCAGCAGCTGAACAACTTTCACTGCTTATTTCATTGAATTAAAGGAGCACGTGCTCCTGAAGGCTCCGGACAAATGACTGTTAGTTTCATGGATTTTCTGTCTTAAAGTAACTTTGACGTCTCTGTAAGTTTTATTCAGATTTCCAATCCAGAGCAGCGATGCAGCTTTTCAGATTACAAAGTTCAGAGAGAAAAAATCAGAGTTTGGACACTTTCAGCTGCAGCCAAAGAACACAGAGTGAGTGTATGACAGAGGAAGTGATAACGAGTGAAAATACAGGAGGAGGAGGAGGAGGAGGAGGAGGAGGAGGAGGAGGTCAGGGCAGGGTGAGGAAGAGAAGAGGTGTGTTTGGAGAGGGGGAGGAAGAGGAGGAAGACAGCGAAGGTCAGAGAAAATGAGAGAGAGATGGAGGAGCGAGGACAGACCACCGCCACAGCCCACCCACACTGCACACACACACACACACACACACACACACACACACACACACACACACACACTGTGGTCAGAGGTTCACCTGCAGTTCACGTTGACCATAACAACACCCCTGAGAAACAGAGCAGCGGGGAGAACACGAGGAGGAAAAGAGGGAGCTTACAGGACGGGAGTGATGTGGTATCAGGAGGGTCGGACGAGTGGAAGGAGGGATGAGGGAAGGAGGGAGGAAACGGGGGAGAGGTGGGAAGACAAAGTAATAATTTAGGGTTGTGGGAGCTCAGGAGAGGAATCGGTCAAAGAGAGTTTTCTGTCCGACTTCTGCAGACGCTGCGGGTTCGCATCAAGGTCAGTGAACTACACACGAGCATTCTGCATGCTAACACATGCATGCTAATTCTAGGCTTTGTCTTACACACACACACACACACACACACACACACACACACACACACACACACACACACACACACACACACACACACACACACACCAACAATTTTGCAGGAAATTTAAGCTTGTTTGGGAGAAAATAAATGTTGTTTTTACATTATATAGCTGTATTAAACGGTGGTCTAGGTAGGTTTTACACGAGCTTTTACAACTTGAAATGGAACTTGACCAAACCGATGCAATTTAGTGGAACCTGAACCAAATTATTCAACAAAGCGCCAGCTGAAATGATCCAAAACTCTCTCACTCAGGACTCATCAGGAAGCCGAAGACCGGCTCGGAGAGATGATATCAGAGAAGAAATAACAAAGGCAGAGTGGAAACATTCACTGTTAATTCAGCGTTCAGGCTTTTATGACATGAGCTGCTAATGAAAACTGATGCAGACATCCTCAAACTGTCCATCCAAACAGTTTCCCTTAACTGTCCCTCAGTATCACAGGATTCGTCCAACGCTGCTCCTCCGTCTGTGGGAGAAGCCGCATTAGCCACACAACATGCTAGCAGTGAATTAAACAGGCTAACAAAATAAACAGTAAAAATACATAAAACATGTAAAAACTTAGTGTTGAGTTTGAAGTCGTGTCACAGACAATCAGTATCCACCCGTCCTCGAGATTTTTTTTCCTTGTTTATGTTTTTCCAAATTAGCACCATTAAAAATAGGCTGAATTAGCCGTTAGCAGTTCCTGTTTTCAGTGTGCCCACGGACGTACAGCAGCTGTAACTGGATGAGTTTGAGGCCGAGGAAAATGTAAAAATGTGATGATTCTCAGGCAAGTTCTGACGTGAAAATTAGCATATTTTTTCCTCTGTTTTCTGAGTATATTCATGTTTTTAGGACAAAGTGTTTGACAGTATCTCCTTTTAATTAAACAGTATAATATTAATTATATTCCTACTCGTTGTTCTTGTAGTCTCACTAATAATCATCAAAAAACACACCAGGCACTAATCAGAAATGCAGTTTTATTGATTCTAACGACACATAATGCAGCACACACAGATATGAAATCAAATACACTTCATGTTTCGAATACATTCAGTCTGTGCATCCCAGAAAACACTGAAACAGTCAGGGCCGACCACCGTTCACAAAAACAACATGGAATCCATCACGATGCTGTTCATGCAAACGCTCGAACTGGATTCAAACCCAGTTTCACTCCAGCTTATTGTTCAGTGCAGTTTTATGGCATCAGGAGATGATTTCAGTCATCAGTGGGAGGATGCTTGTGTTTAAAGCTGAAGCAAAGTGAGAGACTCTGAACTGCGCTCGAGTTAGCCGAAAATTTCCCTTCACGTCCACAGAAACAGTGTTTGAAGCGTCATGAAGGCAACTGGTTTATTACAGTTTCTGGTCTCTGTATAGTTTAATTCATGCCAAGGCACAAGTCAGAGTTTCAGCGGCAGCAAGTGTTACTGTATGCCAGTGCAGCAAAGCTAAAGGCTAACGGCTAACGGCTAAAGGCTAAAGGCTAAAGGCACGGTCCATTCACTGACAGCAATATCGTCGGGAAAAAACAGCGCCGAGCCAACGCGAAGGCATTTTCAGGCTAATAGCTAAACCTAAAGAGACAGCAGGATTGTCTAGAGTTTTTTCCATTTTGAGGCTTGTTGGTTTATATCAGCAGGATTTTTAAAGCTTTTTCAAATATATAAAACTATTTCAAGAAAACAATTCAATGTAAGACACTTAAAAAATAAAAGTCTGTGAATCTGTCATCGTCTATCCTGACAAACATCCTGACACAAATCAAAATAAAGGCATCTCGTCAGGCATGTGGTGCATTCAGGTACAAAGCACTGGGACTTTTTCTGCACAAATATTACCACATTTTTTTTAATATATTTACAGATTTTGCCTGAAAACGGCAGCCATGTTATTCATTTTATCCAGATTTTCTTATTTTTCTGTTTCTGTCTTCGAGTCGATTTGACTTTTACTCAAATTTCTCCACCAAACTGGACAACGTTTGTCAAGTGAAGACACCTCTGAGGTTTTCCTTGCCTTGTGTCTGATATCTCGCATTTTCAGCAGGTTCTAGACAAAAACGCTCATCCTCACAAACTTCAAGGTCTTTTCTTCTGGCGTAACCACATGAAGAAGAAACCTGAAGCACAGGACGCCAAGCACAGACCATTCGTCGAAAACGGTTGAATATCTAAAGCACGAACACCGATAACACTGATATTTTAGAATGGAAGCAGGACTTAGATGAGTCCAAACACTTAGTTTAAAACTTCAATGTCTCGCAACAGCTTTGGTGTGTTTAGCAGCCAATGCCCGCAGGATTCGGCTGCACTGGAAAGATTTCAGAAGCAGAACTTTTGTTCTTCAGCAGCCACATTTATAATTTAGTTTGGACATTTTTTACAAGCACGAATGCACATTTGGAGCTCGTCCACAGTCGATGTGGTGCTGAACTGCGGCGACGTTTCGCTGCTTTTCATTTACTAAAGACAGCAGAGCAGAGAAAGGACTTTAGCTGCTCAACATTCACTGATTTTAATGGCGGCAGATCATCTCCTGCAGCAGCATCGCAGCCGGATCCAGTGAGCACTCCACCAGTCGAAGGATATTCAAGGAAGACAAACGGTGCATTCAAATGAGCAGAAGCCTTTCTAAACCAACGCAGGGACACTTGAAATCCCTGAAAAGTCCCTGAAAAATCATGTGATTGAACTCATCTTTGTAGTGTTGAATCTATTTGGAGGGTTTTGGTGTCAAAAGAATATTTCTTTGCATTCTCACAATCACTCGGTCTTCGTGAAGCCATCCGTATAAGATGCACAGTGATTTGTTAGGAGACACAACGTAATCTAAAGCCTGCAGAGACAAATGTTGACATGTGATGGTGATCGAGTTCCTCAAGCCGAGCAGAGCGAAGCGACGCTCAAAATGCTTTTAAATACGTTGTTCAGTGACTTTAAAACTCCAAAGAAGGTAAACGACTGATGTATGCTGAGTTAAACCCTCTGTGACCTGACGACAGGTTGCCAAAACTCCGTCCAATAATGAGCTGCTCGTGAGTCCATGTGACTTTTGTTTACAAGGCCTGGCTGGCTCGTAATTGGCTGATGTGAACCTGTAGCGAACCAAACAGGCAAAGTCAGCTTTTCCACTCCGGTGCGGACCAAAGCAAACTAACCGAACACGTGATCGAACCCAACAAGAAGGAACCACAGAAGAACAAGATGCAGAAATGAAGAAGAGAAGAAGAAGAGAGAGGATTTAAAGCCTCTCTTCTTCTTCTTGGCTTTTTAATTGCAACCTGGTTCATCTGTGTTTCCACCTGTTTCCAGTCAGGCTCTGTTTGCTGTCGAAGTCAGTGGGGGTTATTTCAGGATCAAAAGACCTCACACACACACACACACACACACACACACACACACACACACACACACACACACACACATATATATATATATTAAGTTTTCATTACTTTTGGGGACATTACATAGACTTACATTCATTTCCTGGAGACTTACTCTAATTTTATATTTTGTCCCCATAAGGCAGGTGAGTCCCCTCAATGTGACTGTGTAAACAGATTTATGTCCCCACAGTGTGAGTAACACATGGTCACACACACACACACACACACACACATACACACACACACACAACACATGCTGTACTTCAGGAAATCCCGCAGAATTCGGGTAGATTAGTTCCTCGACTCGAAGCTTTCCTGCTCCGACTTTGTGTGGTCGTGTATTACTCATGTTGTGGGGACATAAATCTGTTTGCACACTGTGGGGACTCGCTGTACTTGTGGGGACAAAATGAGGGTCCCCATAATGTAAATCATTAAATTTTAGGGTGAAGACTGAGAGTAAAGTTCGGTTTAGACAAGTCAGTCTATGTAATGTCCCCAAAAGTGTGTGTGTGTGTGTGTGTGTGTGTGTGTGTGTGTGTGTGTGTGTGTGTGTGTGTGTGTGTGTGTGTGTGTGTGTTCTCCTTATCCACATACATCCATCTATCTAAAAACACACTTTGTACTAATAAAGCTCAAACCCCGAGATCAACAAGAGCAAATCCCCGACTTAACCCGCAGAACCCTGAGAGGCTGGAAGACTGGAGGGAGGAGGGGGAGGAGGAGGAGGGGGAGGAGGAGGAGTGTGGGGGGTAATAGGGAGGAAGAAAAAATGGAGAGGAAAAATGGAATGAGGGCAAGGAAGGAGGTGACACAGAAGGAGTGCAAAAGGAGAAGCAGGAGGAACTGAAGAAGGAGGAAGAAGAGGAGGAAAGTAGGAAAAGAATGAAGGGGAGGAAGATAAGGAGGAGGAAAATACATTTAAGCAAGACAGGGAAATTAAGGACACGCAACGGAAAAGAAGCAAATGAGGAGGAGGAGGAGGAGGAGGAGGAGGAGAGGAAGGAGGGTAAAGAAAGGAAGAGATAGAAGATGAAGAGCCTACATGGGAGAAAGGAGGAGATGAGATGATGAAGAGGAGGGAAGATGAGGACAAAGATTAAGGGGAGGAAAAGATGGAGGGAGAAAACAATTTTAAGCAAGACAAAGTTCAGGAGAGGTGAGGGAAAAGGAGGAACTGAGGAGGAGGAGGAGGAGGAGGAGGAGGAGGAGAAATGATCATTACCAATACGACAATAAATCATAGCTGAATACACCAAACCCAAAATATCTGATTGCACTTGAAGGCAGCATGCGTGGCCATGACGTGTCAGGACGACTGAAAGAGAATAAAATCCTCATCCTACTTTAAGCTTCTTCTTCGTGATGATTGAATTTTCAGAGCGATAAAGTTTGACAGTTTGAAGACGCTCGGCGACCGCCGGCCGACCTCCTCCAAGAAACAGAAACAGCAGGAGGCGAAAAGATCAGGAGGCGCAATCTTTCATTCCGTTTCCGCTGTTTGAACACGGCGGCGTTCGCCGAGGGGCTTTCATTCTGCTTCTTCTCTGCGTGAGAGCAGACGAGACGGAGCGGGAGATGAAGGAGGTGACGGGGGGACGGCGAGGACGCGGGAGGCGTCCTGCTGAGATCTGATCACAGGCTGGGAAACGGCGTGATGCAGCGTTTGTGACGACGGGGAGAAATCTAAAGGCACAAATGGACACACGCACGCAAACACACACGCGAGGCGGAGGCGTTCGTGAACCTCGGGCACTGTCGCTAATCAGGTCTGTGTGTACGCAGGAATGAGAACTTATCTGGAACAAACGCAGTCACAGGAAGTTCACAAGTTCACCGCCGCCGCTCTGAACAACTTCGAGTTTTCGAGACTCGAGAGAAGAAGAAAAACAAGAAAATCTGTTCGGCCTCATTTCACTCGGAGGAACTTCGTCCTCCATCCCGTCGGATTCTTCCTCTTCTTTCCCGCTTCGCTGCTCTCGCCCGTCACTCCGCCGCCTTGGCCGGTCCGAAAGGTGCCACCATCTTCATGGCGGCGTAGTTCTGCGGGATGGAAACGCAGTTCAGAGGAGTAGAAGAAGAAGAAGAAGAAAGGATACTTCCAATAAAACTTCTGTCACTCTATCTGCAACACACTGTGACTCACTGGGAAGGAGTAAAGGAAGACGCCGACGAAGAGGAGGATGAAGAATAGGATGATGAAGAGGATGATGAACCACTTGAAGCGCCTCCACAGGACGAACTTGAGGGTCTTATAGGGGGAGGAGAACCACAGGAAGGAGGTCTCAGGACGCCTGGGGGGACAGAGGAGGATGAGGAAGCGTGTTTGCGTGTTGGAGTGTGTGGACGTGTGTGTGTGTGTGTGTGTGTGTGTGTGTGTGTGTGTGTGTGTGTGTGAGGCTCACTGAGGCTCCTCCAGGTGAGGGTTCATGTTGGGCTCGTCTCTGCCGACTCCGGCCGGCCTCTCCTCATGCTCCGTCTCCGTCACGATCTCCAGAGACATCTCCACCTTCCCCTGAAACAGAGACAGCAGGCCGTCATGGGTCGGTCCCAGCGGGAAGCTTGATGATGTCATGGCTACAGATGAGAGCTGAATGCTAACACGCTAGCTAGCTAACATGCTAATGCTAGTCAGTAACAACAGCTTCTCTCTATTTTCTTTAACCTGCTTATTTCCTGCTGTCTGTCTCACAGGATTGGACGTTGTCTCATTTAATGAAGTGTTTCATGAAGAGGAAAGCGAGCGACCTCGTTAGCTGTCAATCAGTTAGCTTGTTAGCTCTGTCGCTACAATAAGTTCCTACTGATGGAGGAAGTGTCGCCGTCGGGTGCGTTTGTTTTGCTCACAGCGATGATCCTCTGTCCGTTCTGCTCGCAGGTGCAGGGCCACCACCCTTTGACGGTCTTCTGCTCAAACAGAGACACCAGTTTGTCCGCCGGCTGCTCCAGAAGCTGCAGGGTGCATTTCTCTGGAGACTTGGCCGGACGCAGCATGTGGTTCAGGTCCATCACCAGCTGACCTGAAGAGACGTTCACAGGACGTTAAAACAGGGCTGGAATGAATGAATGAATGAATTAAAGCTGCCTGAAACTGGACGGTGATTTCTATTAAGACGTTAAGAATCAAACTTAAACGTCATCACTAATTTCACGTCAATCAAACGTGGTTCAGTTCCTCCTGCGGGTTCTGAAGAT
Organism: Chaetodon trifascialis; assembly: GCF_039877785.1. Taxonomy (NCBI): domain Eukaryota; kingdom Metazoa; phylum Chordata; class Actinopteri; order Chaetodontiformes; family Chaetodontidae; genus Chaetodon; species Chaetodon trifascialis. The sequence goes on along the minus strand of NC_092078.1, from coordinate 3,015,649 downwards.
GCTCTCAGGAGGCAGAAGGAGCTCGTTAATGTACATTGATCCTTTTGGGAGACTCCTCAAGTTAAAGAAGGACTGAAAGACGGATGTTAGGACATCAGCCAGAAGATGCTTTGGGAAACCAGATCTGTGCGAACCAGCATCCCTGGAGCCGGTTTTTCTTAATGACTAATTACTGAGTGTTTATGAGAGAGTTATGGAGGATCCCGCGGCGAGCGCTAGTTAGCACGCCTCTGATCGTCGCTGACATTAAGTATGGAGGGATTGTGCCTCGATGAAAGAGAGACTGGAAGTGTTTTTCCAGAGTCGCTGCAGTCTGACGGTGTGATGGAGGGACGGCTCGTGTCTGACCCTCGCACCGTGCGGGGAGATTAACGGTCGGCGGTCCGAGCTGACGAGCTGCAGACAGGCAGGAATGGAAGAAATGCTTTGAGGCGGCCACACACCCGCCGACCGTCCGAGGCCGGCGAACTGGAGCGAGAGGGAACGCTGCAGCGGAGCGAGATGGTGACAGACGGGAACGGATCAGAGTCTGGATTCCTCGTCCTCTGCTCGCACCGCAGACCGGCGTCCTCGACAAAGGGAAGAAAAACGAAAGAGGAGAGGAGCGGCGCTGAGTTATTTCGAGGGCCGGGGCAGCGTCAGGGGTGAAGGAGAGGCAGAATTTTCACAGCTTGAAAAAATAAAATCAGCCCTTCCTCTCTGCGAAATGTGCCAACACAGTGGAAATGGAAGAACGTTAATTCTAAAGATAAATGTTATCGCAGTAGTTTGTCTGCGTGCACATCGCAAATGTGGTTCCCTGGATGGATTTACCACCCAAAGCTTGGCCAAAAATCAGGGAAAAACTGTGCAAACGTCGCTCCCAAAATGAATTAACTGTGTTTCTACAACCACAGGTCCTGTACGTATGTTTGACTCACTGCGATCGGTTCTGGGAACATGGATCCACTTACTGTAATTATTTTAGAGTAAATTTAAATTGAAGAAGGCTTTTATGATAGAAACACCACAGAGTGACGCACCTGAACCTCTCCTGTTACTCCTCAACGTTAATTATTCCAATAATTTTATATATGTTTTAATTAATGAGCTCACTGGACGGTTCCAAGTTCCAATCAAAAGGTCCTAAATTGAGCTTAACGTATATTTTCCTGGGAAACACTGTCAAAAATACATTTATTAGCCGCAGATTTTGTTCGTGTATCAAGATTATTCAGGTTATAAAAGCTTTGACCACCAACTGGAAAAGCAGCGTTTTTGGCTAAAGAAAAAAAATTTCTCTGCTTCGTTTAAAAGGTCTAAACGTGACAAAGCAGGCAGGTGGAAAACTTTTAAAAGTTCAAAAGAAAAGGTGACATAACCAGAGGAAACACACACACACACACACACACACACACACACACACACACACACACTCTTACCGAGGTAGTCGTCGAAGGAGAACTTGTCGTTGTCCCACACCTGGATGGTCAGTCTAGGAGCCAGTTTAGTCTGGGCTTTGTCCAGACTCCAGAAGTGTTCCTGCAGAGACGCAGAGACACGCTTTGTCAGTTTATACAAACAAGTTCTGCCTTTGTTTGATCTGAATTCACTCTTCATGTGTTTCTAAAGACTTGAAGCAACAGTTCGCCCCAAGATCAAAAATCTCAGAGTCACACCCGTGCAGCGAACACAGCACGACGCCCTCTGTCCTCAGACCCTCACTGGAGGGCTGAAACAGGACCTGATAGACGAGTATTAACTGTGAGAGACGGGCTGAAGGTTTGCTCGTGGGCCCCTCTGCAGAGTCCAGGAGGTGAACTGGCTCCGTCCTCGCTGACCCCTGCTGGACTCCTCTCACCCTCGACCCTTCATCAAACGTCTTATAGGTGCATAAACACTCTGCTCTATTCTTTCATTCAAGTCGTCGAACTGTTGGATGATGAGACGGAAAAGAGACGAGACGCTGCATCCCCACGTGTGTGTGTGTGTGTGTGTGTGTGTGTGTCAGACCTATTATCGCCTCGGGTAAACTCACAGAAAACTGCCAGACAGTATCTGATCCTGTGTCAGCTCTGTGCTAATGGGCTTCACTCTGCAGCTGCTGCTCACTGACTTTCCTCTCCCTCTCTTTCCATTCGCTCAGTCGTCCTGGTTTCATCCGTGTGTGTGTGTGTGTGTGTGTGTGTGTGTGTGTGTCTGTGCGCGTGTGTGTGTGTGTGTGTGTGTGTGTGTGTGTGTGTGTGTGTGTGTGTGAGGCTCTCTGGCTGTTGTTGTGTTGATAAAAAAAAAAAAAAACAGCTTTTCACACCTGAAGTAAAATAGGTCCCCTGTGATTTGCGGCGAACGTCAAAACGTCGCAGGAACGCTCCTAAAAATACTCGGTGAGGAGATTTTCCCCGAACTAAAAGCCCTTTTCTGAATTTTAGGACATTTGCTGATAACCAGGACGAGCGATGATCGATCGGCAGTGAACTGAGGACAGAGAAGCTTCCGGCTCTTCTGTCAGTTCTTCATGAAGCTCTGTCCTGATTTACACTCATTGGACGGTCTGTCCGTCCACGTCTTGCTGACAGCAGGTGTCCCTCAGCAGTTTCCACGCTGAGCCTCTTCCAGATGTCTCACATGGGGGTCTTCATCTTGGATCTGGTCTAAGCAGAGCGGCTCTGCGAGGACCCTCCTCTGAACTCTTGACTCTATCTCCGAGGACGGTGATTATAAGACAGGTTTATTTTTATGGAAGGGTAACTTGTCAGGCGGTGTTACGCTCGGGTCGTTAATTTCCTGGTTTTCTGGCTCGCTGCTGGTGGGCGGGGCCTCGGAGACCCAGGTGGATTACAGCTCAGTGCTTCGTGTTTGCTTTGGCTCAGCTCTCACAACACTGACTCCCAACACGCCAAACTCCATCCTGACGTACGAAACCCAAAACTCCAGACGACATGCTCGCGTTAGCACAAGTTTAAGAGCTCATGATGACGAGAGCCCACCAGAGAAACCACGCGACACGTGTCTGCAAACATGTCTTCTCATTTCAACATCATAATGTCCCTGACATACACGTCAAACCCTCACAATGTGTCCTATATTGTCCTTCATTGGAGCACGTCAAAAAGGATTAGCAGGTTAGCACAGTCTGCTGTGTTCATGCTGCAAATCTATCAATATTTATCACATCTACAAACTGCTCAGAAACAGCATGTTTACCTTCAGGAGGTGACACCTGCAGACCCTGTTTAAGTGAGAACGCCACAGTTTGTGGACTACATTGGTGTCTCTTAGATGCTGATCAAGTGATTGACTGATCTGTGGTCTCGCACTGTGACTGTAACCTGCATAAACCTGATTAAACGTAGTATTAGCCGTGTGTTACTGAGGCTTTCTGTGCAGCATCAGGCCTGCAGATGGATGTCGGTGTTTGACGTCATCAGACTGAGGACAGGCTGGTATGAAAGACGTCATGGTATGTTGAGCCACAGCTGGAAGGTTTGGTTCTCCAGGTGAGAAATCAGGTGAATAACACATGAATCCTCCTGAGCAGCACGTTAAATGCTTTCTGCGAGGCTTCACATGCTGCGCCGTCTCTTTTTCCTCGCAGGTTTTTCTGATCGTGCTCAAAGCTTCAGAGATGCTCGACTTTTCTGTGAGTTTACCCTCAATGATGGCGATTATAAAGGGACAAATAAGACGCAGTTTTGTGTTCCTGTGAACAAATCATCTGATTTTGGAACCAAAAACTCTTCGTCTGTGCGTTTCAGTGACAAATGGACTCGTCTCTGCCGTTATGACTTCACACTGACTCTCCAAATCAGAGTCTAAATCCACGTCATGCTCTCACACTTCGTAATGACAGGGTGTAGTGTGTTTACACTCGGTGTGTGTGTGGCATGCACACATCGTGAGTGTGTGTGTGTGACTGCTCTCTGCAATATCTCAGGACATCAATCAGCCTCCTTTTTGTTGCCAGCATGCTAAGTACAGAGTCTTGTTCAGTCCTCTCCCTCATTTCCTGCATCCATCTGTCTCCGTCTCTCTTTTCCTCCCTCGAACCAAATCATCTCTGATGGCAAAGAAAAGCTAAATTTCTGACGAATCCAATGAACATTTTGGAAGAAAAAAATCCTAATTTGTCAAAAATAGTTGTCTCAGGCTCACAGACAAATCACTGGTGTTTGTGCAATCTGGACGAATTCAATAAAAAGCGCTATTTGGTATTTTTTGGTGAAACAGAAGACGAGACATGTCCGATTCCAGTGAAAAATGTCCAGTGAGAGACACGCTGTCCTCACTTAGAGACTATTTTTCCAGAAGGACTGATAGAGCTTCATCACATGGAGCAACAACACTGTTGTCACCTCATCATTTCATCCTGTGAGACGTTTGTGTGAAACTTTGTCGGAATTAGCGTCTGAATTCTTGAGCAACAATTTCTCCTCTGGGATAAATAAAGGATTTCTGATTCTAATTCTGAAATGTGTTTTGTGAGCTCACAGTGACCTTTGACCTTTGACCACCAAAGTCTAACCAGTTCATTGTCGAGGCAACATGACAGAAAGTGTTCCTGAGATATCGAGTTCACGCGCGGTGGGACAAACCTCCACGACTGCCACTGTGACAGTAAAAACGAATAGAAAAATCATCCAAAAATGTGACTTTTAGCTGTTTTTTGGGGTTTTAATGAGTTGAATAATCTGTCAGCCTCTCTTATGTTTCATTCATTGTGCACGTGTGATGAACAGACACGAGCTGAAGTCCGTCAGTGAGTCTGAGAAAACACGGCGGTTGAACTAATCAAGAGCGAGTGTTGATAGCGTTGCTGATCGGCCCCTGTGACTCAGCCATTATATCACCGACCGCTGAGGTTTCTTGCTTCATAAACTCCGTCTCTGGCTCCGGCTTTGTTTTGGAGTGAGAAGTCTCCACCCAGCCGAGGTCTCGCTTCAGCCTCCCTCTCGTCTTCTCGGCCGCTCGCTGATTGAGGACGCCGCTAGGAGCGGGCGAACGCCGTCGTAAAACATGTCGGCTGACGGCGGCTGAGGAGGCCCGTTTCATGGCCAAGGAAAGCAAATGACAGCCGCGCTGTTATTCCAGCGTTCAGTGTTGTTTTAGCTCTTCACGAGACGTCTCTGCTGAGTCTGAGACTCAGCCACGTCTTAGGTTTGTCCTCTTTGTAAAAATGTCCCGTCGTTATTTTTGTTCATTGCTGTGGATTAAAGCAAATCGATTAATCAGCTCTGAACGGTTCGATGAACACACAGAATAAGCTAACAGCAGCTAACACTGGCTGATTCAGTGCATTTATCAGGGACTATTTCCTGCGGCGGATGAATCCACATTTGCTGCTGCAGTGTGTGTGTGTGTGTGTGTGTGTGTGTGTGTGTGTGTGTGTGTGTGTGTGTGTGTGTGTGTGTGTGTGTGTGGCAGCAGGGCGAGTGTGTGATGAGGTTTTAACAGTTGACTGGAGGCGGAGAGCACGTCAGCCATTAAATACAGTTTGTTTGTGCTGAAGCTCGTCTGATTGGTCCACTCATCTGCACTTCGTGTGTGTGTCAGGTTAGAGACAGGAAGTGACACGTCTTACCTTCCTGTCGACCACGCACAGCTGCTCGGCCGGCAGGTAGTGGAACGGAAACAGGAACCTGTAGTTGAAGTTGCCCTCGCCGCCCAGCGAGCGGTAGTGGACGTCCGTCTTCTGCTTGCTGTGCTCGTGTCCGTCCAGCCAGCTGTCGGAGAAGCGAGGCGGCTGTGAGTGGACGCTCGTCATACCTACTTAATTTAATTGATCAACGTATCAATAACCTCCTGATACCCTTTGACGTAGATGTCGCTCATTTTCTCGCCACTGATGCTGACGTCGTCCAGGATGACATCACTGGTGTTCCAGATGATGCAGCGCAGGAAGAACCTGAAGAAGAATCAACACACCTGATCAGCTATTGATGTCTTCATGAGCGTATTGATTACAATCTGTTCATTGATTTTCATTGATATCCATAATTATTATTTTAAATGATTGATGGGCTGTAAGAATGACTGATTCACCATCTGATCACAGCTTAATTAATTAAGACTGATACTGATTGATTAACAACTGATTTCAGTCTTGATTGATAGATTTACTGACTGATGATCTGAGTCTCTTATTGATAGTAAAATCAATCAATCAGTCAGATTGATTGATACACTGTTTGATCCACTGAGTAAGTGAATGACTGACTGATTTCTGTAATTTCTTCACTGTGGGACTAATAAAGGTATATCTTATCTTATCTTATCTTATCTTATCTTATCTTATCTTATCTTATCTTATCTTATCTTATCTTATCGATTAACTGACTGGACATGTAAGTATTTTACACACTGATAGATTGATTGATTGACTGACTGACCAACAGTCTAATTGATTGACTGATTGCGTGTGTGTGTGTTCCTACTTCTTAGCCTTGCGTGGTGTGACGTTGAACGGGGGTCCAGGGGGTCCCAGGGACTTGGGGAACAGATCCACCCACATCATCAGACGCCCCTGACGGACAGCACCAACGACCAATCAAAAGACAGGAATGGACACAGAAAAACAAACGGGAAGAGGAACGGATGGTGGAAACAGTGTGTGTGTGTGTGTGTGTGTGTGTGTGTGTGTGTGTGTGTGTGCGTGTGTGCATATGTGCGTGTGTGTGTGTGTGTGTGTGTGTGTTACCTGCTCGATGTCGGGCTGCATCGGGCTGAACAGCCGTCTGGTCTCCACATGCTCAGGTACTTGTCCCAGTTTCCTCAAGATGTGGAGGGACAGTCGCTCCTTAATTGGACCGAGGTGACGTTTGGACATATTTTTGTCCTCTGAAAACACACACACACACACACACCCACACACACGCACACACACACACACACACACACTAGTGTATGAAACAGTGAAATTGAGGGTTAAGTGAAGGTCAGAGGACTCTTTATACGCCTGTTAAAGATCTCAGAGTGCAGAATGGAAACACTCAATACTGGGTGGACTGGGAGGAGAGCAGTTCATAGGAATTATTCATAATTCTCTCACACACACACACACACACACACACACACACACACACACACACACACACACACACACACACACACACACACTAAGCTGTTCTTTGGTCTTTGCATCACAACTGAATGAGGAAAATTGGTGCTGCTTCCAAGCAAAACTAAAATATCAAACTAGCATCAAAAGTTTATGACTGTAAACTTAAAGTCACCTCGACTGTGAGAGGAGGAGAGGAGAGGAGAGGAGAGGAGAGGGGAGGAGAGGAGAGGAGAGGAGAGATGGAGGAGGTGAGGAGGTGTAGAGAAAACGAGGAGAGGAGGATGAAACTAAGAAACACAGAGGAGGAGAGGAGAGGAGGCAAGAAGGCAAAGGAGGAAAGGAGAGGAAAGAAAGGAGGAGAAGACGAGAGGAGGCGGAGGAGAAGAGAGGAGGAAAAAGGAGGAGAAAAGATGAAAGGAACCAAAATTAATTTAAAGTGAATGAAAGGAGAAGAATACATGAAAGGAAAGGAAAAGGAGTAGAGATGAGACAAGAGGATATGAAACAGAAACAGACAGAAAACATGAAAAAGAACAGAAGTGGATATAGAAGAAGGAGAGAGGAGACGAAGGAGCATAAAAATGTGGAGAAGAAAAAAAGGAGAGAAGGAAAAAGTGAGAATGGAGAGGATGATATGAAAGCCTGCAGCAAGAGGAGAAGAAAAGCAAAGGGAGGAGGAGAAAGTAGAGAGAAAGAAGAGAAAGAAGGTGAAGATGAAGAGATGACAAGAAAGTGAAAGAGGAGGAGCAGAGGAGGTTCAGGAGGAGAGGAGAAGGAGAAGGTGAATGAAAAGAAGGAAGAGAAGAATGGAACAGAGAAGGAGAGATGAAAGATGAAGAAGATGTCAGAAAACAGAGAGAAAGGTGATGAAAAGAGGAGGAAAGAAGAAGAAGAGAACAAACAACAGTGAAGGAGAGAAAAAGTCACCAGGAGAAACTTTGACGAGTGAAGAGCGAAAGCAGAAAGAGGAGAAAGAAAAAAAAGTCACGACAGAGAGAAATAAAGACAGAATAAAACAAAAACCGGCGGTCGGAGAGGAAGAGGAGCGCGGCCTCTCGGCCAATTAGCAACCGCTTTTGACGGACAGCAGGCTGACGCATGGTAACCGCGGCAACTGTGGAAAGAGAGCGCGGCGGCGGCTCCTCACTAACCGAGAGACGACCACGATGTTGACGTTGGCTTGTACACACACACACACACACACACACACACACACACAGTTGTACCATAAATCACCAAAACGACAACCATGACCTTGCATCGCACCAGCCATGGAACATATGTGTGTCTTCAGTGTGTGTGTGTGTGTGTGTGTGTGTGTGTGTGTGTGTGTGTGTGTGTGTGTGTGAGGGTGAAAATGAATCTTGAATATTTATCTCATCTCTCTGCTTTTCAGGTGGTCCTGTGGTTTAACTCCCCCCTCCACCCTTTCCTCCCCCACTCCTCGCAAGTACTACAGTTTTAGCAGCGGAGGAGGTGGAGGAGGAGGCGGAGGAGGTGGAGGAGGAGGAGAAGGAGGTGGAGGAGGAGGAGAAGGAGGTGGAGGAGGTGGAGGAGGTGGAGGAGGTGGAGGAGGAGGAGAAGGAGGTGGAGGAGGTGGAGGAGGAGGAGGAGGAGGTGGAGGAGGAGGAGAAGGAGGTGGAGGAGGTGGAGGAGGAGGAGGAGGAGGTGGAGGAGGTGGATAGAGTCGCAGAGAGGAGGGACAGGGAAAAGGAGCAGAGTAAAGAGGAGAGGAGCAAATTAAGAAGACGAAACAGAGAAAACAGGAAGTAGAAATGTGAGAAGAGAGGCGATGATGAGGAGGAGAAAGGATGAAGGGGAGAAAGTGAGGAGGTAGAAAAGGAACAAAACACAAATTTTCCAAAAAAATCTGCAAAAAACACACAAATTGAAAGTCCATCCACTACTGTTGGGTGACTATTAAGATAAGATAAGATAAGATACGATAAGATAAGATAAGATAAGATAAGATAAGATAAGATACATATATGTCTACATATGTGTACATGAGGAGTTGCTTCTTCACTTTAAACAGTAGGTGGCGCTAATTCTCCAGTCAGCTGCCTTTAAACCACCACAGAAGAAGTCTTCTTCCCTCTTATCATGACATCATCTCAGCCAAACGTTTTTGCAATATTTTGACTTTTTCTAGCTAATTTTTGGTGTTTCCACTCAGTTTTTCTCTGGATGGAGAAACACCTGCAGGCAAGAAAGAAAGGATAATCCAGGCGTGGGATTAATAAAGCTTTATCTTATCTTATCTTAGGGTTGAGGGGAAAAAAAGGTGTGTGTGTGTGTGTGTGTGTGTGTGTGTGTGAGAGAGAGAGAGAGAGAGAGAGAGAGTGGAGGAGAAAGAAAACAGCAGAAAACTGTAAAAGAGACGAGAGAGGGAGATATGGGTGGAGTGGGAGGACAGTGATTTATCTGCTGCGAGTTCAGTGATTGTGTAAGAACACACACACACACACACACACACACTCGTACACACACACCAATGGACGTTGTGAGTTGGTGCAGTTTGTGTTTTCATGACTCTTTTTTTAATGGTGGAAGGTCTGATGGAGTCTGAGTCAATCAGCAATGAAGGGCGTGTGCGTGTGTGTGTGCGCCCGCGCGCGTGTGTGTGCATGCATGTGTGTGTGCGTTCAGTGGCGCCGATGATGCCTTAATCGAACTACCCTGAACTTGAAGCTCTCCAGCCTCTCACTCCGCCTGACTCTCTCTCGCTAGTTTTGTTTTCAGTTCGCAGTGGATTTACTGGTACGACACACACACACACACACACACACACACACACACACACACACACACACACACACACACACACACACACGTCTAGCTGTGGTTATGTCATGTAAAACTGGATTATATTCCACCGTCGCAGGCATGAATTTGCTATTTGCTGGATGCAGGTTTCATCCTGGTGACGCTAACTTCCAAACAAGGTGTTCTGCAGGTGAGCGAAACGAACAAACCTTGTCTTTCATGTCTGTCTTTGACGGTTTGTGAGCGCGCGTCACTCACCGAGGTCTGCAGCCGAGTACTGGTCTCCTCTGAAGTGGACTAGGTCGTCTTGGTAGACCGGCTTGGGCAGGTTTCGTCGCTCGCACACTCTGTGCAGCAGCTGCCTGGGTGTCAGCTGGTCTCGCCACTGGTTTACCCCTGAGCTAATGGGCCAGAGACAGAAGAAAGAGACAGTGTGTGAGACAGAGACAGTCCTCAGCAGGCTGGATCTGAGCTCTGAACCTCATCAGGCGGTTGTCCACTCACACGCAGTAGGACTGCGGCAGGCCACAGGTGGCTCCGTATCTGGACAGGAAGCGGTCCTCCAGGTCGATCACCGTCTCTCCGATCTTCTCGTCTTTGGTCAGCATGTCGTGGTCGTACAGCATCACCCGGAGGTCCTTGTCCAGAGGGAGGGAACAGGTGAACTCGAACATCCTGCAAGAAAGAGGCAGCGGCGGAGGGACAGCGGTCAGAGCTCGGATTCAGGGTTCAGAGGCTGACGTCACATCTCCTGTGACATGACGTGAAGCGACGTGACAGGACGTGACATCACAGCCAAAAAGATGAGGTCCCCATAACGCCCCCCGGCTGCCATATAGACATATGAAGGTTCAAGCCCTATTCATGACATGACTACAGACTCAGAGGAAGTGAATGTGATCAGATGCTGTTTTCAATGTCATGTTCAGTCCTAATGTGGGACAAAATGTCCTGAAGAAGACATCTGTAGATTTTCAGAGTCATCTCCAACCTCAACAAGTCCAGAAAAGTCACGTCATGTCGAGCAGTTCCCAGCCTGCAGCCTGAGCGCTGACGCTGTGATCGGTGTGAGTGCAGCGACCCCTACTGGTGCAAAACGAGAAGTCCCAGAGGACGAGGGAGGGAGACGGAGGAAACAATGAAGAGAAGGAGAAGGAGAAGAGATCCGACGGCCACCAGCGTGTCAGAGAGCGACATAAATCCGTCATCCTGCTGAATTCGGGCTTGTAGTCGATCATGCTGTTAGCTTCACTGTATATTATGGGATGTCTTCATGGAAAAGATTGCCTGCGTGTCAACCTGAGTAATGTGTTTGGGCTGGAAAGAGAAAGTCCACCCATCATTTAACATGTTAAATGAGAGCAAGCTTGAGTTTTCTGCCCCATTTTCACTTTTTTCAGCTAAAACCACAATTACATGTGACACAGCCGAGCTGAAGAAAGTCAGAGCCGGGGGGGGGGGGGGGGGGGGGGGGGGGGCTCGAGGCTGCGGGGTAACAGGTGGCTTTCGTTGACGTTCAGGTGCTGGAGCAGGCAGAGCGCCAGGATTTACATTTTCGATGGGCCTTTTAATTAGAGAAGTTAATACTGTCTGACTTCCTTTGATGGTTTCCAACTGCCTAAAAACAGAAACGACTGGTATCAAGCTCATTTTTCACCTGAGACAGTTTGTTTTTATCACGAGCGATGCCTGCGGGTACATTTATTTTTTACAGTGTGAAGAACAAAACTTGCTTTCACTATATTTTTTATTTGTTTAAGTTGATGGAAGAGACGTCGACTGCCGGGTGAGTTAGATTGACTTTTAACAGGGGAGAGAGAGAGAGCTGTGCTTTTAATTCATGAAATAACACTTTTAAGGTATTGATAAATTATTGTGCCATGACAGTGAAATAATTCAGCTGTAGCCTTCAATATCCATAGATTTTTTTGTCCATCATTTGCTGCCGAACAACCTCCATACCGTGACAGGCGTGCTGTGATTGGTCCAGAGTTCAGCCTAATCAAAGCTTTTTTAGAAAACATGTTTTTAGTCTTTATTGTGTATTAAATGTTAATAATTTAAAATTACAGTGAAGGAAACATATGTTCCAGTGCTGCAGACTGTTAGTGACTAAAAGTATAAAACGCCTTAAAGAGCAGCCTAACACCTTGTTTTAGCTTGAACACGACATCCTCACATATTCAAGAACGCTCCCAAACCCAGAGCCCAGGAGCGAGGGGGGAGCACGGACCCTTTTCTGTGGGTTCATACGAACGAATTCCCCCTGAAATCTCATCATGAAGCTTCAGACAAACAGGCTGAATCCAAACGTCCACCGTCTGAAACTGCAGACCGACCCCACGTGGACTTTGTTTATACGTCACGTGTTGTGTTCACGGTCACGTCCCGTCATCGGGGACATGGGACAGACTGGACTGTCTCCTGGGAACACGCCTGCACAGTCTGCAAGTTCAGGGACGTCTGGACGTTCGGGTTCAGCCGCAGACTGACAGACAGCTCAAAGGGACGGGACGTACTTTCCAAAGACCGGGTCCAGCGTGCAGGGGATGTAGTTTTCATGGTCGTTAATGGTCTTTTTCCCCAAAGTGATCTTCACGTAGGGGTCACACTGAAAACGCAGAGCAGGAAACAAACTTTATCCATCACATTTTCTCGTCCTCATCGCGAAAACAACAACAAACCCTCTTCTGTCCATCCAGCTCTCGCTCTCTCCCCTCTTACCTTTCCGTTGGTGTCTTTGGGCTGCAGTCCCTGAGCCTGGATGACGTAGACTCGGACCAAACACTCCTCGATGCCGTTGGGAGGAAGCTTTCTGAACTGTCGGGGCGGCGGGGGGACAGAGGGGTCGTCTGGCAGGGGGTAGATCTTAAGCATGCCCTGGTTGAAGAGGTCAAAGCAGACACAGCGACAGAGGAGAATATTCACTTTTATTTAGATGAAACTATCCAGCAGCCTGTAAAGCAGTGAAAATATGCTTCACCTCCAAAAGCGAAAACATTAAAATGCTGCTTACGTATTATAGCATCAGTACTAATATCCAATAATACAGTACAGGTGATACTGTATCTCTGAAATGTACTTTTACTTTAACACTTCTGAGCTTTCACTTCAGTGAAATCTTCAGTGTAAACCTTTACTTGAAGCCAAACTATTTTACTTTTTAACCAATTAAGTGTTAAAAATACAAGAACAACAAGATTTCCTAGAGAAGTAGTTTCCTGAGTCACGCATGTGTTTGTTTTTTAGTAAAATCCTGCATAGTGTACCTCTAAAATGGGGCCAGTGACATGTAGAATACAATGCAACATAATATGTAAAATGAGACGTAACGTAGAACCGCATAGCATCAAACATGAAGCTAATTCTTCAAGCTAATTTGGGAAGAACGTAATTGAACGATAAATACTGTTTAAATCTTTTTATTCGCGGCAGCAGAACAAAACACTTTTTCTACCTTGAACTCTCCCACGACTGAAGGATCCTCTCCTTCATCCTGAGTCTTTCCTCTGAGGAGCTTGAAAGTCTGACAGAAATCGGAGAGACCCTCGAAATCTTCCACCTTCTCCAGCTCGCAGTCGTACACCTGAGGAAGAGGAGGGAGAACATGGTTTCATCTTTTACAGCGTGGCGCTCATGAGAGTGTAATCTTAAACAGAAGCACACACACGCTGGAGTTTGCATCAGAATCGTCTTTGTTTTAATGATCTTTATCAGCTTTCCCACAGAACACACACACATTATTCTACGTGGCGTCGCGGCCGAGGACTGGCCACTTTAACTCTGCTGCTGTTGGATCCAAACTCGAGCCAAAAGCTACTCAACACGATATTACAGTCGCGCTGCAGGGGCGCTGGCACGAGCCGAGAGAGTCTGGGCAGGGACGGCGATGTGTCAAAGGCACAAAAAGATTCATTCGTTTTCATTAGCCATGTTTGTTTACATCAGTCACACACATTCCCTCATTCTGCTCCTATCGCAGCTCTGCGCCGCTCGCTGAGGAGGCGAACTCTCCGAGCTGGAAACAGTGGTTCACTTCAGCGTCGGGCCAACAGAGCCAGAAGCGCTGGACTATCAACAGGAGAGGGGGAAATGAGGATTCACTGCATCCCCCCGTAATTAGCCAATAAGCAAAGCCGCAATCTCAATATTATCATTACAACACATAATTCTGCAGAATACAGCTGTCATTCCTTATACCATGTACAATTTGTGGTTTGTAAGTTATGCACACACTTGGGATTCTGGAGCAGTTTCATCTTCCACTGAAACGTCTTTGTAATTAAACAAAGGGAACAAAGAGGCTAGTTAGGGAGGAGAGATGAGGAGCAAGAGGGAGGAGGGGGATGAGAGGAATGGAGGGTATATGGTCTGAGATTTGGGTGGAGAAGGGGTGAAAGAGTTGGAAAAGCAGGGTGAGGGTTGGGGGGGAGGAACAGGACAAAGAGAGAGTGATGAGGGGGGATGATGTAAACGAAAAGAGAGGTCTGGAAACAGTGGTTCATTTCACTACTCCGACACCAAACCCAGTACCGAGGGAGCGGGGAGACGACAGGAGACGGGAGAAGGTTTCGACAGAGCGCGAGGGGTTGATCTACGACACGAGCAGAGAAAGACCGACTCTGAACCTCCTTCTTTGAGCTCAGGTCTACAGCTGTCTGTTCACCTTTGTGCCTGTCCGGTAAACATGAAGCTAACTTAGCTTAGCACAAAGAACAAAGCCTTGATGCCAATTCGTCCCAGTGGACAATCTCCTAAAAATCATTTCCCCATAGACCCCCATTATAGCTGTTGATAGGACCCAAAGTCACGCATCACTCTTTGCATCATAATTTAATCCAATAACGGTAGAAAGCTAGTAAAACTTCTACGAATTTAACAAACGAGATACACGTTAGTTAAATTCCTACGTATTCGTAAGTGTGATTTGCTGTCTTCGCATATTTGTCATCTCAGTTTTGATCCTTTAATGAACTTTACACTCGATGTGCCCACGTCTTCCTTCTCAAGAGTAAGACACTGTAAAGTCAGACTTTAAAGACAGAAATCAACAAAAGATTTTACGAACATTTCAACGTTATCCTGCCTGGAGTTTACGGCTTTTTAAGTTGCATTATTTTTTGCATGACTTAATTGACCCCATAGCACAAACAAATGGGAGGAAAATGCAGCTTTTCTGGTGATTAACATGCATTCACTCTTGGAAACAGGACACCGTCTTATCCTGATTCATCCACCTGCGATGATGCCGGTCGAGATGCGATCTTACGTATTAAACAATGAGTGTTTTAACATGTCAGATTGGGACAGTTTCACTGATCCTGAGATGAAATAGATTCATCCAACTTCATGGAGAAAAAAGAAAGAGAAAGTTTCCGTCAGATCTGCAGATTTACTGATGTACTCTGGCAATCTCCATGATGCTAGAGGGGAAATAAGAAAATAATGAAACCTAATAATCAATCTTTCCCTTCAAGATTTGACAAAATGACTCATTGTGCACTTCTTTCACTGGGAATAGTAGAATATTACTTTCTTAAATATTATCCATGGAAAGGTGAAGCTGAGGCTGAGGAGGTTAGAGGTGTGAAAGCCTTAAAGAAAGCTTGGATGATGCAAATGAAAGACAAGTCTGGAAAGACTGGCTCACTGGAATACAACAAATCCCAAACCGCCTGCACCAAACCCAGCACCAGGGGAGAAAGTGAAAGGAGGGAGGAGCGGGAGGAGGTGAAGAGGGAGGGCAAGGGGTGAAACGAGTCGAAAGAACGATGGAAACAGCAGCGTCTTTGTGACAGAAGCAAAACTTGCAAATTCCAGGAAGAAAGGAGGGAGAGGAGGAGAGGAAGGAGGCTGAAGGCAGAACAGGAGGACACGAGGGGTGAGGAGGGGGTGAGAGTGTGAAAGGAGAGGGGTGAGGCAAGGACAGGGAGCTTCTGACTTTACTGAAGGGGGAGGCCGGAGATTCAAACGGACAGACGAGGGAAGAAGGTGATGCTGAGCAGGTTGAGGCTAGAAAACAGGAAGTAGAAAAGAAAACTGGGTTTTCAGGTGATGTGATGTAACACCTGGCAGCCGTTTTGAAGGTCAGCTGCTCTTCTTCATGATCAATTTCATATTAAGAACATTTTCAAACATCCTAACGAGCTTAAGTACTGTTTAGCTAACAGTCACGGTCTAGCTAACGTATCTGGCAGCCACTAGCATTAGCCACCTGTCTGGCAACACTTCGCGCTGCTAGCTAACTGTTTGTAGCACCTAGCCTACTGCGGCTGGTCTCAGTTGCACGCTCTCTCAGCCAAGAGTGAGATTTACACTTTCAGAGGATCTAATATCTCCAATGTCCATCATGAATAAAGCTTAACAAACCCCACAAGTCCCACAGAGTCTGCTGAAAACTACCAACAGCTAATATCTGTCTTGATTGGAGACAATTTTTCGTGCAAGTACAGATTATTCAGAAGAGAAAATTACATTTGTTTCCAGAAAAAATACAAAGAATTTCTTTTGTTATGAGAACTGTTCACTTTAACCAGAATCTGTAGTATAAAGAACTAATTCTGCATAATTTTCTTTCTGAAAAAGTTGTTTTAGTACATCAAGATTTAGCAGAAAGAGGTCGTTCTCTTATCTGACAATTTGCTTCCACTTGGACTGTTGCTGAGATAAGTTTCTGTCATCTGCATGAATTCTTCAGCGATCTCTCATTCGCTGAGCTGGTTATGATATATTTAGCCATTTCCATGGCTCGTTTTCTAGCAGACCTCCACGATGGCGCCAGACGAGCGTGCTAAAGTGCTGATGCAACTGCAGCAGCAGCAGCAGCAGGAGATGGAAACAGAAACAGAAAGGTGACAGAAAAGGAGGCGACAGCAGAGTCCAGGCTGAGAGGAAAGGTGAGGATATTAAGAGAGGGAGTTTACCTCGGGTCAGAGCGAGGCTGGAAACTGCGTCTCTGCTGACAGCAGCTACCCAAAGACTGTCGAAGGGCAGAGGGAAGAAGAGGAGGTAGGGGGGCGAAGAGAAAGGAGGTGGCAGCACGGGGTGACAGGAAGGTAAAGGAGGTTGGAAAGGTTGGAAACAGTGGCTCATTTCCCTGTGACAGTAGCAGATCTGACTAAAGAGGCTGTCAAAGGAAAGAGAGGAACAGGAGAGCGGAGGAGAAACGAGGAGGGAGGGGATAAGTAAGAAGGAGGCGTTGGCACGGAGTAGGTGGAGGGGAGGAGACGAGGAGAGGGTGAAACCGAGGCGAAGCGACGGTGGAACCAGTGGCTCATTGGTCATTTCGCTCGTTTCCATCCAACTGTCAAGTGAATTTCGAGCAAAGTTTTGAAATGTCGCAAAAACTCAAAGGCGACTTAGATGTGTTTCCATCAGCAGGGGTGAAACCATTTAATAAGCTTCCTGCATGAAGAAAATACACCCACCACATGGCTCAATGGAAAGAGCCTTTCAAGGGTCAATGACGATTGGGCGAGCTGTTATTGTCCTCCACTGTGCCATTTAGTTTGAGCCACATTTTATTGTTTTCATCTGAAGAAAACGACAAAGATTTGTACTCTTAGATTGCAGCGTGTTGGACGTGGCCTCTCTGGTTTTACATGAGATTGAACTGTAACTGTAACAAACCTTCATGCTAAAGCTTCGCACACCAGGTACAAAATCAAAATCTTACTTTCAAGCTCTTGCACAGCCTTTGTGTTACGTACATGTGAGGACATTAGCCAACAAGTAAAATCAGTGCTGCCCACCAAACCAAAAGGTCTATGATGGAAGAGAAACGGAGAGGCCAGAGTTAAAGCCGCCTGGCTGATGTGAAATGGCTTTCAAGGGAGAGGTTAGAGGTCTAATTTAAGAGTAATAAAAAAAGGGCAAATTCTGACATGATTAGTCATTTGTTTGGGCATCAGACAAGAAGAGTGACGTGTGCTTTGAGTCCCGGTGGAAGGAAAGGTCGGCATTTGGGCCGAGAGAATCGGGATAAGGGTTGAGCAGAGCGTGGGCGACGGCGGAGGGGCTCCTGGGATGACGGGTGAACCGTGGCAGACTCTGAAAGAACGAGCCGAAAGACAGACGTGGACGGCGGCTGACGTGATCCCTCATCTCGAGCTCGCCAACATCGCAGAGCGGCCCTTTCTCTGAGTCCGTCCCACTGCGGCGTCCGCGAAGCGAATTCAACACGGGTGAGTCATCAGAGTCGTTCGGAAAACGGGCCGGAATGTCACGGCGCCGGAGGACAGGAGGACGGGGCATGAGAAGAGAGGGGGAGGAAGGGACGGACGGAGGGACGGAGTGACGGAGGAGACTGGCAGGAGGACAAATATGTGATTTAAATGGTGAAGTTTGGGGCAATGAGCAAATCATTTTAAGAAAATGGAACAAAGGGCTGCACTGTCTCCATCTTCATGTTGTCCTCCATCACCCTCCACCTTCAGTCCTTTGTTTGTTTATCTTCTCTCAGTGATTTCTCCACTTTTCTATGACGTCTTCTCATCAACAGATGCGCTCAAATCTGAATTTGGCCTACATTTGCATTTCCAGACACACACACACACACACACACACACACACACACACACACAGGCCAGTTCACGCAGAGCATCACTGAACTGGACAAACACACAAATATTAGAGCAACTAAAACTAATTACCTACTAATCTACTCATTATTTTCATCTTAAAACAGTTAAACGCCAAATTAAAAAAAAAAATTCATGCATAAAAAGAATAACGATCCCTGCATGATTAGCTGTTAGCATGTAGCGATCAACCCATGCTGCGAATGCCTATATCACACTATGGGCAAGCGCTAACTTTGTGTAGCCTGAGTTAGCATTATCTCTGCTATCAGCTGCCTTTTTCCACTGTGTCATGTACAAATTTAGCACCAAGAAGTATTTTTACTGGCTTACAGCTAGTTGCTTTGTTTCTAAATAAAGTATCATGACATGTTATTTGTTGAAGGTGTATAATGAGCAAATATTTGGTGTGTGAGCTGATCATTGACTTAACACACTGATTGTTTCTTATTGACGACACATGCATGAAAACACTCACACTACACACAGACTTTAACATGGACAGAGCAGAGACAGCTGACATTAAACACACACTCTCTTACCTTCAGTGTGTCCAAGCCTCTGTCCAGGTACGTCCCGTACTTGTTTTTCTCCCCAGTGGAGGCGTAGAATTTACTCCACCAGTCTGTGAACTCCTCTTCCTGTTGGTCACACATTCAGAGGTCAGAGGTCGGCAGGTTAACGACAGACTGGAGGTGCTGAATCTGAGCGGATCTACAAGCTGAAGCTCATTCAAAGGTTCAGATGAAAATAACTGAAGGTTTTAAACATATTGGTCTGCTGTGTTTTTCTCAAATATTCATGCATCCAAACTGTGTATGTTTGTCTTTTTATTGCTAAAATGACTGCATTAGGTCAAACTCCACGTCGACTTTACTATCATACAAGCTGAGAAATATAACCTCAAAGTTCATTTCCTGTTTGACCAAACTCTCCGCGGTGGATCGTACATCACTGATGGGCTTGATTTTGCTTAACATTTTAACTCCGGTGACGACCTTTGACCTTTAAAACACATGAAAAGCCCTTCAGTCAGTGCCTTTGCAGAGCAGTGCACCGCCGGGCTCAGAAATAACCCGCTTTTCATGATTTTTCCAATGATCGCATAGCAATGTGGAGTTCGCCAACTCACGTCAACACAAGTAAAAACTGCCTCCAGTGGCTGCATGGCATTAAGGTCATGGTATATGGGTGTTCTGAGGCAATGGAAAGGGGTAACATGAGGATGGGAACAGGCACAAAGTGGACAAAACCAACAGTGGCATCAGGAAAAACATGCTATGGCACAAAAACAAAAACAGTCGCAAAGTGTATGTTTATGTATGAGTGACGAGAATCCCTCCGCTCTGACCTCTTTTCCATTGTTTCTCTCTCAGACGAAAATATTCAGCGAGCACAGAAATATTTACAGCTATTGTCTGTTTTCACTTGTTATATATCTATTAAACTGGGGCAGATGGGATAAAAAAGAAGATCAAGAACAGAACCGCAGCAGTATGTCATGTGGTTTTTTAAGGTTCTTCACTATTTCTGTTTAACAGCTAATTCAGTCTGTGGTAACAGCAGGAACGAGAGGGTCAGAGACGGAGAGATTACAGCTTAAAACGAAAAAGTAACACTAGAAAAAGACTTTCAGGGGATTTTATGGACATGGATGAAACCAAGTTACAGTAATGTTAAGTGCTCATGTTCAGTTAGGTTGGGTTCAGTCCAGACTTTCAAAATAAAGCTCGCTGAAAAACATTTCAGGAGACGGTTGCACATGAACTCCTCCTGTAAAACCCTGTGTTGACGTGTCCTTACGTGGACTTTCTTGCTCCTTATACTACGTTTGTCCTTCCTGGTTTGAAAGCCGTGCTCAGTGTCACGACTAATGTAGGAACTGTCCTGATTCTGGGCTGCTGGTGGAGCCGATATGTCTTAGAAAATGGAAAGTAAATTAAAAGTAAAGACAGACGAGCGAAATGCTGAATGATGGACATGATCTGCTCTGTGTACATGTACAGTCTATCCTCATCATCTAAACATAATGCATAAAAATGTCCAAATTCTTGCAAAAAAATATAGCAAAAAGGCAGATTTTATAGAAAAAATACTATTTTTTTCAGATTGAAGAGGTGATATCAGGCACTATATTATGATGCATTTAACACATGAATGATGTCACTGGAAACTTTACCAAAATTACACCATTAAGAAACAGACACACACTATCCACTGCTGCATTATGCACCTCTCACTCAGTTTAAAGCAGCATAACTTTATCGCTCATGAGATTAAACACAACGAGCTCAGAAACTCACCCACTGTAACATCTAGTGCGAGCGTGAGCAGTGAAAGGCAGGTCAGACACACATGTGATTTCATCAGATACTGTACACTCCATCAGCATAAACACACCAACGCTGACAAAATGTGACCACACACTAGAATAACAGGATTAAACCACATTTTAAGTAGCTTTTCAACACATTTCGTAATACTTATTCTCATTACACATTCGGGGTTTCATTCCAAAATGAAACATACACCATTTAAAAAAAAAGAAGAAATAAATCCCTCTATTACAAAATGACTGCTGGCATGAAAGCAAAGGCCGTTAAAGTCTTACTATTACAGCCATGAGTCATCCTGAGGCCGGCGCTCACAATGTCGTTCTGTTTTGGGGGATAAAATATATTTGTTTTTGAAATGTTGACTGATGGCTTTTTGTGGTTTGGATATGAGTCACTTTGATTTATACGATATGATTTTTGGGGGGATATATAACATCTTTGAATGAAACCCTGTTATGTGTTTTTATCAAGACGTTTTCCTCAAGTATGAAGCGGCCTCATCCATCAAATTTACTAAAAGTCTGTTCACATTGGCAACGCCGAGCGCTCTGTTTAAACGTTCGTGTTTGAGTGTTTTCTCACAGAAATAAAAACTCGCTCAGTCGGAGTGTGTGTTTGTGAGTTTGTGAGTGTGTGAGTGTGTGTGTGTGTGTGTGTGTGTGTGTGTGTGTGTGTGTGTGTGTGTGTGTGTGTGTGTGTTTCCAGCGGCTGTTGGCCCTGACGCAGCGAGGAAACAACGACTACAAAGATGGAGAATACAGAGGGGACAGATCAAACTACCAGGCTGCCCCTTCACACACACACACACACACACACACACACACACACACACACACACACACACACACACACACACACACACACACACACACACATTTCAGCCCCGCCCTGCAACCTTCAACCCTCTGAGGAACACTCCGGCTTAAAACACACTCATGACGCATGTACCACTTTTTCCTTTGTGTGTGTGTGTGTGTCTGTGTGTGTAGACATAAATGCAGAACAAAAGTGCTCTTATGGCACTGGGTTGGTGTGGAATCCCCTTTCTCCTACTTCCCACAGACTCACAGACACACACACTTATAACCGAGAGGCTAAAACTATGGAATTCCTCATTTTCCGAAGTGGCAGCATGGCATGGAAAAGGGCAGCACGTGGAGTTTAACTAGGACATGGCACACACACGCCTGCACGGCGCTGAGCGTCTGGTGTGTGTTAATGTGCCCTCTGTGTGCAGCCGGTGCCAAGCATTGATGACAGGGGCGCCAGAAAGTGTGTGTGCGTGCCCGCTGGTGTGTGTGTCAAGGTGTGTTCAATCACGACTCCCGGTTCAGACAGATTAAGGCAGTCAGCGGAGCGTTCCAGACTGCGGTGGGTATTTAGTCCACGCTCAAGGGATCGAACACACGCATAAACTCAAACACACATGCGGCGGTCTGTTCAGGGTGTCAGTGTGGTTTGCAGCCTATCATTACGCCCTGCAGGGAAAGCCAGGCTAACCAAACCAGACTGGCACTGCCAAGAACTCTGCGAGCAGAGCGACTGGATTTACATAAGAGCTCTGAGTTGCTTCATAAATGCTTCGTGTGGGGAAATCCCTTCCACAGAAGTGTTAGAGGTCAGAGGTCAAAGCCGCAAGCCTGACGCTGGAAGAGGCTGCACAGCGAGGCGATCCGGACTCACTGAGACCCAAACCGAGCGCAGTGTGTTGACTCATAAGGTCAATTTATCACCAGGAAGTTGCTCTCAAACAGCTGACAACGTGTAAATACCACTGATGATCTGCGACAAGCTCCAGGATGCTAAAGTTTACCGAGCGGGCGGTGGTACTTCACTTGACCTCACATGATGGACGGCTGGAAAACAGAGTGCAAAGTTCTTGGTAAATACAGGTGGGAGTAAAACTGAGTCTTAGAAAGGTGTTGAGCCACCACAAGCCTTAAGGGTCATTTATCCTCGTCATAGATTCTCCAGCTGTGTGAAACTCTACCGGAGGATCGCATCGCTTCTCCCTTCGCTGTAGAACGACACAAACAAGGGTTTTTCTGGATGACATCATTTCTCTGTGCTCTCCAAAACCGTGCTGCTGGAAAATAGATGTTTCCTGACATGACAGCACCATGGTTAAGGTTTGGTTAAGTTTAGGCACAAAAAACTTACTTAGGTTTCAAGGAAATATTGTGGTTTGGGGTTAAGATGACTGCTTTGTTTAGTTAAGGGCACCTTCATCTTCATGGTTCCAATAATAACCCACGGTTAAGGTTAAAGAACAAACTGTAGGTTGGAAATGGAAACGAATGCAGATCTCCCGTCTCAAGTCTGATGTATTATTGTCTCGTCCATCTACCCCGAACTCCTCCTAATGAAGACTTTATGGTTTGATCTGTCATAACTGTCAAAATGACTGGAGGTCTTTGGTCTTTGGGGCACTTTCTGAAACAACTGATACCGTTCTTTTTCTTCTGAGGACATTCTCATTTTCATGATGTGTTGATCACGCTGTCGCAGAGCGTTGTCCGACAAGTCGCTCCAAAATCTCCCACAATTGTCCAACTGAGTTAAGATCTGATGACTGTGGAGGTCATAGCATCACAGGTCAGACTCCCATTAGGTTCTAAGTCATAGTCACCCATCTGTAGATCCATGCACCCTATGATTAACTGAACCAACCTGAATTGAGAGGTTGGATGCTTTGAAGAGAAATTCGTGAACCATTGGGTCATTCTTCCCCAAACCTGTCCTGAGTTTCTTTGACTGGATTCTGCATCTCCAAAATAAACCCGGCCAATGTAAAGACTGGAATAGATGCTTCAGCAGAGCTGTTTGTGTGTATTTGTCAGTCCCTCCACTGTGGTTTCAAGGCAGAGCACCAAACCTCAAGTAAAAATCTGTGGCATTTTTACATAAATAAACGTCTTCTTTGCTATCACTGATTGACATTGCACAGTAGTGACTCCATCTATATCCAGTTCCTGAAAGATTTTCCAGTTGCTGGTCTACACTCATGCTGCCTGGCAGCTCTTTTCTTTGAAAATTCTTGCGGTTGAGGAAATAATGCATGCCAGATTTCTGGATGGTTTGGAATAACCTAAATAATTAGGAGGGTGGTAGAATTAGCAGCGATAGCCGGCACTGAATCGTGGAAGGACTGTCACTTTAAAGATCCACTGATCAGCAGTTTACTTTAAAAATAATCCTGAGTCTGAACAGACTATCCACCAATGACACTTCCTGAAGCTCTGACTGGAGGGTTTTTTCTTCTGGAAAGCACCTAGTGACATCTCACTACCTTTTCAAACTGGGTTTAAACTGGGCTAAACATGGGGAACAGTGAAGATTTTAAGGGATCTAGGTACCATCGACCCATCGTATCAAAAGCATTAAGGTTAAAATTCAAATGTGACGCAGGTCCGGACTGCTTCATATTTGAAATAATAGTCTTTAAAATGTTGAAATAATGCTTACACATACCCCATCGAGGAGTCTTGCAAATTACCAGTCAATTACTACATAAACTGTCAAAACAAATACCCAACCAGAGATGGCTGTTTTTGCGCAACACTTAATGATTGTTAACTCTGAAGTACCCGGTACGCTCGAGTCGGGCTTGCAAGGCTAACGATGGACTAAAAGCAATGCACCCAGAAGTGCATGTACACATTTGGATGACAGTCTGGGCAGCAAATATGTGCAGCATTCAGATTCTGGAGGTGAACAGCATCTTACATCAGTCTGCGGCTGAAATTAGCAGAACAAGAAAAACAACAATGATTTAGTAAGCTATTTTGACATCTTGTTTCTGGTCGCAGTGTCATTATAGGGCCATAAAAGTGTGTTTCATAAACCCTCAAAAATGCCACAAAGTCACCTGGCATGAAGCCATTTCAGTTAGTTTTCCTGGTTCGAGAGGAGCCAGGGAGGATTTATGGAACTAGCGGCAAACTACAACGTTTTCAGAGTGGGATTATAACCAAAGCTGACTAGTTTTTGGAGACGAATGAATGGTAGAGCGGAGACGCAGGACGACCACAGTTTTTGATGGGGCACAAATTTATAGAAAACATGTCACCAATGGAAAACATAAACACAAGAACCACATTATATGGAAGTGACTTTCAAATGCAGCTACCTTAAGGATTAAAGAAAAAAGCAGGAAGGCTGGTTTGATCCATGACAAATACTGCCATCAAGCCTGGATGCTGCATATGAAGTGTGACATACAATGTTCATTTTCCATCTGAGCGACGTTAGATCTCAAATATCTCGAAGGGGGGTCGGTGCCTCCGAGGTTTGAGGAGCCATGACGCTACTGACAGCCGATCTTCTTAAACTTTTCCAACTCTGAAACTGAATCTGACTGATCCGCTTTGGAAGCCGCGGTGCTGAGCGCACACTCCGCTGCAGTAATCTGGTAATCATCAGACATACACCCATGACCCGTTTTTTGGTTGCGACCCAGAGATTAAGAAGCCAGGATTTACGGCACATGAGAGAGCAAGCTTTCTTTTCCTGGTGCCACGAGATATTAGTCCTCCCTCTTTTTCCTTATTTCAGTCAAACTCTTTCTGATTCCTTTGCTTCCCTCTGCTTCTCTTTAAGTCACTTTGTCCCTCCTTAACCCTCTCTCTCATTTATCCGTGCCTCCCTCAGCCTTTAGTAGCTGTCTGCTTACAGAGAGTTGTGGTATAGAGGATCTATAGCAGCTCTGTTGACTTTGGCCGGGGCCAGACCGAAAGCTGAGCCTTTAATTTGACTGGTTTCAATATCTGACCCTTAATAAAACAAATATCTTTGTTTGGAGAGAAAGAAATCACCCCCAATTACTGTCGAGCGCAGAGGGAGGGAGTACTACTGGATGTGTGTGTTTGTGTGTAGTCTGGTCCAGGTCAGGCTCAGTCCTCAAATTGACCTGGCTTAGATAAATAAAATGGAGGATTGTAACAAGGAGCGTGGACTCCCTTTCAAATCTGGGATCAGATTTCTTCTGCAACCACACGGCTCGGCGTGTGTCGCTCTCTGAAACCTTGACTTCTTCGGTAGAGAGTATTTTCCTGATCCGCGACCAAAAAAGTAAAAAGTCTCTCGTTTCATCCCACAGTGAAAGAAAGCACGATTTTCTTATTCTTTATCTCACTGGTTCCAGATCAAAACCTCATCTGTCTGCAGCCAGACCGATCCGTGAGTGTCTTACTTAAAATAAACTGGATCTAAAATTACTCCTCTGCTACTGTCGAGTAAAGAACAGTGTGGTTTACTATGAACACGAGGAACTAATTTAAAGAATCATATGTGTGTTTGCATGATTTAATGCCTCATACAAGTCATGCAACATTTTCATGTGTGTATTTAAACTTTTTTGTTTATATTCATTTCTGTATGTATGAAACTCATTTAGGTAATTGTTCATAACAATGAACCTCAAGTCTGAATTAATTTTACAGTACATTATATTGCCACTGTGTGGTAATGCTGCACAGCTAAAAGGAACAGTTTGACATTTTGGGAAATACACTTATTTGCTGTCTTGCTCAGAGCAAGAAAATCTATACCACTCTCATGACTTTTAGCTTAGCTTAGCACAAAGACTGAAAACAGGTGGAAACAGCTAGCCTTGCTCTTCCTTGTCATCACCAAACAACAGCAACCAGCAGATTTTGTTACCGCTGTTGGAGGAAAGCGTGAACGCACCATGATGTCACCCATTGGTTTGTGGACTACTGTTTTGAGGCCTCGAGGTGTCATTTTGGCCATCACCATCTTGGATATTTTGGAACCAGAAGTGACCATATTTGGACCTGATTTTGATTATTTCAAATGTGTTTTTACACGTTTGTTATCTGGAGATACATGTCAGCACTGGAAAAATATATTAGTGTTTAAATATTGGTTGATTTAAAACATGGTCTGTCCTGTCTGAACGTGCTTTCTGCTGTGGGATGAGGGCATTAAATCTAATGTCGGAAAGTGTACAGCTGCCGTGTGTTTGCACAGGTTTTCGGCTTCATGAACTGCACACATCAGATATCTGCTCTGCGTCAGCGTTAGCGTTAGCCGCGCCTCGTTTGGGACTGTCTCATGACCAGAAGGGACAAGAGGTACTGCAGGCTTGACGTTCAGTGTGATGGATCGCACAACTTCATTTTTCAAACGGAGAGATGCATGGAAACCAAAGTCTGCCTGCAAAAACAGAATAAATCCGTACAAACATACGAACGGCAGCAGCACAGTGATATAAAGTATTAGTAATTTGTAGTGAATCGCCAAAAAAAAAGTTGATACCATTTGAGAAAATTACAACGTTTTGGTTGTATACCTCCGCCAACCAGTCAGGTTTACGTTCATGTCTGTCCAGACTCAAATAGTATATGCAGTGAAGACTTTAATTTAATAAAAGGTGTCCAGTGTATTTTTGGTGAAATGCTGTACAACATAGCGTTATGCTGTCTTCACTTAGAGACTACTTTTCCACAGGACTGATAGAGCCGATGGAGCAATGACAATCACCCGAAGGTCAATATCAGCACAAAGAAAACGGTCAAATGTGACATGAATGTGTTTTATAGAAGTGGATACAAATGTCTATTTCTGTCTTTAAATGTTGCCAGTGTGAACAGATCTGTAACGAGCATCAGCTTTAATCTCTCACCAACATCACGAACATGTGAAAACGATTATGGAAGACAGGAAGTTAGGACAATGAGGAAAGAAACAGTTTCTGCATCAGTAAATTTGATGGATGTTAACAAATCAGGGCATAAAACAGGCGAATGGAAAGTTTGACAGTCTGGTTAACGTCAAAGTGTTTGAGCATGAATGAATGAATGAATGAAATGAATGAAACGATGAGCGTGTTACCTACATGAAGGCTGGAACTAGAGGCTGAAAGGTTAATGATAGCTGAGCTGGCTCCATCTGCAAGCTACAAGACAGATCCACACACACACACATAAAACACACACATTATCATGTTAGCTGTCAGGGTTAGCCTCATTATTAGCATGTAATAAACATGATCAGCACACTTTAACACGAACATCAGACATGTTAGTGACTCAAACACAGAAACATCGTCGTCACGTCTTTTCTCAATTCATCAAAAACCTCGAGTCCAGAAATGTTTTGTGAGGCAAAAACTGACCGCGGCGCCTGAAACTTCAACGTATTCGTTCTCTGGGAGGTCGCCGGTCTCAGCGAGGTGACGACAGCGGAGCTCGGTTAAGGCTGATCGGAGCCCAGATTAGAAAGACAAAATGCTCATATGAGGTCACGGAGGAGCTGAGCACATGGAGGAGCAGAGGAGGAGGACAGGGAGGGCGAGGCGGGGATGCTGTAAAACACCGACCTCAACATGTGTGTGCACCAGAAACACTTTTTGGGGATGTTTCAGTAAGTTTATGGCACAGCTTTACCCATTACAGTGAGTGAAAACTGCTGTATAAAGTGTTCTGCTGCTGATGGAGGGACCTGCAACCTGCAAGGTGATGGTCATGTGACTGACTGACGGAGTACCTGAACGCACCAGTAGGCTACCTTTCAGTGACTGTTAGCTTGTCGACTTGTACTGTAAGAAGGTGAAGAAACGCATAAAACCAGAAATACTCGTATCTTTTAAGTTAGAATAATGATACCACAGTTTAAAAACGTATTGGCATCAAAAGTATCAAAAGTAAAAGTACTCATTATGCAGAATAGCCCATTTCAGAATGATATTTATTATTGGATTGTGATATGGATTAAGTCTTATTTTTATCATTTATATATATTTTCAATATCTTTATTTTAATGTTTATTTTGTATACACGCACACGCACACGCACACACACACACACACACACACACACACACACACATACACACACATATATATTTCAATTCCACCCTGGTCATCAGTGAAGTCTTATCGATACAATGATGTCATCATTAGTTTATTATATTTTGCATTAATAATCTGAATCTGGGATCTACAGAGTAACTATCAAACAAATGCAGTGGAGTAAAAAATACAATCATTTCCGCTTAATTGTAGAGGCCGAAAATGGGAATACGCAAGTGCAGCACAAGTACCTCAAAATTGTATTTAAGAAAAGCAGCTGAGTAAATGTACTTTCTTTACTTTGTCCCACATAAATGCAACACACACAGTTAAATTAAATGCAGTGGATCAGAAATTAACAGAACATTTTGCATTAAATAAAAGTAACATATTGAGTATTAAGGTTGTACTGGGCACAATGAAACGTTGATCTCGACATCAAAAGAAGCCGATTGAACCAAGCTGTTTCTGCACCATCTCTCCAAATACATCTTTCTTTGTCAAAATGATTAATCGATCAGTTCTGGTTAAAATAAAACATCCTGCTGTCACCACAAACTGGACCGATCAGTTCATGTTTCCTCATGTCAAAGCACTTTAACTTAACATCAGGGTGTGTACACTGATTTCAACACCTCACCTTAGACTCATCACACACACACACGTGCATGCACGCACACACGCACGGGCGCACACACACACACACACACACACACTGAACTCATACTGTACATTTCTGGAGCTCCATGTCACCAAACATTTAACGCCTCCCCGATAAACACAACCAGACAATTGAGCGTTTACATCAGTGTGAGAGGACGGAAAGTCCCATGATGTCTCCTTATGTTAAACAGTGTGTACGTCCTGTGTGTGTGTGTGTGTGTGTGTGTGTGTGTGTGTGTGTGTGTGTGTGTGTGTGTGTGCACGCGCACGTGTTTGTGTTTATGTGTGTGTGACGGCCAAACAGAGAAAGAGAAACAGCTTTTGACTTCATCGATATAAAATTGTTTTTGTTTTAAAACTCTGCAAAAAAGATGTGTGTGTGTGTGTGTGTGTGTGTGTGTGTGTGTGTGTGTGTGTGTGTGTGCACGCGTGTGTGTGCGTGCATGTGTGCGAAGCTGTCGTGGCGCCTGTGGGTTAAGGGATAGCAAAGAAGGACGCACAAAGAAATTAAAAGAAAGCAAAAGATTTGAAGATGATGGAAGGATCACAGAGGGGATGATTTTTCGCTGAACCACAACAGTGAAGAGAGAGAAGAAGAAAAAGAGGAGGATAACATGCCCTTTAATGAGCAGCCACATGAAAACGACTGTCAGCGTGATAGATAGAGAAGAAAAGAAAGAACGAGAAAAGGAATTAAAGGGGCAAAGGGGAGTGAAAGAGTGGGAGGAGGAAAAGAAAAAAGGACGGGATGTGGACGGAGATGGCACAAAGGAGTGAAAGAGGAGCAAAATGGAGAGGTGAAAACAGAGTGAGGGAGGTAAAGAAAGATGAAAAAGAGACATAAGGGAAGATGACAAGGGTACACAGGTGAAGAAAAAATGAAACTGAAAGAGGAAGAAAGAAAAAATGGATGGAGTGAAAAAGAAGGGATGTAAAGAGAAAAAGAGAAAAGATGAAGGCAATGAAAGAAGTGATTAAAAGATAGACAGAGGGATGTAAGGACTGCAGGCAGCACAGAGGAGGAGGGATGAAGAAAGGAGGGATGAGGGAGAGATGGAGAAAGACAGGTCAAGAGGGAGGGAAGGATTGATGGGAGACAGAAGATGATGCAGAAAATAGACGTAAAGGAAGGAGGAGAGAGGAGAAAGGGAGGTGTGCACGCTGGAAAAGCTGGAGAGAAAGGACGGTGTAAGGAGGAAGGAAGGAGGAAGAAGTGAAAGAGAGGTGAAAGGAAAAAACGGCAGTTTTTGGATGGAATTATGAAAGGAAGCAGCGAAAGAGGGAATATTTTAAGGGAAAATGGTATAAAGAAGGAAATAAGAAAGGAAAGAAACAAGGAAAGGAGGGATGACTTGACTAGATCAGCAAGACAGTTGCACAGGGAATAAAAGGAGGGAAGGAAAGAAGGAGGAAGAGAGTGATGTAAGGAAAAGGTAAAAGGAAGACAACAATGAAAGAGAGATGGGGAGGGAAAAGTGAACGAATGAAGGAAGAGGCAATAAGGTATGTAGAGAGGAAGGAATGGAAAGAAGGATGAAGGGGGATGATAGGAGGGATGATGGGAGGGAAGGAGTTGCACAGGGAGGAAAGAGGAAGAAAGGAAGAAGTTAGAAAGAGAGGGAGAGAGAAAGGAGGAAAGGCGTGAGGATTGAAGGAGGCAGCAAAGGAAAGAGTGAAAGGAGGAAAGGAGAGATTTGTGAAGGAGTGATAAGGAAAGATGTGAAGATGAAAAGAAAGTAAGAACGAAGTGAGTAGAGGAGAGAGATCAAAAGGAGGAAGGAGAGAGGAAAGGATGAAGGGAGTAAAGAGGAGGTGAAAGGAGGGAAGGAGATGAAAAAAGATGGAGGACGAGCTGTGGTGTGGTCCTGTGGGGATAACGAGACAGAAGACAACTAACAAGGAACAGACTCCCTGTGTTTGTTTAAACACTGTAACACACACACACGCACACACAC
This sequence comes from Chaetodon trifascialis, assembly GCF_039877785.1. NCBI lineage: Eukaryota > Metazoa > Chordata > Actinopteri > Chaetodontiformes > Chaetodontidae > Chaetodon > Chaetodon trifascialis. The sequence goes on along the minus strand of NC_092078.1, from coordinate 2,984,501 downwards.
ACGCACACACACACTGCAACACACACACACAAACCACAGGGTCTGTCTTGGATATTGTCGAGGGTCAGATTTTCCCCTTCAGTGATCAACAGGAGGAAGACTTCACTGAGACAAAGGAGAGAGGGAGGAGAAGAGGAGGAGAAAGAATAGAAAGAGGAGGAGAAGATGCCAGAGGAAGGAGAGGAAAAGCAGAGCGGAGAAAGACGAGAAGGAGAGGGGGTGAGAGGTGTAGAAGAGGAGGAGGATCAGGAAGGGGGGAAAGGAAACAAGGAGAGAAGAATAACAGGTAGAGGAGAGGAAGACAGGTAAGGTAAGGAGACAATGAGGTGGAAGAACAAGGAGAGGATACAAGGAGATGAGGGTGTTAGGGAGGAAGAAGGAAGCAAGGAAGTGAAGAGCAGAAAGAGGAGGAAGACTGATGTTAGCAGAGGGCGAGTAAAGGTGACTGAGGAGAGAATGGAGGAGAAAAAAGGAGGAAAAAGTGAAGGACGTCGAAGAGAGAACCTGCAGGACTCCAGAACAGAAGCCTTGAATCGTTCGATCATCAGAGAAGAGGTCGACAGGAATCACGATCTCGGAATTCTTTCCCAAGAAAATCAGAAGTTCTCAGTCTCAGATTCACGGTTACCTCTGGCTCCTTTAAAGGGCCGATCCAGTGGTTTTCCACGTTGTAACCCATTAACTTCAAACGCTGTGCACTTTAAACATCACTGCAGAACGTTTTCCAAGATCTAAAGCACCGTATTTACTGACTTCTTACGAGGCTGCCGTTCGTTTTACATCATTACAGCCCAGAACAAGCATTAACCAGCACGAGTAGAGCACGTTAACAAGTTAGTTAAGCCAAAATGTCAGAATGAGACAATTATAACTACCCGGAGTGCCTGCTGATGTTATGCTTCGTAACCTTTGACAGAACTATGGTTGCTGTTTCCCATTTTCCAGCCTTTATGCTAAGCTAAGTTAGCTTATAGTCACTTGGCATGAAAATGCCAATTTTCCCAAATGTCAAACTCGTGTTCTCGCTGCTTAACGTTAACCAAGCTGGCACTGAAGCCACTGTAATGAGAGGTTTCGCTGAATTGTTCGATGCTGTTTGCCTTAATGTACCTTAACCGCCATTTTTGTGCCACAACCGCAGTCTTTAGCTAAACACACTGCTATTGGCAGATATAAAATAAACACGGACAATTTTAAAAAGTAATTAGGATTTTGCAGAATGATCCAAACTTGATGCACATTTTCATGTCTGTGCATCAGGTTCAAGCCCACATTTAAATATTATGAAGGTTATTAATTAGCATAGCTATTAAAATTAGCTTGTTTTGCTGTGATGACAGAACAATGAATGAACATCGACTGTCGGACCATCGCTTCTCATTTCGATATCTCTCATCTTCACGTCGTCTTTCCTTGGCTCTCTCCATCTTTCTAACAGTAACGTCGCTCTCCCTGAACTCTCCTCCTCTGGCTATTTTTAGCGAACGCAACAACAACATTATAAACACAATAATTAGTTGGGTTTTTTGATGTTTTTTTTTAATGGACTTCTGGGACCACAGTTTGATGACAGTGCATTCCTGGGCCTGTCCAGCTCCCTTCAGTCCTTATTGGAACAAATGTGATTACACAAGGATAGCTGCGGTCTGTGTGTGTGTGTGTGTGTGTGTGTGTGTGCGTCTGCATTATTTATGTTTGCCCCCTGAGCAGAGTCTATGACAGCCTCATGCAGTCTGCCAAACCAATAAGACCAAATTATGTTGTCTCCTGATTCTATACAATCCTCTATTCACTAATATACACAAAGAACCATTTAATAGACCACAGTGGTGTGTGTGAGTGTTTACATGTAATACTGATATTGTGGGGACCACGTTACAGAGGCGCATTGTGGGGACAAATAGCAAACAGCATAAATCCATAAGGTAAATCATGAAATTTTAGGGTGAAGACTTGGGTTAAGGCTAGAGTAAGTAGCGTTTATGGCGTCCAGGAAATTAATGTAAGACTACAATTGTTTCTCAATATGCGCTCTTCTCTGTACTTGTGTTCTTGTGTACTTGAGAAATGTCATCACTCTGAGTCCAAGTACTGTTCCAATTCAAAAGTCTGCATCTCGACAAGTACAGTCAAATACCCGGATGTGTTCTTGCACCTCCCATTTTATTGAGGATGCATCGGGTGGTGACTTGTGCGGACTTGGGGCAACCACGTATCCCAGAATGCATTTCATAGCAACGATGGCGGAGGCAAACACATTCAATTATCAGCCAACGGGGCTAATTTAAATTGAAGACATAAAATAACGTGAGAGCATAAAATTGTCTCAAGATGACTGCTCTCGGTGCACTCTGCCCAGGAAGCCGCCATGTTGTTGTGGCGTTTTGCCCAAAGTTTTAGTTGAATTGGTGTTCTGATGGACTGTTCTGACCTTCAGCGATGTCTGAATGTCGAATGTATTTCAGTGCAAAGCTAGTATCAATTAAAGGAGGAGTTGTGATGGCGGGGTGCCAATTTAGGGGGTCCTCATATGATTGAGAGCTGCTCAGTAAAACCCATGCACTCTCAGGATTCGCGATTGGCCTCATTATGGTGTTTAACATTAAACTCCTTGAGCATCGAACTGACTCGCTTGGAGATAAGACAGATGACTTTGTCTGTCCCCCGAGGTCCGATGAAGTAAGAGTTGATTCATTTTTCCTGAAACCTCCGCCTCAACCGTACAGTGTTTCTTTCCACGGTGGCTTTTCCATTTCCACATTAAACCGTAGAGCTGTCCACCGAGATACAGCATTAGCGCTGATGACTGAACGTAATCTCTGCAACACTTGTTCTTAACCTGAAAGACGCTTGTTTATGGGCACAGTTTGATGCAGTGGACGAGTCAAAGAACTGAAATAGACTGATTAAAATATAACGCATGCATTTCATGTCACATTTGGAGGCTGCATTAATGAGCAGAACAAACATAATTCGTTAAAAAAAGGTAAACGTTTACATCTTAATGCATGAACACTGAGTTTTAAATTTAAACAGAATCTTGATTCACATACAGTGAACGCAACCCTGATCTACGGTGGCCCTGAATGCTGCAAAGTGAGAAAACTCAACCAGCTACAGATGACAGATATTTCATCATCTGTGCTAATTGCAGCATTTCTGTAGCATCAGCTGTGTTTTTTCTCCTTTTGAAGCACTTTTTTCTAAATGCTGCCAAACGTTGCTGCATCTACGCCCTCGAGGAGGTCACATCGAAGCATCTTCTGATCCGGAGCCCTGAATAAATCTGTTTATTAGGTTTGAGCATAAAAACAGTTTTGTTAGCTTTAGGGAAATTTTGTGGTTTGGACTAAAATAAGTCCTTTGTTCAGGTCAGGGAACGATTGTGGTCGTGGTTTAAAAAAACATTTACTGCTGGTTGGAAGCGAGACACGAACTGCGGTCTCTCATGTTAAAGTCCGATGTTTTGGCGACCTGTCGATCCACCCCGAGTCTCTTTAAAACATCACCTCACTTCCTCCTTCTGTCATAATTTGTGGCTGCTCCGGTTTGGTCGACAGCACTTTTATCCTCTTCTGCATTGTTTGGTGTTTTACCTCTCCAGGAAAAGAAACAAACGCTTTGATTGAAATGCTTTCAACTCGAAGATTTAGAAGCTGCACCGAGGCTCACAAGTAGGTTTTTAACATGACTGGCAAGAACCGTGTTTTACTGTTGAAGACTGCTGGTCTTCTCTCTGACCATGATGGCATGTGGATGTGGTGAGCAGCTCGGTCCTCCTTTCAGAGCCACTGTTATTAAGTTTAAAGTCACTATCAATCTTTTCGTCTCTGAATTTCGTCTGATACGAGCAAGCTCGCCAGCTGCTAATGAGCACGAGCTTAAGACAACGATCCTTAGTTATGAGCATCTTACACACAAAATGAGAAGTTCAAAATGTCCTCGTATGTGCATGTGTGTTAATGCACATATCAATCACTTCGTCATATCGCTCCAAACGTAAAGGCTGCTTTGTTGGCTGTATTGGTTTTAGCATGCAAGCACTGCTTCATACCGCTGCATGTCTCTCGGTGGGTTACGTGTGGTTAAGTCTGTGGGTTTGAGTCTGAGTGTGTATGCGCACGATAAACTGAAAATTGTGTGTCTGAAACCAGAGAAATTTGAACAAGGATTAGGTCGATTGGAAAATAGTTTCCACGTTCCTCCAAAAGAAAGAAAGAAAGAAAGAAAAAAGAAAGAGAGAGAGAGAGAGAAAGAAAGAAAGGAGGAGTGAAAACGAAATGTCTTAAACATGGACAGAGGACGTTAATGGTCGGTAAGGAGCACGGGTCTCGTGGTCGCCACGGTAACCACCAACCACAGAGACGGTTGCCATGTCATCATGTCAGATCATGTTTATTTATGCTGCTGGTACCATTGAACACACACACATACACACAAATGTTCTCTGTGGAAAGATGAGTGTTTCATATTTGACCTTTCCACTTATTGGTTGTAACACCCCACACCCGAAAAAACACACATCTACACACTCGTACAATTCACATACGCATATAAATAAGCATCAATACAAATGTCATGACACACACACACACACACACACACACACACACACACACACACACACACACATACACACACACACACACACACATTCCTCATACATGCATTTGGAAAATCTCTGGATCACTGGGTATTAAAGCACTTACAGTAGGTTCAGCTGTAATGAAGAGCAACTGGGGAACAAAAGTTCAGCTGCAGTTTTTATTTTACCAAACAAACGTTCTTCTGTGAATCTGCCAGTTTGATTCGTTCGATAAACGTGATCCCTGAGTCCCAATCTGGTGATTATTGATCAGCACTGGTTAGAAACTGGTTCAGCGAATGACAAGAACTTGATGAAGACTTACAATAGCGCATATATGCTATTATCTTTCTGTATAGCAGTGTACACTGCTGGTGGCAGAGTCCGCCATTCCTGTGACGGATTCAAATTGGATCCACAGGAAACAATGCATGCATGTGCTGAACATTTCCGACTGCTGCTTCATATTAAAAGCACTCAGCGCAGGGCCCCCAGGGTGGCTTTTATGGTAAAGCAGCCACAGGAAATGCATCAAATAAATGAGGACTAATGTCTTAAGTAACTTAAAGTTGAGATTCTCTGTTCCTTCTCTGCTAAATTTTACCCGATTGCAATAATCGAAACAAGGAGATCTGCAAAAAAAAATGAAGTTTGGCTGTTTCTAGACAAACTCTGCAAGCAAAACAAATACTCTCTACAGCACTCGATGTGTATTAATCTACAGCCAAAAATAATCCCTACAGAGGACGAGCTGTTTTAAAAAATGAAGCTATACTTGTGATTCATTGTATAGATCTTGAGTAGGAGACAGTCGGAGGGTTATTGTACTGAGAGATGAACGAACACATTGGTCTTTTCGTGGGCTGTGATGAGCTTTGTGCTAACGTGTCGTTGTTCTCACAGAGCACCTTTAGGGTGGTTTTACCTGCTCAGGCATCAGCGGCTCCTCGTCATCGATGTCAATAAACACCTCCTCACAAATTAAGTTTGGCGTCTCACCTGCAAACACAGCAGAAAAACATTTTTAACATTCAAGATCAGTGTGACTTAACTGCCTGACATGTTTACATCATCCGTGTCTTACGTCTCCAGCCGCTATCCTCCTCCTCCCCCGCCGGTCGTTCCTCCTCTGGGAGGCACCGATACTCCTCCAGCGACCGGATGGTGCACTGGCCGACCACCGGCTTCCTCCCAAACTGACGGTTGTCGATGACTTTGATGACGAGGGGCGGCATGTAGAGCTCCTCGCAGGGAAGTCTCTGAGGAAAGATGGAGGGAATAAAAGAGGAAAAGAAAGATATTGTGGTCACATTAGCATTTAAAACACTCAAACTGCAGCAAATTCAGTTCATTTCAATGGTTACGTCAACAGCGAATTGGCTAAGTAAATCCTTGACACTGCTGAACTTAGAGGGGATGGAGAGCCAGAGAGTCCAAAATGCAGGAAACTCTCGTAGTTTATTATTTAAGATCCTCTGTCAGAGATATTTTAAAAAAGACAACAGTTACAAGGCTGCATTCAATGGTACAAACACGTCTTTTCAAGCAGTTTGAACTTATTGTTCTGTTAGCGATTAAGCTAGCAAACTCGCTAGCCTTTTTTCTCCTTCAACAACACTTTACTGATTTTAATTATGTTCAGTTTTGAGAACAAAATCCCGGGAGGACGTAGAAAAAAGGAACAAAGCCCTGAGAGCTAATGTCACTGAGTGGTCCTAGCATGCTCACGGCTGGCTAGCGTGTTAGCAGTTAGCTCACCAGCTACAGCAGTTCACCCACTAGTCTGTCATTAAAGTGGAAACTGGAAACTAGTTTCTCCTGTGCTTTTCCCACTGTGACAAGTCAAAATGGCTGCCATGAAAAGATCTACTCTAAATATTTTTTTTATAGGATAAACATGTAATTTAGCTGATTTTGCTCAGGGAGTACAGATTTATCTAATTCACATGATGGCCACAAAGACCAGTGCTTTGATTATATTACTGCTAATGTGCACAGCTACTGAACAGCGTGGTTTTCTGAAACATACCAAAATCTTTGCTGCGCAGCCCCTTAAATCTGGACTAACGTCTGTCTGCTATACATTGTATATTTCATACGTCTCACAAAGTGTGTCGACAAAGCTTCGGGACACAAACAGACCAGCACTTCAGCGCTTATTGTAAATCGCTTACTGCTGCTGATAATACAGGAGTTCACTTGTCTGCTGGAGTCAATTTCAAAGCTGATTCTAGACAAGCAGCCTAAATATTCACCATCTCAAGTCTTTACAGCAGCTCCATTCAAACTTTCATCCCTATAATACTCTCATTTAGGCAGGCTGGCTCAAGAAACATGACTTGGTAACTGTAATCCATCTGACCTCTGCAGCTTTGAAAAGGCTTAAGTGGGGCTGATGATGCTAAACTCACACAATAAACTGAGAGAGCTAACATTAGGTGGTTAAGCTCTTCAAAGAGTTGTATTTAAGGAAACTATGCACATGATATTTTCTTATGCCCCCGTGCCATACGAAAACACTTACGCAGTCAACTTAAGACCTTAATATTGTTAACATTAAATGCTTGGAATCAGTTCAGGGGCTGAATTTAGGGGAAAAATATGTGCATATTTCCACAGTCCGGTTGAGGCTGTCACACTATTGCGGTGGTCAACACAGGACCTTAATCTTGTTAACATTAAACTGCCGGAGCCAAAGTTAGGATATGCATTTGAGGGAAAAATATGTGAGTATTTCCATGCTCCAGTTAAAGCTGTCATAATAAAACACTGAGGTGATCAACTTCAGGCCTTAATATTGTTAACATTGAACCCGGAGCCCGTTTCTGTTAGGAAAAACGTGCATAATATTTCCATATTTCAGTTTAGGTTTTCATAAGAAAACACTTAGATGGAATGTAATGGCAGCGATGTAAACTCAGTGGAAACATGTTGGTGGACGGCAGTTTTACATTTGAAGAATAAATAATGACTGGTGAGGCTCCTGCTTTCAATATTGCGGTTTTGTGCTGATTAAAATAAGCGACTGACTCAAAGAAACGTCCACTCACAGTGTGACAATAATGTCAACTTAGTTAGGAACGTGTCTGCAGTTTAGCCCGTGAAAACCTGTTTTATGACCATAAAAATAAAGGTTACACGCTGAATAATCAGCCAAAGATTAACCAGCAACAGAAGTTTTAACAACAATAAGATTTCTAGAGAACCAGGAAGGCATCAACGGGAAAATTTTACACATTTTTCCCTGAAATGGGGTAATATTAACGAAGTATACGAAGCTGTAGTTACAAGTTACTTGTCGTAATAAGATTTTACTAAAAAAAAAACAAACATACAATAAGCTCATAAAACACAACGGATTATCAAAGCTTAAACAAGCGGTTCTCAACCTTTTCGACTCATTGATGAAGTTTTTGATGTCTATGTATTTATTTAAATTACTGATTGAGACACAAAGGGGTAAAAAGATCATAAAAAAAAGTCTTCTTTCCTCGCCCATTAATCATCGAATGATCCCTAAAATGTATCTGTTGACCATTTGGAGGGGCCCAACCCCTAGTTTGGGAACCACTGGACTAAACCAGCTAACTGTACATAAAGTGGACAAAAGTAGCAGCACGTCGAGCTACGACACAACAAAATTACTTCATATCATATAATAATACATCAGTCACAGAGTATTTTACTGCAGAATGAATACTTTCAGTTTGATACTTGAATTACATTTTGCTGCTAATATGAAACAGAGGGAATTCAGTAAGATTACTGAACATGTAATCTGGTCATTTAAGGAAACGAATGATGATTCTGATGAAGGAGAATTTCCATAAAGTATCCGACTTGTCGATCAGCACCAATAAGCGAGGAGTACGGCCGAACGCTGACTCTCAAAATTCCCACTCCAACAGTAAAATAATGATTCTGGGATGTATTTCAGCACCAAAGATATCTCTGACCGCAAAATAACTAACCACTTCAGAGGAAAACCACGTCTCCATTCGTTTATTTGCTTTACCATTAAGGCAAATAAACCCTTTTACTGCATAAAGGCAACAGAAGAAAACAGCTTTTCTGACAGAATCATTTATATTTCTAAGTTTGCACGAGCAAGCATTGACCATTCATCTTTCCTGACAGAAGCGCCACGGATCGAGCTTTCTGGGCCAGAGCGTGGCTCATATCGGCTTCCTGAACGGGGAATTTCAAGACTATTCAACACTGTTCAGGCTTCTCCCACGCAGCTCCTCCTGGGTGATCCACAGTCATCATAAGAGGTGTCTAAAACCCCCCAATTAAGTTCAACAGTGTTGGAAAAAGAGCTCTATTTTTCCAGTAACTTAGCACAGGACACATGAACTCTGCTCTAATTGTCTGAGGTAAAATTTCAGGTCAGCTGGAAAATAAAAAATTGCATTCACTGATTTTTTTTTCCCTTTTGGCCACAAATTTTTGATTGATATGAAAAACTTGTTTGCAAACAGCTCCATATTTACATATCCAGCAGGTCTGGAGCGATTTGGAGTCGTGTTTCCTTATTTCAAAGGTGCTGTTGGCACGCATGCTGATGAGCAGCCAGCTAATAGTGAATATATTAAGTTTCACTACAATACAGACAGAGAGCCACTTTAAATAAACAGTCAAATTCGCCTTCAGCTGTTCTGCCTTATATGACGTCACAGGTCTGACACAGTTAATGAATACTGCCGGCTCTGCCCTTAAATGTCGAGAATAAAGACTTAATTGTCAAAATTCGCCAACAGTTCGTAGAGGTCCACCATGACAAATAGCCTTCAACAAAGATGAACTTTGATACAGGAGCCTCACACCAAATCAGGAAACACTTTCTACAGTTTGTCAGTCACATTGACTTCAATTTAGGTGCAGACGTGACCTTAAAAATCCCAGTTTCCTGTGTTCTAAGTCAGTCCTAATATAACCCCTCCACCCGTTTTCCAGGTACAATATCAGAGCCAGACGATGACCTCAGTGGAATCCAGTTTAAAAGCACCTAGTCAGCAGTCACATCGGTGATAAAGACCTCCACCCTTCATTTACCAAACATTAGTCTTTACAACTGCAGAAATGTTTCTTTTTACTGGAAACAGCTCTGCAACCGAGCTGGAAGCATCTACCACTGCAGCATCTGCGGACGGCCAACGTCCACACTCAGAGCTGCTGCTTTTGAGCCAACAGAAGAGCTCTAGTTTTATGGAAGAGGAGAAGGAACAGTAGAGTCCATTGTTGTGGCTTCGCTGATGAAGATAAATGAGCGGCGCAGACCACATCACAGCAGAGCTCTCATTAGCCATGAAAGCAGCGAGCCTCCGTGCTGATTACATCTGCGTGATGCCAGCGTGTGTTCTGTGTTCTCACCACATCAAGAATCAGCTTATTGATGTCAAAGTTGGGGTTCTTCTTCATGCTGCGGATGACGCAGCTCTGGACCATGGCGCCTCCACACTCCACCTGCAGGCTCGGAGAGGTAACGCTGGCCAGCTGGAAACTTTTCAGGTTACGAACGCCCCACGCTAAGATCTGACAGAGGGGAGGGAAGAAAAACACGTATCCTTATTAAGTATTAAAGAATCAGGTGTGCATTTTTTTCAATCATCATCTAATTATTTACATCACCTCACATATATTCAAGTCAGAATGAAGCCAAACAGAGAAAAAGAGTAAATACATTTTAAAAGCTGCATTCAGTAAATGTTTTCCTGCATTTTTTAATTTATTTTACAAGAAAGAAAATTCAGTATTTTTGGGTTCTGGACTGAACGTTTGACAAAATAGAGATGTGGAGATGCCATGTTGGGTTTGGGGAAACTGTAATAGACATTTTATTTATTTATTTATTTTCTATTTTTTGACGATTTATAGGTTAAACAATTAATTAACTGAGAAAAGAAGAAGAAAATTTGGAGTTTTGCAACCACAAACAGCCTGCAGCAAAAATCTGACAGTGCAGCAGGCTCACAGTGTCTTCCTTTGAACAGAGAGGCCTCTTAGAAAATGCTGCTACCTGAACAAAGTTTGTTGAGTGAAACACATATCGACAGTTGTTGTAGATCTAAAATACCTCGATGGTAGCTCTCTGCAGAACAGGTTTGATTCCCTGAGGAACCACAAAGACGTTGGGTTCTCTCTGAGGGGGCGGGTGTGGAAGGTCCGACTCCTCCGGCTGCCAATAGGAATGCAGAAGAGTCTTGAGTCATCAATCATAAACGGCTGTTTAAAGACTTGATGTTTAGTGTTAACATGTCAGATGGGTTTGTTAAAATAACACAGATGTAACATTCAGGTCCAGACTAATGCAGGACAAAACCAGTCTGTTACTGGTAACACGAGGACAGACAGGCTGGAGAGGACATACTTCATTTGTCTTGATTTGTTCAGTCACGCTATGTTTTCCCCTGATAATCATCACAACGAAGATAATTATAAAGAACTAACATTTGGTCTTGAGTTAAAAAACATCAGGAAATACTTCAAACTGTAAAAGACTGAAACTTTAAACAGCTTGTTACAATGTAACAAAAGTCATAAACTTTAATGTGTAAAGGACACAAATTTCATCTTTATTATCTCTGCCCCTCCACATTAAAACAACATAAGAGGAAACTAAATGTTGTTAGTGGACGTTTGGATTATGTGAGTATGAAAAAATGAAAACAAAGGACGCGAGTAGAAAACATACGAATGAAGGTCTGTGACATGCATGAATGATGAAGGATGGTATGTTTTTGTATTTATATCTCATTTGTGTTCATGGCGGTGTGCACGTTGTACCCATTGCTGCAGGTTTTCAACAAGGAATCCTGGAAACATCAACTGAGGGAGCAGCATCGAAGAAGAAGACGAGAAAAGATAAAGAGCTTTGAAGTTCCTCAACTGTACCGAGATGCTTGTTACAACCACAGATGTACTGCACAGCATTTGTTGCATATGAATCACATCAGAGAAAATTCATATCGACCTTTTCTCAAGAAGAAATTCCAGATGGGATAAAATGGACTTCAAAGTAAAACCTTCTCACTCTTATTACAGTGGTCTTAATTCTAATTTTTGGATCAATATGTGAGTAGATGCTGCATTTTCAGCCGTTTTACCTCGTCTAGAACATGGGTGGAGGTCATGACATCTCCCTGCGGGTGAGACAAGAACAGACAACTTTGATTTTAAAGAATGAAAATGGACGAAAAGGGAAATGAAGAACGATTGATCCAAGAAAAGGACACTGAAAAGAAAATGCTAAACTGACCTCTTGACCTGGAATATGGTGAACTGCTGGCTGTAGACACAAAGTTGAGAGATGATTTTATTGTTATAATTAAAATTAGTTACTGAATTGAGGTCCATGTTTCATTTGATTCCCAGGAGGACAAAAATGGAGGAATACAAGCAGAGGATTAATAAAGTAGTGATGATGGAAGGTTGACCTCTGACCTTTTCTCTGCGTTTGAGCTCGAAGGCGGCCAGCAGCTCGCCGGCGTTTTTGTCTCCTTGGCGAATGGGGAACCAGGCCAGACGGGGGGAGGCAGTCAGGGAGGGCTGGCAAACGCAGCGGCCCATGAACTCATCTGCACCCTGAACATTTCAAACACACATATTCAGTGTTTACACACAGGAAAAAGAGCATTTTACAGCTTCGGTTTCTGGCATGAAAGTTAGAATCTCGAGTCCAACCTCAGCTGGGACGAAATGTCGGGTAAAAACACACATAAACAAACACTCACGTATGTGTCCGAATCGTAAATCTCCACCACGATGTTGGGTGGAGTGGCCATCGTGACCTCAGGGTTGCCGAAAATCTCCACCTCATAGAAGATGAGTGTCTGGTCCCAGGTGGGATTGAGGGTGTTTCGCACCGTCACTGTTTTCTGGGACTGATGGAGGAAGGACACGATGGCGTAGGGGTCTGGGGACAGAAAACAACTAAATATAAAACAAATAAATCTTTTCCTGACAGACTCGCTGCTAGCACGGCAAAAACAGATTGATAACACATTTGAAATAACTGTCAACATGTAGCTTTTAGCAGTTAGCACGCCAGTGAGATAACCGCCATGAACGCAGCAAAAGGAGCAGGACGCCATCCCCAGAAGCAAAGACCGTCGCACCCACACTGTGATTGACAGGTGAGCCCTGAGAGGCGCTCTGCAGAGACGCCACAGAAATAAGCGAAGGACGCCAAAAGACGTCAAGAAAATAAAAGCAGAAAATTGCTAACAAGCAGTCCGGCGCTGAGGTTTGTTTGTGTTTTATAACCGGCTCCAGTTTGTCGCCCCAGCAGAGAACAAATCTGAACTGACTGCGATGCCACGATGCTGCTGTGTGTGACCTTACACTGCAGTATATAGCATGTGTGGACGTGTGTTACTGACATTGTGGGGACACAAATCCGTGTTACTCAATGTGGGGACTTCTGGTAGGTTTAGGATGAGGTTCGGCTAAGTCTCCAGAAACTGAATATAAGTCTTCATAATGTCCCAAAAGTGCTGGAAACATGTGTGTGTGTTCTTGTATTTCTATCTTTGTGGGGACCAAGGTGAGTGACAGGGAGGACACGTCAGGGAAAAAGTCCCATCATCATTATTTTTCACTAGTGTAACATCTTAATTTGAAAAGCCACTAGTAACTACAGCCTGCCAAATAAATGTCATGCAGTAAGAAGTAAAATATTTCTCTGTGAAATGTACAAGCATAAAGTATCATAAAAGAAAGTACACCAAAATAGTACTAACTGAGTAAATGTACTTTCTACCAATGCAAACTAAAGGTGTGAAAGCACCTTTCACACAAGAAATACTTTTAAAAATAAAGTTTAATTTAAAGTGAAAATACTCGTAAAAAGAGAAATAAACAAAACAAGTAAATAAATCAACTGACACTGAACTGACTCCAGGTCAGATGCTGATGCTGATGAGCCTCAGTTTAAGTTGCTGCCCTCAGATCAAGATGAGGGTATAGATGAAGCTGGGGAATGGATTCTTTAAGAGGGTCCTCACAAGCATAGCACAAGCTTATGTACGTGTGTGTGTGTGTCTGTCCAAACTATCCCGGCGTCCCACACAGTGACATCAGCAGCTCGGGAATGCCGAGCTCGAGACGGAGGGCTGGGAACACCGCTCGGAGAAGTTTGTTATTCCAGGTCACAACCACTCGACTCCGTGTTAACACACACACACACAACTTAGAATGTGGACACATGGATAGAAACGCACATATATGTACAGTTATGCGCGCGCACACACACACACACACGCGCTGTGAGTAGTTTGTTATTTCAGGCCGGGTAAAGAGTCTCTATGGAGCCGTTAGAATTAGAGTAAACAGAAGCTAAGTTGCATTTTCCCACCAGTCCTCAATTAACCTTGGACATCCACACACACACACACACACACACACACACACACACACACACACGCACGCACGCACATGCACACGCACGCACGCACGCACACACACACACTTCAGAGACACACCACCCATGGTGACCCGTTCAATTACCGTCCACTCCCAACAGCCCGTTAGCTCATATAAACAGCAATACAAACAGCCCAGGGGGGTTATGTAAGTGTGTGTGTGTGTGTGTGTGTGTGTGTGTGTGTGTGTGTGTGTGTGTGTGTGTGTGTGTGTGTGTGTGTGTGTGTGTGTGTGTGTGTGTGTGTGTGGAGGGAAAGCAGCAGTAGTGGGGACCTCAGTGGGAGCCACAGGGGTACATAAACACAATGAAGACAGGGGACAGAGAGGTAAAGAGAGATGAGGGCAAAGACAGGGTGAGGGACAGGGGGAGTGAGAGATGGAAGGGGGGAGAGGGGGAGAGAGAGAGAAAAGGATACAGAGAGGATGGGAGGAAGCAAAGAAAGAAAGAAAGAACAAAAATTAACAAACAAAGAAACAAAGATGGAAACAGACAGAAATAAAGAATGACAGAGGTAGAAATGAAGAGATTGAGAGAAAGAGGGAAAGAAATAAGAAAGATGTAAAGATACACAGAGATAAAAGAGACCTACCAACAAACTGAGACAAAGAAAAAACAAGCAAAGAAGACAAACAGAAATGAAGACACACCAGGATTTAAATTTCCCTGCAGCGATCAGAGCGAGGACGGCGGCCATGACGGCGATCAAAAGAGCCGCTAAGTTAACATTAGCAAACTCGCGAGTTCAGAGAGATTTAAACTTCGTCTTCAGTAACTTTTTATTGAATGAAATGTTTGAAAAGGTGAAGAAAAAGCCAAGAAGAAGAAAACAGAGCAGCAGAGAGACGCTCCAGTTAGCTCGCTAGTTAGCCCTGCGATTTTAGCGCAGCTAGCTTCAACGCTGACACTGATGAGAACGAGACTTAAGAAAGGACAGACCGACAGGAGGACGGAGACAGACTGAAAAAAGACAGAGAAACAAAGAGCTCAGTCTTTGATAAATGACTCCGTCTTTAATCATGGCCACCCAGACGCCATTTAACACCAGATTAACACACGACTGAAGGCCATCCATCAACTCTACTCATCCATTACAGCCGGTGTGTGTCTGCTTCCCTTTAAGCAGCCTCCCTCCATCATCTATCACTTCTCTCCTGCTCTGTCTATTCATCCCTCTGTTTTTCAAAGCCTCGTCTCTGTTTTTACATGTGAGGCTGCGGTGGGTTTCTGATTAACGCTCACGGTAGCCGCAGTTTCCATGACCTTCTTCAAATAAAAGAAAAACATGTCTCCCTTT
Organism: Chaetodon trifascialis; assembly: GCF_039877785.1. NCBI lineage: Eukaryota > Metazoa > Chordata > Actinopteri > Chaetodontiformes > Chaetodontidae > Chaetodon > Chaetodon trifascialis. Next base: position 2,969,198 of record NC_092078.1, on the reverse strand, counting down.
TCTGTCCTCCCTCTCTGTGTCACTCTTTCGTTTTCCCTCCATCTTTCAGTGCAGTAACACCAAAAACTCTTTATAAAAACAGAATAACGCTGCTCCATATTAAAGCTCAAGTCCTCATTTTTGATGTCCAGATGTTCTGTTCACCTCCACGTGTTTAAAGCCAAATTTCAACCCCTGACATCTTCACACTCAACCAGATGTGCAGCAACATATAATAATAATAATCCTAATTATTGTAATTATGTTGTATTGTATAAGATCATTAGTTTAGTTTTATCATATTATTATAATTGCTATAATTCTCATGTTATTCGTGGTCACATCATATTTCTGCTGTCCCCAAACTATAACTGACAATTAAAATAACAGTTTCAAACTATTTATCTTATTGGTTATTTTAAATCTTCCCTCGTCCCTACAAATTGTGTATTTTACAACACATCCTTTAATATTATCATTATTACTTTTTTCTATAAACACAGCATTAAACAGATTTTCATGAAAATGCTCAGGAACTGCAAGATGTTTATTATTATTATTAGTAGTAGTAGTAGTATTATATGATTGTTGTTGTTGTTATCATAATAGTATTATTGTACTATATCATAGCATATTATCATATTAATTATTATTGTTTTTTCAGTTTTATGCCAAGTTCTGCACATCACCCTGTTTTTCCTGTCTGACCTTGTTTAATTTATCCTCACTTCTATCATCAAGGACATCTGGATCCATTGGTGAACGTCTGTGTTTGGCTGTTTCCTGATTTAAAAAAATATCCTGATCTTTAGCCGCTAAATGCTGCACTACTTCCTCCAGCTCGTCGCTAACGTCTGCTTGTTTGCACAGTGTGTTTATGAGAGCCAGCTTCCTGCTTTGTGTGGAAAAGATGCTGATGAGACCAGAAAACCAAAACAAGAAGCTGAAAGATACCAAACTGCTCCACAGATCATGTTCAGAAACATGAACACTGTAAAAAGTTAGATGTGTATTCGGTAACCAAACAATGTTTCTGCGGCCACCTTCCTTCTGTCTTTTTCCCATCACAGAAAACTGAGGTCAATTTTCACAAACTAGACTTTTCAGCCACCAGATGGCGCAAGTCATCAGCGTCATTCTTCATCCATGACAGACATGGTGAGAAACATGGCGAAAATCTGAAAGAATTCACCTGAGAAGCTGTCTTTGTCCATGGCCAGCAGGTCTCTGGCTTGGTACAGGTAACAGCGCAGGTGGTAGCGGGCGCCACCTAGACAACACACACACACACACACACACACACACACACACACACACACACACACACACACACACACACACACACACACACACACACACACACACACACACACACATCATTGAATTGATAAAGGTAGGAGTGAAGAAGGAGGAAGAGTAAAAAAATAAAAGCGTGCTGTCTTACGGTCAAAGAAACAGGAAATGGTCGGTCTGTTGACTCCGAACGTTGTCGTGACCGACTTGTCATCGTTCTTGTCCTCTATACTGCTCTGTGGGGGGAGGAGGAGGAGGAGGCAAGAGAAAGGAAGATGAAGATCACATTCAGAAAGAAAAGAACAGGCAGCACCGACCTGTAGAAGTGCACTCACCTCCTGCAGGGCCTTCAAAATAAAAGCATTAATATAAAGGTTCTGAGAAGTCACCATACATCACGCGGCCAAAAGTATGTGGACATGCAACTGAACATTTGGTCGGACTGTTCTTCATGATTTGGGCCTTTTACTTCAAACGAATTTTAAGATTACATACAATGAAAAAAAAGTGTGTTTTCAACTTTCTGTTTCCTGCTTCAACGTGACAAAAGAACTGTTTTTCTCAGTTTGGTGCAGAGGAACTGGCTTTGTGTGAAATGTTGAGGTGTCCACATACTTTTGGCCACATAGTGGATTTTAACGCCATTATTTTATTGTAACATAGTTTTTATATCTGATCCTCTCACCAGAGAGCACTCCAGAGCAAAGATGGCCGCCGGCCCCGACTTCTCCAGCGGCTCCATGCGACACCTCCACCTGCGCCTCCTGAAGCTGTCCGTCTTCCTCGGCTTCAAGTGGAACCTCCAGCCGAACAGCGAGGCGTACTCCCAGCCCTCCCTCTCCGCCTCGTCTGGACGCTGCTGTGAACACACACACACACACACACACACACACACACACACACACACACACACACACACACACACTCTCTGAACCTCTGTGTGTTTCAGCTGCTCTCTGCTCATCTGTGAAACTAGGGCACCATCTAGTGGCTGAAGCAGGAAACTTCAGCTGCTCTCATTACAAGATAACATGAGAGATGAAAAGATTATTGATCCAGATGAACGGAATGGATCAATGAAGCTTTACTGGTGAGGTGTTTCAGTCAGAAACGTCAGAGGTGGAAGATCTCTGTCTACCTTTCTGAGAGCGTCCATCTTCTGCTGGTCTCGTCGTCTCATTCGTATCCATCGTCTCCTTCGGTTGGTGTGGTACATCTTCTCCGCCGGCACCCACGACTTGGGGCGGCGGTCTGGAGGGATGGTGATGCCGTATTCCCAGCCTGGACACACACACACACACACACACACACACACACACACACACACACACACACACACAGAACGGGACTTATTAGTGTCTAATTAACCTTTTGTTGCTGACAGGTGTGTTCTTGTGCGTGCTCACCTTGATCGTCCACAGCCCTGTTGAGGTCTTCGCTCCACTCCACCTCCTCCCAGACCCAACCTGGAGGACACTCCACCTCGTCCTTCGGCACCGCCTTCTCCCCGTTCTGATGCACACACACATTAGATTTAGCGAGATAAAAGGTGCAGAAACACACACGCTCGCACACAGCATGGACACGCACGCACCACGTCAGTGTAGCCTTCCGGCATGCCGATCCACTGTCCGCCCGGCAACCTCATCTGGTTTTCAAACACTTCCTCTGAGAAGGTCATGTGACCGGCGTCCACATCAAAGAGCAGTCTGAGGGTTTATCGTCACACACACACACACACACACACACACACACACACACACACACACACACACAGATATGTTTACTTACATTAAGCCCTGCAGGTTTCTGTAGTTTTGTTTCACCAGATGTTTTTTTCAAATAGTGTCTGAGTGAGAATATAAAAGCCAGAAAAATGACAACAACAAAATCTACGACAAATAACTGTGTGTGAATTCATGTGCTCATCTCCTGTGCACACACACACTCACGTCTTCTCGGGGCTGATGAACCAGTCTCCGGCCCAGGTCCAGCCAGATGAGGGCTTGAAGCTCTCTTTGGGCAGTTTCACCCGCCCGGTGACGTCGCTGAACTTTGGGTATGTTAAGCCTGTAGTTCCCCAGCTGCCCACCAGGGCGAGCCGGGTCTGGTTCTCATACTGCAGGAGGAGAGATTCAGGTCATGGGATGAAGCATAATGCCCCCCATGGAGCAGCTGTTAGCTTAATTAGCTAGCTACAGTGCTGATGGTAAATGTAGGCGTATTGATCGGTCAACCCCACCCGTCTTGTTGCAGCATCTTACCGTCTCAGCAAAGACCGACAGCTTCCCTTCAGCGTATTGGTTGAAGTGTTTGACGTCAGCAGCCAACCCGAACCAGACTTTGACCCTCAGCTGACCTGGAAGTTTGGCTTCTCCACCGCTGCCCTGCGGGTACTGCGCAGCACACACAGCGGGAGGTGAAACTTCATTTCAGAACACAAAATGCATGTGTGTGTGTGCGTGTGTGTGTGTGTGTGTGCACGCGCACCTTGAGGAAGACAGTCTGCAGCTGTCCACAGTGTTTCCCACAGTGCTGCTGGGAGAAGATCACAGTGTGTGCTGGGATGCGATGGTACGCCACCCTGCGGTCGCCCTGCAGCATCCATATCACGATGTCCGGGAGACTGTTCTGAGGCTGGGCGAGAGACATAAAGCACACAGGGAAAAAGAGAGAGTGTAGCCTCGTTCTTCACTTCATTTCTGGGTCAGAACATAACAAACACACTCACCTCCTCGGCCAAGGCCCTGATCCTGCTGGCCCAGTCCTCAGCCTGCTCCAGCACCGTGGACAGCTCGGTGGCGGGTCCGTGTTTGAGAGCGAGCGCCGCCGCCACAATCTGCTGCAGGTGGAGCACTCGAACGTGCCTCCGCGAGTGGTCCAGAGGCGTCGCGCACTGCCACTGGTCGAGAGAGGGCAGCTCCTCACTGGAGGGGGGGGGGGGGGGGGGGGGGCTTGAGTAAATGTACTTAGTTACATAGAAGCACAGTTTAAAGCAGCCTCAGTGTTCACCTGCAGTCTGTGATGACCTGGTCCAGCAGCTCCACCACTCGCAGCTCCACCTCCTCCAGATCACTGCCTGCATTCACCTCCAGCTGCACCCGCTGCAGGTTCTCCTCCTGCACACACACACACACACACACACACACACACACGCTCAAATGGTAAACATTCAATTTAAGAGAGGAATGACGATTTTTTCACTTCCAAGGTCTAAAACTCAAAGAGGTCCCAACAAAGAAAGATGTACAACAGCACACACACACACACACACACACACACACACACACACACACACACACACACACAGATACGACACCCACCAGTCTCTCAATGATAGCCAGCAGCATGTTGAGAGCTTCGATCCTCGGTTTGATTTCTTCCCACTCTGAAGACAGAACCACCACTGGCTTAACGTTTCCCCATGGGAGGTAGTAGTAGTGGCAGCCTGGAACACACACGCACACACACACACACACACACACACACACACACACACACACACAAAGACACAATGATGCAATCATTATTATGAAAATCATCAAACTGTAGCTTGTAATCAGCAGCATCCTACAACCGAAACTCTTTGCTAACTTTTCATATTCTTGACCTTTGACCTCTGACTTACCGTCAAACACGGCCCGGCTGAACTGGGTAGCAGAGGCCAGAGGGAGGCAGGTGTAGTCGAACTTGTTGCCGTAGTTCCCAATGCTGACCTCGAACTGGATGGCGTCGTCGACGTCCTGGAGGAGCGTGGCCGAGTAGAACGCCACGAAGAGGGAGAACTTCCTCTTCCTGAGAAACTTCTGTTGAGAGAGAGAGTAGGAAGGATGGATGACACCTTTCTCTGCAGGTTCAAGTGTTCTTACCCTCTTTTATTTCCTCCTTCCTGCTCACCTCCACCACCAGCAGGTCATCAGACGGTATGTCTTCACTCTTCTGCTCCGGCTTGTCCACCAGTTTTGTAGTTAGTTCCATTAAAACTCGACCTCGATACGCCACGCCCTCCCCCTGACAGGCAGAAAAAGATCTTTAGGAGGTGTAAGATTCATTAAATGTCTACATTACATTTACTACGTTACAATTATTTATTTACTATTTATAATTTCTTAAGCTGACCTTTATTCTTACATTTTCTAATATTATATATATTTTTATTATTATTATTATTATTTTATTTTTTTTTTTTTTATTTTTTTTTTTATTGTGTTACCTCAATGTTTTATTTCAATTGTTTTAGTCATTACTTATGGTCTATTTTATACATTTTACTGTTTTATTCTCAGTTTTAGCTTCTATACCTTTTATCTTATTTTACTGTTCTAGCCCCTCATTTTCCAGTGTTTCCTCCTGGGGGCCTACCACACCGGGATTTGATTCTGGTTCACCGATGGGGGTGCTGTTCCGTGGATGGCCCTGGCCCAGGTAGCTAGAGAGCTTTACACCTTGGTGTGGAGCCTCCTGCCTGCCTGGGCTGGGGTGGTCCCTGTGTCAGCGCCCCCGCAGTCATGGACCATGATTCCTCTCGGTGTGCATGGCCCCCAAAGGTAGCTTCTTCCTCACCTCGGTTCTCGGTGCCCAGCCAGGTCTCCTCAGCGACAGTTAGTGTATGTATGTGGGTGTGTGTAAGTTTGTGTGTGTGGGTATGTATGTCTGTCCATGTATGTGCGTGACTGTATGTAATTGTGTATCTCTGTGTATATTTGGGGGGGTGGGAGGTTTGGGGTCACAGTGTTCTATAATGTTGTGGTTTTTAACCCCTGTGAGGCACTTTGTATTACTATAAAGTATGAAAAGTGCCATATAAATAAAGTTGATCTGATTTGAGTTGATTTGATTTGAATTACTGAGACGCTTTCAATAGCTGCTACTCGTCCACTCATTTACAGCTGGAACATGATACAGGAGCTGTGATTGAAGCTAAAATAAAGCTGCAGCTCAGTCGAATCTGTTTATTTCAGTGATAATCCACAAAAATGTACCAGCAAAAATCAAGTTCTGGATGATTTTATGACTTTTCAATCACTTTCTACCTTTAATTTCCTTGATGACTGACTGTGTGTAAGGAAAAACAACAAATGTCGAGTTACTTTTCCGAAGTTTAGCGCTTCGTGCGGGTCGTTGAAGGCGGTGAACTCTCTGGGGCTGCCGTACAGGTTGACAAAGCACGGACCGAACGTCGGCAGGAAACCGAGACTGTCGTCGACTGCAATGACACGACGGATTTCATCACACACAGGGCAGAATGTGGAAGGAGGAAAACGAAGAACAGACTGATCGATTAACTGATTGATGAAGTGATGGAAAATATGTGAACTTGATTCAAATGGACTAGATTCAGAGAGTTTCATCAGAATTAAACCAAGATGGAAACAATTATTACGAGTAGAAAGAAGAAAGAAAAAATATACATCACAAGAAGAAGTGAAACAGCTGAATTGACTCAAGCTGAACTGTTTCACATAGAATAAGAGAGGATGGTGCACGTACTACCAGGATGGACGGTCCGTGGAGTCAAGTCATCTGAATGCGTAGAGAGGAAGGATGGAGTCAGACAGACAGAGAGGAAACATGTCTTTGAACGCCACTCAAGCCCAAACAGATGCACTGGACCACAAACACTGCACATTTGGCTTGTTTCAAGTAAATCTCTTGAAACAATTCACCCTCAGGGGAAGTTAGTGACACGTCCCAGCACTGCCGGAAACTGGGAAACAAGTCGAGTCCATGAAAGGTGCAACATTTTCAGTATTTTTTTAACCATCTGAAGCAGTTCTATCCAAAAGGAGGTCAGTCGTTCACAGCTTTTGGTGACAGAAGTTAGTGGAAGGAAGGAAAGGCTGATGGAAAAGAGGAGGAAATGGTTTCTCATATGTCATTCTCTGTAGGAAGTGAGGAGCAGGAGACGCTTTTATTTTGAAAAATACTAGCCCTAACAGCACCTCTGTGAAACAAACCAAACACTTGCTCTAAAGAAAGCCTGTTTTTCATTTTTCATTATTCACATGAAACAGCACTCATCGCACACAGAGGACAAAACGCATGCATGTCCTCTTCACCTGGGACAAGGACAAGACAACTGTGAGGGACGCCAAGGAACCGGGAGCTCAAGCCAGTCAGTGTTTAGCACACAAACATTACCAAGCTGGTCTTCATGCATGTCACTGAAAAGTAAATATTCATGCTTTGTTATGTTCACAAACCAGGATCCATCTGGTGGTTCAAGACTTGCGTTCTCACACAGGACTTCAGAGCTAACTCTTCAGTTCAACCCAGTCGGCAGAATACAATACTGTATGTTTCTGCAAACCACGGATACGTAAAGTTTGTATGTTTCATATGAATCATATCAACGTTTCTCTAATAAGTTTTGGCTGACAGCCAAAAACATAAAGCCGCGACCTTTTCAAGCCTGCACCACCTGCAAGGCTGTCATTGATGTGCATATTCCAAAAACACAGCGCTGGACTGTCGGTGCTAGATGCTTCAAGTGGAGCACAGTCGTCCAGTTTAATTATCATTTTCAGTAAAATTCAACACACTTATTCATCTGCTCCTGCTGGTTGTGTTTGTTGACATCAGCCCGACATCTGCAGACGGCTGCCGGTTAGCATTAGCCACCCAGCAGGTAGAGAACCAAAGGAGAGCAACCCCAAAGTGTTCCAGACTTGACGGGTCACGTACCAATTTACCATCCAGTCTGGAGCTACAGTCACTTTAAAAGACAAACCAATAGATTTAAACGTTACCTTTTGAGTCATGTGACCTGTTTTAAGGCAGCTTGACGTCATCAGTGTTTTATCAAATCTAAATGTACTTTAAAAACTCTGAACCAAACCAGACAAGATGAGTTAAGTATGAACACTCAGGTGCAGTCAAAGTTAGACCATTCCAGTCCAAACAGGTCCAAACCAAACTGGTCGGGCCCAGTCCAGTTCAGACCTGTTCCAACTCGTTACTTACCGTCGATCTCTCCACCGGGGGCGGAGATCTTAGACATACAGAGGTGGGTGGTGCCGATGACATCATTGTGACTGGCTCTGTCCCTGAATGAAGAAGCAAGAGAAGAACCGAAAGCTCTGACACGTGCTTTTAAAGCCAAATGTTTCACTCGAAAACAGATGTTTTCAAAATGTGGAGGACGTCATGGGAGACATGAGGGGGGAGTGCGAAGGGAGAGATGTGAGGCAAAGAAAACACAACGTGAGGCGAAAGAGAATCAAGGTACTCCAAAACCCTTAGCGCCTAATAACTCCAGAACTTGCCTGTAAATCAACTCGTTTTTAAGTTTTCTGCAGTATCAAAGTAATTCACTGATAGTTATCTGTGCATGCATGGATACACTGCCAACAGGAACTGTTAACAGCTAATTCGGCCTGGTTTTAATGCTGCCAAGTTACCAAAATGTAAAGAAACTCGGGGCCCACAGCATCACACTTTGAAAACTTCTGCTCTAAACTGAAACCACACTCGAAGGTTCATGCTAAATTCTTTATATTCTGCTGAGTTTGATCAAACAAACTGTAAAAATTAGGTTATGTATCAGCAAAGATTCACCAGTCCAAGATTCTGATCCTCATCTTCTCACACATGGAGGGAAACTGGGAGGGAAAAAGAAAGTATATACTGTATAATGATGATTTAAGATCAGTGCACTCATCGTTCCAGCTTGATAAAGTCATATAATAATATGTGTTTGCACTGCTTGTCTCACCCGAATAGGCATGCTCAGACTCTGGTTCCATTGTGGATTGGCGTTCTTCTCCAGAATCTTAGTGCAGACCTGAAAAAGACAGAAAATGTCAGGTTCTGTGTTTAAAATCGTGTTCAGATCAGATGGCTTTGATGGCAGCTGCAGGATTCGATTCATTCGCACAGTTTTGCCAGCAAAGTGGATCTCCACCAGAGGATCCACCAGGTTCTTCCTGTTGCTGTCAAACCCAAGAATCTGCTTCATCCCATCCATGAAGGCATCGTCCACTGCAAACAGAAAAGAGAAAACATTAGAGATCTTTGTCTTTAGAGCAGATGAACAAAGAACAAACAGACTGGAGACTAACTTTGTGGCAGGTCTTCAGCTCTGAAGATCCTCAGGGTGAAAGTGGCTCCTCTCAGAGACAGACCAGCCGGTCTCAGCAGGTTTCCTTCAATGTCTTCTTTATCCTCGGCACACTCGCGTCTGTCGGCCTACAAAAAACACACAAACACAACAATAACACATAAATAAACTCCTGCTTTCATGAAGGGTAAGACATTCTTGAACATGGAATACACAGTGAGGAAGATAAGCTCGTCTTATTACTATTATGGTTGTACGAAGCCTGTTGATCTGATCAAATATCATCATGATGCTGTTTCAGACTCACCGGCGGCTCGTCTCCAGCTGCCAGGACCAGCAGGCTGACCTTCAGGTAACCTTTGACCCCAGCAGAGAGGTCGTCGGGGTCACACAGCAGCAGCCACTTCCTCAAGAAGCAGTGTCCTGAAGAGAGGGGGGTGGGCTTAAACTTCAAACTAACCAATAAGATACGGCAACCAGGAAGTTTACTCTGGGATGCTTAGACTCAGCACAAACATGAACTTAATTACAGTTTAGCTGTTCCTTGCTGACAGTTTTCACACAAGCACAAAAGTACAAATCACCAAAAACATATAAACATGTACTCACTGTGCTCGTTGTAGACGGTGCCCACATCCAACTGTAAAAAATATCACAAGTTTTTCTATGTTTTTGCTTCTCACTTCACTTAATTTTCTTGGCCAAATGAGCCAGAAAACACGATCGCAGAACAAATATCCAGTGGTGGAATGTGAGTAAGCATGTTTACTTAAGTACAAATTCGAGGTACGGGTACTTTATTCGAGTATTTCCATTTTATGCAACTTTATGCTGTTACTGTATGTTATCAATCAATCAATCAAACTTTATTTGTATAGCACCTTTCATACATAAAAATGCAACACAAGGTGCTTGACAAAAGATAAAAACATAAAATAGTAATATGTTACGTTTGTCTGACAGCTTTAGTTACTGTGTAGCTTTATGTCTTCTGTATCTCTCTGTCAGGTGGAACAGTCATGAGCACTGAAGGTCAGAGCTCAGACGGAGGTTTACCTTGAATTCGCCGATCACAGCATCAGTTCTGAGTGAGCGAGAGTCGCACACCTGACAGACAGAGAGAGAGACAGACCTGACGTTTCAGTGAACAGGAAAAGAATCAAAGACATGTTAAAAATGCAGTATGATGGAGGTCAGACTCACAGTGATGAAAATGGGTTCATCAAACAAATCTGATGGAGTCTCGAAGAAGTTCAGGAAGAACGTCTGCCGAGAGGAAAACACTCAAGTTACAGTTTTTAACTTAGAGGCAATTTATTTTCATTTTCAGTAATTCTTGTTTACCTCATCAAAGAACGGGTTGTTGCCCTTTCTGATGCGGGTCCTCTTGGTCTGACCGGCTACCGTTACCTTGACAACAGGCTTGATGTTGATGCCTGGCAACTGTCGGCCCTCGATGACGCGCACACGAACCTGGACAGGAAGGTAACTTTTTAGAGACTTTCAGGAAATGAAGCCCTTTAAGTGTGTGCAATTTTAAACTTAAAACTCTTAGTGAGGAACTAGTGATTTAGAAAAGATAAAAAAAGATTAATTATCTACAAGAATCATCATAAACTGACCAGGTAACAATATTTTGTCTGTTTCTTCTGTAATTTGCCAAAATCACCACATGGTGGCATTATGAGCAAAAACTGATGTACTTCTTTACATCCACATGACAGGATTTTATACATCTAGTGCCAACAGTTCAACATCAGCAGGTGTATCAAGTGGCTAACCTGGTAGCATCTGCATGAATGTGACTGGATGTTAGGAGGCCGTGAATGAGCCAATTAACCAGTGCAAGAGCAACTTGAACTGAAGTCATGCTTCCTAAAAATAAATCTGAAAAGTTCATCAATTTAACAAGAGCACACACAACATTTCAAAATGCTGTCTGTACATATATTACTGTGAGCTGTATGAGTAATTCTACACAACTACTCCTAATACAATAACTTCAAATGATAGGAAACCATCAGGAGCGGGTGGCCTTGTGTAGTACCTGTATGTCCTGTGGTTTATTGGGCAGTTGTTTGGGCTGACTGCTGGCTCCTCTCCTCCTCTTCCTCAGCCCTCCATGGGTGTTGTAGGATGGTGGCGAGCGTTTAGGCACCTGGGCGGTGGGGGACTCCTGGCCTGTGGGTCCCTGAGGGCCGACGATGACCATGGAGCGTCCATCATCGGGACCCTGGTCCTCTGTCGGCTCCAGCATCATCATACTTTCTGTGTCCTCCTCGCCCAAAGTGTCTAGAGAGATCACTGCACAGACAGACGGACAGTCCCAGAAATGAAATACAGACCCAGCCAATAAAAATACAAACTGACAGAAGCCATCAATGTAATAAGTAAATGACAGATTAAATTACTTGTGACAGTGTCCAGCTCCACGCTGGGGTTGTTATGGGGCAGAGCCTCGGGTAGGTGAGGAGCCTGGAAGATTGGAGCCGCTCCTGGCGGAGGCATGTAGGAAACCTGCAGGGTCAGCGTGGCCTAATGAAGACAGAAAGCACAATTATATGTTTAAACAATCAGTGCTTTTGTAAGGGATGCAGAAAGAAGCTCAGTGTACGAAGGGCGTGTACATGAAGCCAAAAAATTCTTGATGAAGAGCTGATGTGAGGTTGTTTCTCGGAGCACCACAAGTCATTCAACCCTAGAGGTATTGTGGCTCGTTGGTCTAGGGGTATGATTCTCGCTTAGGGTGCGAGAGGTCCCGGGTTCAAATCCCGGACGAGCCCTCCCTTTCTAAACCAAAGTCAAGGTGTGTGAAGTCTCTGTAAGATGTCAATTTGAAATGATGAGCCATTTGTTGCTGCACTAGGACTATAAAGCATGCTGCAACTGATGAATCACACTTCCTGTCTGGTGTTCTGGAGGATTGCCTGTGGAACACTAGTGCTACAGGAAGATATTTTGGCCTGTGCTCCCGACTTCGTGGCAACAAACCTTTATAGTTTGAGGAAGGCCTTTGGTGTTCCTGCATGATGGTGACCCTGTGCATAATGCAAGGTCCATAAAGACATGAGTGGACAAGTTTGATGTGGAGGAACTCCAATGGCCTGTTGTCCAACATCAGTGTCTGACCTCACTGAAGGGGTTCAAATTTGCACAGACATGCTCCAAAATGTTCCCTGGAAAGCCTTCTCACAAGGGTGGTGGCTGTTAATGGCCACAATGGTTGGTCCATGGTTTTTGAATAGGAAGCCCAACAAGGACACTGGTGTCAGGTAAAATAAGCACTTTCACTGTTCACTGTTCAAATGAACCTCAAGATAAGACAAAAGCACACAGCTGCTGTAAAAGGTGTCGTCGTCTGCAGTTTCCTTTAACAGGAAAGGGCAGATTCAGGGATGAGCTTGAGTCTCAGTTGCTTAACTCATTATAAGTGTGGCTCGTTGGTCTAGGGGTATGATTCTCGCTTTGGGTGCGAGAGGTCCCGGGTTCAAATCCCGGACGAGCCCAAGAAACTTTCCTTTACTTTGCAGCTCGTAAAGGAACTTCAATCAAGACAATCTTTCAGAAGACCAGACAGTTCTTCAGTTGCAGCACACTTTATAATCCTAGTACAGCAACAAATGGTTGATCATTTACAGATAAATTAAACCACAATTTGACATCTTACAGAGACTTCACACACCTTGACTTTGGTTTAGAAAGGGAGGGCTCGTCCAGGATTTGAAGCCAGGACCTCTCGCACCTTAAGCGAGAATCACACCCCTAGACCAACGAGCCACAATACCTCTTGGGTTGAATAACTTGTCGTGCTCCCAGAAACACCTTTACATCAGCTCTTCATCAAGAACCTTTTGGCTTCATGTACACACCCTTTTTTGGTTGCACGTCTTCAAATCAAGGCAGATGTGTTGCAGTTGCTATCAGGAAAGACAAGCATTTCTTAAGACACACAGAGCACAGCTGGTTTCTGGAAGTGCTTCACTTGATCATTCGAGCATCATTGTGCACTCCAGATGATGTGGCAGTGTAGGTGTGTAAACCAGTGCAGTGTAGTTTTCTGCAGTTTCCTTTAACGGGAAAAGGCAACTCAAGTGATAAGCTGTAGTGTTTCTGTAAACAAAGATATCAGAGTCTTTGTGTGCAGCAGCTGCAGTGACATCAGTTAACCTCCATTGTACAGTTCATGAGATGAGAAAGGGTGAAAAAGTCAAGATGACTGAAATCATCCTGCCATTCAAATATAATTTATTTAGAGTGAAATCTTCCATGAACAGTTACAGTGAATGTATGTTTGACTTATATATATATTAGTCTTTGCTTTGGAGAATGGATGAAGAATGACCCTGTACATCACACACACATTGTACCTACTGTAATGTAAACACACTGACTTTGTGTGTGTGTGTGTGTGTGTGTGTGTGTGTGTGTGTGTGTGTGTGTGTGTGTGTGTGTGTGTGTGTGTGTGTGTGTGTGTGTGTGTGACATCAATCAGATCCACTCTGACACTGAGAGGAAGACTTTGTTTTGGGCTCAGGAAACGAGGAGGGGAAACAGAACGCTGTTTCATCTGCTGTGAAAAAACAGAAGATGACGATAGGTGTGGCCCACCAAGGTGTGTGCGTGCGTGTGTGTTTGTGTGTGTGGCTTGTAGTTGTATCGGTGTGAGGACAACTTTGAGTTTCAGGTCTTGCGAGGACCTTTTTGTTTGACTGTAACTTTGCCTTGTGGTGGAGAGTTAGCGAAGAAGATTGGTACCACTGTCACATCTGTACGCTAAATATGAGGCTACAGCCAGCACCCGGTTGGCTTAGCTTAGCTTAGCTTAACTTAGCACAAAGACCTGAAACAGAGGGAAACAGTCAGCCTGGCTACATCCAAAGGTGAAATCAATTCATCAGCAACTCCAAATCTTACTAATTAATATTAATTTTCTGACTATTTCATGGTGAGGACCAGTAACTTCATGGAGTCTGCACTGGTAAGTGCTCAGAGCCATTATATAGAAACACAGTAGTTAGATTCAAATTGAATCAGATTTCAAGCGATAAAACGACAGAGAAAGAGGCGTATGGTTGTTATTCTGCTCTGACTCAGGAAAGTCTCTATTTAAAGATCCAGACAGGAAACTCTGGATGATTTATGATTTGCCATTGCTTCATGACACAATAAGACTGTAAATTAATCTGTCTCTGCTCTACGCCGCACTGTGTGTGTGTGTGTGTGTGTGTGTGTGTGTGTGTGTGTGTGTGTTCATGCCTACCCCTGTGTTGTTCCTCTTGGTGTCCAGCAGGGAGACGGTGAAGGAGGCGGCCAGGTTTGGAGAGTTGAGGACGTCTCTGAGAGGCAGCCGGCATTCCCCCATGAACCTAAACACACACATGTACACTTTAATGTCTTCAAGTAGTATTTGGTACATGAGTACTACAGAAAATATCACCAACAAAAGGATTATTTCTGCGTCAGAAACGTAAATTGTTTTGACCACTGAAAACCGTTCTTGCCACTCGATGTTCACACAGAGGAGTCAGCACCTGTTTCTCCCCATCTTCTCGTGGTCTTTGACGACGCAGTGCAGCTCTGCTCCGGAGTCCAGAGGGATCCCCTTCAGATCCCATTCAAAACCCTGTCAGAACCGGGACAGGAGACAGCATTAGCAGAGAATGGAACAGCATGAAAGTGATGGCGAGGTTCAGGTTACGGCCAAAATATAGATATATTTTAATTTTATTAGCATCTAAAAGAGCCACTGATTCTTTACTTCAGAAGATTAGAAACAGACCTAAGTACAATCAGGAAAATGTATTTCTCATGAATGTAAAAGCAGGATTTTACTGTTGTAGTTATGCATCATATTTATTATATGTATTATATATTTTATCAGCACAAATTTAATTTGGAAGCAGTTACTAAAGCTGTCAATATAAAAGCAGTAAAAAGAAGAATTTTTTTTAAAATCCAAATTTCAGATTTTGCACCTCGTTCCAAACTGGGTTCGGGTTGTTCTTGATGACCTTCGTCTTCTTCTTCGACCCTGAAGGGAAAAAACGTGACAGTTTACGGAACAGACAGTAAAACATTTAGGGTCCAACAAAATGGCGTCTTTACTTGTTTCTACAATTACAGTCTGATTTAGCTTAACATTAGCAAACTGTTCCATCGCTAACCAGCCAGCAGGTTAGTTAGCTGCAGCTAGCTAACATCTCTTTGCATCTTGTTTTGTTTGCTAAATAGCCTCCTGGCAACTTGGCTAGCAAACATGTTAGCTAACAATCACTAGCATGTTAGTGATTGTTAGCTAACAATTCAGCTAACAATCACTAACGTGTTAGTGATTAGCTAACAATCACTAACACGTTAGTGCTAATAAGGTGTTCGTTCAATATTTAGGCTAACAGCAATCTGCAAATACATATAAATACATACTTTCAATTAGAATTATGCTAAAATGTTTAGAAACTCAACTTAAGTCTGACTGTCCAAGTGTGGGAGCTAACCTCGCCATGACTCAGTGCGCAGAAAATAAACTCAACCCTTCATACACACACACACCCAAACACCCAAACACACACACACACACACACACACACACACACACACACACACACACACACACACACACACACACACACACACACACACACAACTATTTTTTCCACTCTGTGTGTGTGTTATCTTTCCGTGACTTCCTGTAACATGAAGTTCTGAGCTCTGATTTCCTGTCTGTCGGGCACTCAGACAGGAAGTGGGATGCGAGACGGACCAATAAACAGCCAGGATTCATCAGCAGCTACTTAAGGGCTCTCATCGCAGAACACACACACACACACACACATATGTGATTATTCACATTGGGGACAACCATAATCATTTCCATTTGGTTTTGGTGAAAAAGAGGAATAGTAGCCGACACGCACAGATTGAGATGTTCTTTCCAGATGAAAGGAAACACAGACAATGACTATTGTCTGATTTTGAAGCTGCTCATTAATTTCCAGGGAATGGCCGCTGGACAGAACCTGGAGTGAATAAACAATGCTCTGCAGCCATGCTAGCAGCTCTGTGCTTTCAGCTAAACGCTAATATATGCTAGCATGCTCAACACTAACATGCTAGTGTTTAGCTGGTATAAAGTTTTCCGTGTTCACCATCTGAATTTAGCTCGTTAGCATGCTAACTTTTAGTACCAACAAACACACAGTAGACTACAGCTGAGGCTGATGGGAATTTGATTACCTTTGTCCACTGAACCATCAAAGTTATTGTAAAGCTGGAAACTTTTGTGACTTTACCAGCTATTACTTAAATTTTGGGTCGTGGGTAAGAAATACTATGGAACATGAACACTTTAATCTCCACCAACAACTCAAAGACCGTCCCTCAGGTGCGACGTATCACCCTGCTGAATTTTAACAATCTTAAAGAAAAACAACAACAAAACAAGAGTCCTCCAATTGATTGTTTACAAAGATAAATCTCTTCTTACATCACTGAAATTAAACTAAATTAGCAAACAACTGATGGATTTCCATGGAATTGTGAACACATTCTTTCTCTCCCTACACACACCCCGAGCATGGTTGTTTGCTTTCCTGTTTTCCCCACAGTCATCACCCAATGTGAGAACACAGACACACACAAATTTACCTTTGCACACACACAAACACACACACACACACACACACACACACACACACACACACAAACAAATATGTTCTTACTCAAACACACCCACACAAATACCTACGCAAGTGTACCTCCGTTCTTGGACGATATCTTAAAAAACAACTCCACCCTTCCACAGAGGGGTCGAGAGGGCACGTTATATTAGTGTGTGTGTGTGTGTGTGTGTGTGTGTGTGTGTGTGTGTGTGTGTGTGTGTGTGTGTGTGTGTGTGTTTGTGTGTGTGTGTGCGTGCGTGTCCCAAGAGCTGGTACGAGAGCTAGCATCTCAGAGACAGGAAGTGGCACAGCGTTAACTTCCTGGTCGGTCCAGCTTGGCACAGTTTCTCTCATGAGCTGAGAATAGAACAAACTGTGACCCACAGCGCTGTGAGATGTGTGCGGGGATGCTAAGTTTAGAGACGTGTGTGTGTGTGTGTGTGTGTGTGTGTGTGTGTGTGTGTGTGTGTGTGTGTGTGTGTGTGTGTGTGTGTGTGTGTGTGTGTGTGTGTAGATGCATTACTCATGTTGTGGGGACATAAATCTGTTTACAGTCACATTGTGTGTGTGTGTGTGTGTGTGTGTGTGTGTGTGTGTGTGTGTGTGTGTGTGTGTGTGTGTGTGTGTTCAACAAGATCTAAGATATAAAGAGTTCAATTGCTGGTTCTCACTTTGAAAGCACATTTTCAGAAGATATATATATTCAGAGTTTAAGGTTCCCAAACAATAATGACGAAGCAAATCTCCAGTGTTCAAAGTGTGTCTTTTTCTTTGCTTGGAAACCTCTGAGCCAATCAGAGCCTTTGGTGGGACTGAAATGTGTCAGACAGATACATCAGATAGCCATGCTAACTTAGCTAGCTGTAGAGTTTAGGTAGTGTTTCACCAATCCTTCTGAAACCCTCATTTAATCTCACTTTCAGCTTTAGCTTTTTGGGGGATTTGGTGTCACTGAACTACAACAACACACTGTCCACTCGCTAAATCTTCTTTGTGCATCACCATTTATCCAACAAGTCAAATGTCTTGAGGAACAAATATGAGGCGGCTGTCTGTGAGTGTGTGTTGGGGCTATAGTTAGCACCGGGCTGGGATGAAGTAGCAGGGCTGCCAGTTTTTATTTCTGGTTTTGACGGAGAACAACACTAAATGTTCCAATAACAACACTTTGGCCGGAAATCCTGCCCTCAGCACACAAACACAAGCACATGTTGACACGTTTAATCACAAACACACATGTCAAGATCTACATGTGCACAAACATGATGTAGAGGTGACTCAGAAAAGAAGACAAAATATCTAAATCTCCTGTTCTAACCTGCTCGTCAACAGATCAAAGCAACGTCAAACAATCCAGACATTACATGTGAAGTTTGTCCAGTCTCTGTGTAACATATTCAAAACCACTGCAGTAAGACAAAGTCAAACTCCTGAGCGTCTCAAAAGCTGATAAACAAACGTTCTCAAACTGCAGTACAATAAGTCAGAAAAGGTTTTGGGCTCAGCAAAAGTCTGTTTCGCCGTCTGTATTCAGTTTAATCTGGATCTGAGTCCAGATGAAGCAGCATCTCCAGAATATCTCAGCTCTGTGCTGCGAAATGTTGAAAAGTGATTGATGGGTGGAAATCATGATTTTAAAGTGGTGGAAACTGGTTGGTTTAAGCTAATGTAGGCACAGGTCGTATTTAGTTTATGTTTATGACCAGAGATGTGATCTGAAAGTGTCAACATCAATTAAACATTACATTTTAGTAGTTTTCAGTCTCTTATTTTCAATGTTTTGAATGGAAAATTTCCACAATGAGAGATTCCACAATGTGACTATGCACACAGATTTATGTCCCCACACCATGAACCATACACACAGACACACACACACAGACACACACACACACACACACACACACACACACACACACACACACACACACACACACACACACACACACACACACACACACACACACACACTCTGTCTTTTCTCTCTCCTCCCACAGCTTCCATGCTTTTTTATTATTGTCAGTAACTTCTATAAATGGACATTGTATCTCTCTCTCTCTCTCTCTCTCTCTCTCTCTCTCTCTCTCTCTCTCTCTCTCTCTCTCTGAATTCCTTATACTGTTGCAGCCCATAAACACTTGACAATCTCAATAGATTACATTACAGCCAAGTACAATAAACAAATAAAGCCGATTTGATGGTAATCTCCGGACCACCCGAAACATCTCACAGCTCAGCATCACGATGCAGATGATGCTTGATGTCAGATGTCTACACACAGTTCAACGTTTTGCTCCTCACAACAAGTGGACGAGAACAAGCATGTGTGTGATGGCACGAGGAAGCGGTGCCGGGACAAAGGCAGGAAGTAACAGCAGCGCTCGCCTCATTAAGAAGGCAGACACTGACTCGTGGAAAGTACAATGACAAACCGACAGAAAAACAGACCAGGTAGCCAAAACACCTTCACCATGTGCCATTTGTCTCCAGGTGAGTTAAAGCAGCCGCTCACCTGGAGGCGAACAGGTGTAGATGGAGATTCAGCTTGGACTTGAGCGCTGCTACCTGATTCAGGTGACTTCCTAAAGATCGGACTTTAGGCAAAAACATGCAAGTTTCCACCTGGAGCATCTCAGACTTGCAGCAAAGACTTGACTTGGACCTGCCATCAAAGACCCGAGACTCAGCACTTCCTCTGACACTTGAGCCCAGATCTGGTTTTGCCTGCTCTCAGTGGTACTTGTACCTCAGGAGATACTTGAGCAGTGTAGCTGCAGTACAGCTACATAAAAACAAAGTATGATTCTGTGATGGAATGAATATTTATGTACATATTTGTGTTTAGCATGAAAATAAACACAAATAAGATATGACTTTATTAGACTGATGAGAGGCTGATCTTCAGGAGAGTCAGAAACCACTAAACCACCGGCAAAAATTTTATCCCAAGTAACCAACTCCTAATATTCACATAACAGTAAATGATGGAAATGTTTCTTTGTCCAGTTTTGGTTACAATTTGTCTGCATTTGGCTGAAAATTTGGCAAAAGTCACAATAAACATACTGACGATCAGCCTCAAACCAGCTGGTAATCCTTGTGTTTCCTTGCCTCCTAAACACAAAACGAACAGAATCAATGAGCTGAGCTGCTCCACAGCGTATGACGGACGTACCACCTGGTGTACAGGTAGCCCACTGCACAACGCCTGAGTTAAAACACACAGCACTGCAGTTTATCATCTTCCTACAGACCTCCTGAAGCTCCCATGATCCTCTTACCTCTGAAGGTGACACTAGTCAGGGGGTCAGAGTGTCTCAGGTTGTTGGCCCGCTGAAGAACGCAACGCAGCATGGCTGAAACCTCAGCAGAGTGCAGCCGAGTCCTGGAACCTGCGACGCTCAAAGAACTCGCTCAGAGAGGGAGAGGATTCAGTTCGCCAGGTGAGAGGTATCCAGAACTGAGGGGACGGGGGGTTACATGGCCCTGGGGACTGTGATGGTGATAATAACCAGCGTGCCCGACCAACAAAGCTAGCAAAGACCAACGGGGGGCAAAAAGGGAGAAAAAAGGCTCTTCTTATTAAAAAAAGGGGCTGTTTGTTCCACTGCTTCAAAAAAATAACTAACTTCCGGAGCTTTTCGAAAGGATTGTCAGTAACTTAAGTCCTTGTTTGTCGCAGCATCACAAAAGCAGGACGAAAAAGGAAAAATCCAAAGAACGTTTCCCACTTTGTCTGACAGCATCTGAAACCTCAGAGTGCCTTCACGAAGCTGCTTCTCACTGTGCGAGCGTCGAACACACTGCGAGGGAAAGAGGGCAACGAGCGAACATGTCGGGAACAGACACACACCTCACATCCAGAGGAAATCTCAACATTTCCTGTTCTATTTTCCTCTCTTGTCTCCTGGCTGTTTCCCTATCTTGCCTACATCTTTGCCTCTCTTTATTTGCCAGCACATTCCCCACCGCCCTCCACCTCTTTGTCCTCTAATCCCTCTATCTCACTTGGTTGATCTCTGCTTTTGTATTTTGTGGATTTATTTCATTCTGGTGTTTTCAGTAAACTGTCAAAGGCTCTGAAACACAAATCCTGAACTTTCAATTCCATTTTTGTGGAAAAAAATTAATCGCCTGCCTTTAAAGCTCCATAGAACCTGCAAAAATGTTAATTTCTACTGATAAATCAATGATTATTTATGAGAAAACTAGTCTGATTGGACTGAATTGGCTCCAAAATGCCTGAGTCAGAGGAGGGGGGCACTAAGGTCACACATAGCAATGCATGTGGACAACACGTGGACGGCAAGAGAGCGCCACCTGTAGACATACATCAGGTCACACACATCTGTCTGAAAAAAGTTGGTACCATAAGTCCAACGGCCTCTGAGGGAAGTTTTAAACCATAAAAACCATAGAAATAATATAGTTTTGGTTCTGTTTGGCTCTCAAACAGTTTTAATCTGCGAATATCTGGTCAAAATCTTCTCTTTTTCAGTCATTTGAAACCACATTTTCCAAATATTGCCCTTAAATTTCCCCTTAAATAACTTAAAAGTGATGTTTATCTTTGCCAAGCTCTCATTTACTGAGCATATATTGATTACACACTGTTTTTCATGGCTGCACTCTTGAATATGGAATACATGGAACACATCATACTGAACTACAGCCTGGTATGAAGGTAGCATGCTAACCAGCTAGCTGCAGCCCATCCCACCTCGCAACCACTTCGTACCTCATGAGGTAAATATTCCGATAGTACGTTTCACTTCTCTTTGTTTTTTTAGTTTAACGAATAAACAAAACAGACTCACAAAACTTAAAATAAAGGAAATATTTGAGCACCAGTTTTCGCCATTAAACAGAAAAACACAACTGTACATCTTCTGGAGACAAATTTAACTGCCTACACGTCACTGACACTCGACAGTGACAACATAAAACAGCATCTCTGGCATCTGTGCTGCCCCAAAGTGGACAAACAAAGTAATGAATGCGGGTTTAAATATAAATCTGATTCATGGTTTTCCATTTTGATGTCTAGTTATATTGTGGTGCCACTTGATTTAAAGCATCAATAAAAGCCTCTACTCCTCACTAACATTGATCAAGCTCTGCCTTTGAAGGACCAATAAACTGACTCATATAAACATAAACATTTCTTCAGGTCGTGTCCTCAGTCTGAATGTACTGACGTGAACCTCAACACACAGAGGCTTGTGGACAAATGTCTGTTCTGAATGCAACGGCATGACGAGGCATTTTCAGGACTGATGTTCGAGGCAGCAAACTAAGTTTAGAGACAAAAAACAGACAAGAAAAAGCGATTACATCTTCTCTCATGTTTGTCATTTTGATTTTAACGGCCTTTAAATGTAACAAACCCTGAGTGGAAGAAGTGATGCAGCAGTTTTAAGAGCAGAGGCAGCTTTGAGAAGACGAGTTCAAACAGATCAGATATCAGCCGGCGAGGAGAGGCTGACAAACGCTGCAGACAGCATTCAGCTGCTCTGTGACGCTGCCATGACGTCCTACAGAGCAGCAGCGATGGAGGCCGCTCCACCCTGACAGCAACACTGCACACGCTCTCTCTTCTGTCTGAAAGCCAGATGAACGTCCGTGATGCTTCCCTTCATTTTTGTAAGGTTTGAGACAGCGACGAGTGAAAGGAAGCATGGAACATGGGTTCGCACTGCGGACTACTCTACCAGCAGGATGACAAGAAGCTTTCAGCTTTGTGTTTTTCTGTTCTCCACAGGTAAACACTAGCAACAGGTGAGATGATTGGGTATGAAAGGGGCATCCTGGAAAGGCTCAGTCGTTCACAGGCGAGGATGGAGCAAGGTTCACCACTTTGTGAACGCATGGACTCAGGAACACTCTGAACTCTAACTTAGATAAGTATTTATCATCATTATTTATCATTAAATATCACTGTGCCCTGAGGGTAAAAACACTGGCTTCAAAAGCAACCTTTAAACATCAGATCAGTTCAGCTGTTATAAAATGTAGCAACTGGTGTTACTGTTTAACTTTATTCCAGCACAGATTCTGAACCTGCTGGTCACAAGTACAAAATTCTGTGTGTGTGTGTGTGTGTGTGTGTGTGTGTGTGTGTGTGCGGAGACACGCCGCAGGCACTGCCCTATATATCAGACAGGGAAACTTTTATGCAGCAAAAAGCATCATGAGTTTATGACACACTTATTGTATGTTAGGAAACTTCTTCACACACACACACACACACACACACACACACACACACACACACACACACACACACAGAACTCTACTGTTGTACTCTACTGTATGAGAGGAAGACTACTAAAAAAGGGAGAATGAAACAGAAGCTTCATCATCTTCTGGTCCAGGTCTAACAGGACCTGGACTGCAGAACTTTCCAGCAGTTGAAATCATTGCTGTATGCATATATAGAACTTACCTTAAGTAATGTGTATATTTTGTGTTTACATTTTATACATGTTAATCAAACTAGGTTACTGTAATGTTGATTACATCTTATCTTTCGAGGTTCGTTTGATTATAATTTCCTGACCTCCGGTCGGTGTGGGTGGAGCACGCGCAGTTCATCAGTAAGCGCAGTTGACTAATGTTGAGTTTCAATTCATTTAAGTGATCGTCAGGACCGGTACGCCTTGTCGGTAGGTGCCTAAAAGCTGACACTGTTACTGTATCAAAACATGAATAGTTGTAGACTTGCATTGGTTAATTTTGGGTTTTGTTCTGTGTTTGCATTGCAGGTTTACAACCTATTTAACCAACTAAAGTTTATTCAGCTATAGCAGGTAGTTTAGTAAAAGTCTGGACATGGACCTTGGCTATGAATCTGGAGACAATCGTGACTTGCAAGAAAATGCAAACTGCTTTTCACTGGGCTCCACTGGGACGGACCAGCACAGGGTGCATATCCATATTCAAGACTATAAATTCAGTTTCAACTTGGCTGTGAATGATCTCAAAGGAAGGACTCGGCCATGCTAGCATGTGCGAGGCTACCGCTACACACAGTGGTGCTTTGAGCTACAAGCTAACACCAGCATGGTAAAATGCCCAAAATGAGGCAATGACAATGCCAGCATGCTGATGTTGAACAGGTATACTGTTTATCTTTATTTAGCCTGTTAGCTCATCTTTGCTAATTTGATTGACTGCTGTAGCGACGTCATGAGGTTTCATCATCTGAGAACCATGAATGTCTGTGTGAAAGGTTCATTACAGGCCATGAAATAGATCCTCAGTCAGGTGATCGCTGTCTCTACAAAATTTCATGTCCATCTATCTGATTCTTGTTGACATATTTGAGTCTGGACCATATAACCGTAACCTCTGCCAACCTCCATCTGGCTGATAATACCGAGAATCCATGACTGAACCAAAGTTATGAGCTGGGAGAGAAGCGATGCCCCAGAGGATGAATGGTGCTAACTATAAACACAGCCGTGCTTTACTGGAGGCACACCTCCTCATAACAGTCCAACTGGGAATCATTTTTTCAGTTTTAGCTCCTGTCCCCCCCCCCCCCCCCCCCCCCATCATCACCTCCTCTCTCCCCCCGCCCCACCCCAAACAGACTGGGAGCCATGAGAGAAGACTGGCGGAGTCTTTCCAATAATAACCTCAGCTGTCAGAGGGAGAGGAGGAGGAGGGGTCCAGCATTTCTCTGGACGTGAACTTTATCTCTTATTTCCTAATTTCTTTCCTCATCTCTCCTTCTTAGACCCAAATCCCTCTATTCTGTCCCCCACAGTGTCTTAAAGTCTCTCACTGTCCCACACCACCCTTACCTTCATAGGTGACGGAGCAGTAGGCGTCGCTGATGTCATTGTCCGGCGTTTGCAGACGCTCTGCACACAGAATAAACACACGCAGCATGGCTCACACACACACGCACACGCACGCACACAGCAGAGCTCTGTCAAATCCCACTGAGAGACAATGTGAGGTCCATATATGGGCGTCAGTCCGTCCAAAAAATGTCCTTAAATTGCGCAGAGATCCATAACAGTGCAACAGAGAGAGAGAGAGAAAGAGAAAGTGGACGAGAGACACAGAGGATGGATAGGGACTGAGAGAGCGACTGGTAGAGCTGCAGCTCTCAGCTCGTCACACACACACACACACACACACACTCACACACACACACACAGCAAGTATGGTGCACTGGCTGACTCATGCACACACACACACACACACACACACACACACACACACACACACACACACACACACACAGTCTCTTCAATCACAACGGGCTTAAAGGGCCAGCAATACACACACACACACACACACACACACACACACACACACACACACACACACACACACACACACACACACACACACACACAGTGGCCTTTATTTTCGGGTCACACATGCCTGCACACAATCAACAATCCAAACTCTGCCAACTTAAACCAGCACACAAGGGTTCTCTCTCTCTCTCTCTCTCTCTCTCTCTCTCTCTCTCTCTCTCTCTCTCTCTCTCTCTCTCTCTCTCTCTCTCTCTCTCTCTCTCTCTCTCTCACACACACACTCTCTCTCACACACACACACACACTGACAAAGGGTAGGAGTGTGTCGGGGAAAATGCGCTTGTTGATGCAGATTCGTGCAGCCAGAGGGACAATGACACCAGAGAGGAGGACACAGCCTTATTTTAGGACGTTTATGGGGAAATATGAATGAATGAATCACATGTTTGAAAACACACCAGCAGACGACCAGTAAGAAATGATTATGGGCGTGGTCGCGCAATGGCCACCATGAATATATGGCCACTCACACCAGAGTGGTACAACGAAATTCATGCACACATATGTTGGTGTTTGGTCCCAGAAGCTTTTGACGTGTTGACCACGCCCAGTAGTTGGTGAACTGCTGCAGCCGTCGAGCTCACAGCTAGCGCCCATTAGCTTACTACTAGCTACTGTGTCGTTCATTCTCTCCTGCATATTCAGAATCAGCTTTGGCAGTTTTCTCATGGGAATATTGGCAATAGCATTTTTATATGCAGTACTTAATGTACATATACATAGTTTTTATTCTGTATCACGAATACTCTTTATCTCGACCCTTCTGTGCCCTTTAGCAAGCTAAGCTAACTCTGTTAGATAACTCGTTAGCTTGATTGCTAACGGGACAATAAGTTTACATAGTTGATTCAAAAGAAGTATTTGAACCATAAACTCCTGTCTCGTTGTGTGTAATCTGTTTCTCTTTAGTTGGGAAGTTCAGACAGACGGTAAATAAAAGTGGATGATGCAACACAGCTGACACGCTGCAGTCTCCATTTTCCACTCTCCATCCTAACTGAGCAGCACTCAGCAGGACTGTGGACTAACCAACTCACAAAGTCTGGTGTTGACGGGATTTAAGGCTGCATTTGATGCGTCTCGACTGGCCCCAAGACGCATGTTAACACCTGGTGTAAACAGTGTCACTGGTGTAACTGTGCACCTTTAAGAAGCAGTTAATTTAAAAAGGCTTTTTAATTAAATGTCAGTGTTTGACTGTGGAGTTTCAGAGTTACCGTCACCTTTAAGAACCTCCAACACAATGAAACCTGGAGATTAAGATGCTTCATGTGACCGAGTGCTAAAACTAATCTCTGCCTCCCATTAGCAAGTGTTTTGACAGAAAAGCGGGAAAAAGCAGTGAAGGAATGTGAAGTAGTTAAACCCATGTGACTTTTAGTTTTGAGTCTGATCTCTTGGTTCACACACACTGAAAAACTCACACACTTCTCGGTTGTAGAGGTAACATATTCTGTGATTAGCAGGTGACACATTACATTACATATAACAGCAGGCTGTGAGCAGACGGGGGGATTTCTGCTGCTTTCCTATTTATAGTCTGACCCACTGGGCTCCAGTCATGTCATCCACACATGTACGGTGTGTGTGTGCGTGTGTGCGTGCGTGCGTGTGTGCACTAACAGGAAGTTGAGCTATGCTAACCTCAGAAGCTGCTGGGGTGGGGGAGGTAAAGATGAGACGGTGGACTTTATTGTGTGTGTGTGTGTGTGTAATCTGCAGTTTAGAGCTCTAAAGTGTGTATTTATTGGTGGTGTGGAAACCATAGCCGGGGAGGCAGCGCTGTTAAACTGGATTTGGTGAAGGATCAGTCAGTTTATCTGTATCCTACAAATGTTAGCATACCTGACTAACTAACTTACTCCCTACAGCAGAAATGTAATGTCCAAAGACACATGGCATATTAGCCAACTACATAATTTTATGGGGTTACACCTGATAAAAAAAAAAAAAAAAAAAAAGTCAGAGTTTAGCATTTGCTTGCTAGCTTGATCTGATATAATCTGCTGGTGACAGTTGTGATTACGTCTGAAACTTGCAATCGGCAGACAGCAACAACAAATCTTCTGTTTCTGTCGTGAAAAATTACTTCAAATTTTGAGTAGTATCTACTTTTGTTACCAAGCTGCGTATGGCATGCTGGCATGGAAAGCTCAACAAGTAAGGAGGCTTAAGAACTTCAGTTCATCAGGCCACAGTTTTATCCCTTTTCTCAAATAATTATGCTATCATTGTGTGATAGTTTGTTTGATTGTTAGCAAATGGTTAAAGTTGTACCTCAAAGACACTTCCTGCATTACAACATTTTCCATCATATCAATTAGAGGTTATTGATCTTACTGAGGTTTCTCTCTGGAGGGGCTGGTGTAATCAAATTTCCTCTCAAACGACTCCAGAGCTGATGGAAGACGCCTGAAGAAGAGCATCCTACAGCTCTGAAAAACACTGAATGACTTTACAACAGTGCTGTTCAGCTGCCTCTGCTGAGTGCAGGAACGCAGTGATAGACAGCAGAATCACAGCTATACACTCAGCTGCCAGTTTATTAGGTACAGCTAGCTAAACCTACAGTGCAGTCTAATAACCTTCTGATCAGTCGTGTTGCTGTTGAACTACACTGGAGGTGTTTCTCCAGTCTTTTGTTGCTCCTGTCCCACTTTGTTTGAAACGTGTCACTTTATGACTATTATTATTATTGGGCCTCATCTGTGATAAACAATTACCATCACTTGTATTGATTTGATTGATTTTTGTAATCAGACCATGTTAAGACCTCGGTAATAAAAATAAAAAAAGAAATTGTTTCTGAAGCTACATGTAACTTTACCTCTGAAGTTCATCCACAGTGCAGCATGTGGATGATTATCAGGCTGTCCGACATCCAGGAGTGAAAGTCAAAAGGTGTGCCATCACTCCAAAGAAGACAAGAGGAGACAATCAATGGTTTACACAAACTTTTCATTTCCTCTCTTTTAGATTTGGTGTCATCAGTAACATACCTGTGCTGCATCGCAGTCTCAAAGCCATGTGACTGGATATGAATGTGTGCGAATCTGGATCATCGTCTGAATCACATGATGCTCCTGAAAGCTGTGCACTGATGCAAGGTTTCCACGCTGACACTTTAGAGTACTAATATCATACTATAAAAATACTCAGTTACAAGTAAAAGTCCTGTGATGATAATCTACTCGACTGACAAACTGATTAACTGACTGGTTTCAGCTGTACTTATGAACAGCATAAACTGTTAGTTTCATTTATAACAAAACATTTTATTAGCTCTTTGTAGGTTTTATGTGCAAAAATCTTTATTGTAAATTAACTAGTTACTAAAGACTAAAGAGATGAATGTAGTGACATACAATATTCCCACACACACACACACACACACACACACACACACACACACACATATAATTATTCTAAAGTCACTGAACCATCAGACTGACAGCCTGTGAGGCCGCGCTCAGGGCAAAACGTTCCCATGATCTCTTCTTAAAAACATACGTATAAAAGTCATTCAAATGTATTTATTAAGCTGCTAATGAACAATGGTCAGAAGTCATGTGAGGCACTCAGATTTTAATAGAAACAGCACAAACTGTACAGCAGAAATAAATCAGCTCGTTTGGAGAAATTGTGAGGACTTGATTCGTTCGTCAGCTCCCTTTAAATGACTGAACCATGTTTGAGTAATCAACGACTTCATGTGTCAAACAGGTCAATGATTTTCTTTCAGTGACACACAAATATTCTTCCATCAAAACATTAATTTGTCAGATTGACTAAAGATACACATCAGCTCATTTCAGGTACATTTTCAACAGGAGAGGAAAAACAAAAACGTCCTGTAACGTAAATCTCTACGAACTGTGGCTCGATGATTATTGACATGAAAGATTCTCTGGAAAACTAGAACCAATAAGAAAACGTCTTCAGAGACAAAACGTTTGCTTGTGCTCGTCGCTGTTAATTAGCTGAGACATCTTTGTACTCGCGTGGTTAATAAAGCTAAAGTGCACACTTCTCTGACCTTTTTACATCAGATTCAATTCTTCATTTATCGTTTAAAAAAGACGTTAAGTTCCCACAGTAACAGCTCATCCGTCAAAGCGTCGGGGTTGTAGAGAGCGAAACATAAATGTGATGTTTCAGTTAGAATGAAACATCAGAAAAACACTGCAGTTGGTTGTCGGTGAATGTTTCTGGTTTTTCCGAACACAACTGTGCAAATGTGCAGAGCAAGGCACCAAAACTGTAGAGTTGGAGTTAGTTTGAATCCAAATGGGTCCATCTGTGCTAAAACGTTTATTCGGTATTATGGTTGGTAATTTATATCATTTACATGAAAAAAGGTGCCCGACAACAATTAGTTAATCTTCTAAGCCAAAACCGACCAACGCGGCTTGTTGCACTCACTGATTTGTCCTCTGCAGTGTAATGAAAAGCTGAACAGTTTTCACAGTTTTCAGCTTTAATTTTTCACATTTGTAACAAATAAATTGTTTAAAATCAGTAGCTGATATTGGGATCAATCAGAAACGGAGCCATGAGAACTTCATGTTGAACTCCTTTAGAATTTCTGTTGAAGCTTTTGATAGTATTTCTGAGGGGAGAACACAAACATCATGAGGCCGGTGAAAGGGACCTACCCCACTGTGAGACGAGGCTGAGACTCTTTAAATCAGGCAGTCCGGCTTTCAGCGTGTCCTTCCACGGCGGGAGTGTTCAGCCTTGATGGAACAGCAGGAGGTTCCAGAAGGTAACGATGCTCTGAACTTCCCTCCGTTGTTAAACCTTAGGCCAGCACATAAAGGTTGACTGCACTGGTTGTGGTTAGTCACCCTAAACATTCTCAGCGTTGTTCGGACCCCGGACCCCAAAGGAATGCCCAACCTAACTGGCATTAACCTCTGGCCATCACGGGGAGGAGGGCTCACCTGTGGTCAGCGATGAAAAACCTCAAAAAATCTACTTAAAGTTGGATCTTTTTTATTTAACAAGAAGATTAAAAAAAAAATCTTCAGTGTGATTAAAAAGTCTAATAGAAACATCAAAGAGGTAAAGTTAGCAAATACGGCCAACGCAAAGTGTTGCCCAACTGTTCTGGAAAGTATCGAACATACACATAAACACACTCATACTCCCCCGTCTTATACTTAGTGTGGAAACTAACCAGACACTCTGAGTACACAGTAACAGAATACCAGTGTAAAAATGTTAACTTTATAAAAATAATTGAAGTATGAAAGATGAATTACTTCAATACAGGGAAAATATGAGTATATGAATAAAACCACAAAATAAAAGCAGGAGTCTGTGGAAACCAAAGAAAAAAATGATGTGATTAAAAACTCAACAAGCGAACTTCAGGCTCACAACATAACCTGAAAAAATAAGAATATAAGATGCGAGAAAAGGTAACATCAGTACATCAACAGTCAAAAAGCAGCTATGGAGATAAGTTGAGATGGTAAGGTGAGTGAAAAGTTCACAGTATCATTCTTTCGCCCGCTTTGGCGCCTTCTCTTGAACATTTTTAGCCGTTTTGGTGATGGACTTGGTCATTGGGTGATTATAATAATAACCTTTTCTGGGTGAGATAAGTGTTTGTGCTGGTTGGGCGACCAGATAAGCCACCAATTGAGGCATCTTGCCTTGAACCAATTCTTCTATCTCCGCCCAAGGGCCTTGACAGTGATCGTAGAGGGTTGCTCGCACGTCGGAGCAGTCGCCTGGTTTAGCAGGGGTTTCGACAGCGAAGCAACTCAGCATCCTCGATTGAGACTTAATTTCTGTGGCTTGTCTAAAACTCATTTGCCTAAAAGGACTGTGGGTTGGCACCCTTCCCGGTCTTAAGATAGCAATTTTACTCCAATTGTTAGGATCAGCCAACTCACCATCTTGCAACTTTTCCCCCCTGTCATCAAACAGCTGAATCCTTCCCCGCTCCGGTGGGGGAGACTGCAAGTCTTCAGAACTCTCTAAGTCCGAATCTTTGCGGTACCAGGTAACCTCAGCTTCTAGTTCATCATCATGGCCGGGTTTGAAAACTGATTTCTGGTCAGGTGTAAGCCCCATGTTGTCCATCATAGTTTCCCCAGCATTGAAAGCCTTCCCTTTACCTACAGCTGTTGGGGGTCGAGCTGGATGCATTCCTTTGGTCTTCTCTTCACCCTGAAGCACCTCGGTAGTTGGATTGCGGCTGTTTCTTCTGGTATTCTGTTGTTTGCATCGTTGCTTTCTCTTGGCGGACCTCAAGGGCTGTAAGAGTCAGATATATTAATTTTAATTCCCGGTTCAGCACAACCGGCTCCCCTCCAAGAGGTTTTAGAGTGTGTGGGTCAACTGCCAGACCGAGTACAATGATGTCATGATGAGAGTCGAGGGCTGACGCATCTCCTGATGGTACTACGCCTTCTATCAGTACAGTCACACCCCTCCTTGACTATTTCTCAGTCCTTTAAAACTGGTCCCATTTCCAAATTCAACCCATCGCCTCCATTCTGTTCATGTGGTTTAAGGGCCTATTCCTCATGTTGTAGTAGTGGAGAACAGTACAAAAAAACCCAAAAACAAACAGACTTGTGTATATATATTTATATTGTTATATTTTTTTACTTATTGTTATATTTTTTACTTACTGTTACATTTTTACTTTTTTAATAGCTTCTTTTTAATAGATGTGTCATGCACCAACCTCACCAAAGCAAATTCCTCGTATGTGTAAAAACGTACTTGGCAATAAAGCTTTTCTGATTCTGAACAGCCCTGACTTTAACAGGTATCAAGGTGTCTTCATCATCATGGCCACAAGTCTTAGCTGGAGGACTGTTATCAAACTTCCCCTTGTCCTTACTAACTGGTACCTGCAGTAAGTCACTGCCAGTCATGCCATTTAGACAGGTATACCCTGCGATGGCTCCAAACATCAGGCAGTTCCGTCATCCAAAAATCCACAGTAGTCTACTCTGCAATGTTTAGGTTGTTTGCTCAGTGGTCTGAAATTTTCCCCTGTAGCATCAATCAGAATGTGCCGCAGTGAACAACATAAAGCCCTAACTATTAAAGACTGAGACCTGGGTGGACTGGACCACTGCACTAATTTCTAAAAGTGCAAGAGCGTCCAGGGTCAACAGACTGACTCCCAGGACCTGACAGTACCCCAAAGGGTCTTTGTTTGTGCCGGACCTGGTTTTAATTTTGAATGCATTTTTAACAAGAAGAGAATTCATCCCGTTCATGCTAAGAAGCAAATCAACAAAATGACTGAATGAATCAAATTGAAATCATGGTATCGTGACAGCCTCATTGTGCATGTGTTTGCGTGTACCTGCAGGTTGTCGTTGGGTCTCTGGCTGCTGCAGTGACCTGAAGACGGAGACATCGAAAGTGAAACAACAGTGACAGAACATTTAGGTCTCCCGTCGGTTTCTAATGAAATTAGAGTGTGTTAGTGTGTTGTGTGTCTCACCGAGGGGGGTGTTGGGTTTGAACGGGGGCAGTGCGAAGTCAGCAGCGACACAAGGAGACTGAGAACGAGATCTCTTTGCTTCAGGTCCAACAAGCTCCCTCCTCTGTTGACTCACAGCTGGAGAAGGAAACAACAATCTACTTATTGTTTAAGACTCAAATGTGAGACTTTGCTGCTTTTGAAATTCTTCTTGGTTATTTTTCTAACAGTTTGAAGACATCAACTTAATTTTTACAACTGCTTCTTCAAGCTCTTTGTACCTTTAGAGTCCATCCTGCTCCATGATTTCTCCTCCTCTCCTTCCTCCACACATCGCTCCAGTGTCTGGTTCTCAGGGCGCTCCGGCTGCAGCTCCTGCCCAGCAGAGGCACCATCGACGTCGGCTTGGGTCACTGCTTCCACCTCCGTCTTCTGGATCTCCCGCCACCCGTCACTTGACCGCATAGACAAATCTTTGTCCAGTGATGATGAGGCATCGAGCGATGAGCGAGGCAGGACATCAGCTGGTTCCTTTTCTTCTTCTGTCTCATGTTTTGTGTTGACTTTTTTCCCTCTGGCAGATCTTCTCACTGTGGTTAAAGACAATGGATGAGTTTCATCTTTTAGAAAACAGTGAAGCCAAGGTGGATGTTTGAGCGTTTAGAGATTACATTTGACATGACTGTATATAAGATATAGAGATGGTGTGTGTTACCAGGAGTTGGTCTGGCTCTCTTCCTGGCTTGGCCTCTTGTCCTGGTTGCTACTACTTCTTTTTCCTCCTCTTCCTCCTCTCCTACCTCGTCTACTGTCACAAAGTTCATACTTTCCTCTAAAACAGTAAGAATACATAAAAAAAGAAAGTTTCAAACGAAGATCAACAAAAACATAAAATAAGAATTTTACAGACAGGCTCTTATTTTGGAGGTTAGAAAGTCACAGGACGAACCTAAATCACCAATGTGGAAGAGCTCAGGTAAAGCTAATAACAACAATGATGGCTGCATTCCATTTCGGTGAGCCATTTCCAGGGCTCTGGTAGAACTGACGAGCTGCGTTTCTTGCGGGGCCCACAACTCCCGTGGGGTTTGACTCCACATGGAAGACTGAACAAAACGGCACTGCAGCCAAACGCGATGCAGCCGGTAGAATTTAAAGGCAACTCTGACACTTAATTGAATGGAGTCATTGTTAATACTATGAGTCACACCTGTGCTTTCCTGCTTTCACAAGGCAAAATACCTGCAGTAAGTTAGTGTCGACTGGTTTGAAATCACACATCAGTTAAATGGAGATAATCAATAGTTCCCTGAAAAGGTATAACACACCTGTGTCAATGTGTTTGCGTTTGGCAGAGCTTGATGTTTTCTCAGCTTGCTCTTCGTCCGGCTTCTCTTCCTCATCACCGGCGGCTTCATCTAAAGTCACCAAAGTCTGAAAACAGACACGACATCTTTACCGTCAGCGTTTCTGTATTTGTGTTGTCTAATTTTTTGGTTCACGGTAATTTAACACTTGTATTTCAATCGTACTCTTTACCTCTGGGTTTAAGGAGTCCACTGATTCGTCCTCCTGGCTGAGTGGGCGGGTCTCCTGCTCGCCTCCCTCTACCTTTCCATCCTCCTCTTCTTCTACGAACTCATCCAGAGTGACGAGTGCCTGCAGCTCTCCCTCCGTGATCTCCCCATCCCAGTCTCGGCTCTCCTGCGCTCCTTCCTCTCTGGCTTCATCTGCTCCCACCTCATCCAGAGTCACCAGCTCTGAGCTGTCTACCTCCACCTTCTCCTCTCTCTCCCTCCCTCTCTCCTTCGCCTTCCTCGTCCCTGCCCTGTCACCTCCTCTGCTGCTTCTCCGGCTCCTTTGCTTCCTCTCTTCTCCCTCCCTGATCCTCCTTGTCCCTGTTGGGGACGTTCTGTCCTTATTTCTTCTACCAGACTCTTCTGCAGCAGATGGATCATCAGGTGCTTCCTTCAAATCATCCACTATCTGATACAGACTCTCCTCCTGGACGACCATTTTTTCAGACTCTTCCACAGCTTTGCTACCACATGTTGGTGTTTCTCCTTTTTCAGCTGATGCCTCTTCTTTTGTAGGAGTTTCGTTTCGTTTTTCCTTCCTCCCTCTATCAGACACCTCTGTGGACGTCAGCTCGTCTTGATCATCTTCCAGAGAATCTACGATCTGATACGTGGGCTCTTCCTCCTCTACCTCATTTTCAGTTGATCCTGAGAGAGATGCAATGTTGTCGGTTTGCTTGTCATCATTTTGAGAAACATTCTCTCTTCTTGAACTCTCAGACTGTCCTGTGGGGTGCTGATGGTCAACCGTCTCGTCCTCCACAGAATCAAGGATCTGATATGTCACCTCCTCTTCATCAGCTACTGTTTCAGATGCCTCTTTGTCTGCCTTCTTCAATGTCCCAGTGCCTCTTTTAGTTGTTTTAACCTCTTTCCTTGGTCTTCCCCTTTTTCGTGCTGGAGCGGGTCGATCATCTTTAACAACCTTGTCCTCCACAGAGTCCAATGTTTCATTGGTAGCATCCTCCTCCTTTACGACAATGTCACTCTTCTTCGTTGGTGTGCTGTGTTTTGAAGGGGCTTTCTCCTCTTTCTTTGGTGTTTTTTCCCTGTTTCCTTCTTGCGACTCTCTGGCAGGAGTGGGCCTCCTTCTTGTTGACGTGTTCTCTTTTTTTGTTTCCTCAATTAAAGCATCTTTCTTACTTGTTCTTTCCCTTTTTCTTCTGGTAGATTTTGTTGGGACTGTCGGTTCATCATCTGCAGTTTCTTCCTCGACAGAGTCTAAAATCTCATACACAGCCTCCTCATCCACCACAGGTTTTTGAGATGTTTCTGTGAGATTCAATGTAATTTTATCCTCTTTCCTTCCTCTTACACTCCTTCTTCGACCAGACCTTTCTGTGGTGGTACCATCTTGAACCAGTTCGTCTCCAACAGAATCTACTATCTTGTACACCACCTCCTCAGTGGCCTCTTCGGTGTCTTTGTCTTTTTTGGAGACCTCTGCAGTGGTGTCCATCTTCTTTCGTGTCTGATATCTTTTAACCGTCCTGTCCTCTTTCTTTGGTGATTTCTCTTCACCTTTGGATGCTATGGTTGTGGCCCTACTCCTTTTTGATGGTCCATCATCTTTTCTGGGAGTCACCTCCCCTTTCTTGGCCCTTTTGTCCTTGTTGTCAGTCTCTGACGTTGTTGTTGGCTGGTCCTCCACAGAATCAATTACCTGATACATGTGTTCCTGTTCCTCTATGGGCCCAATGTCTTCTTTAGACATTTGGTCACTGGGAGTTTCAAATTTTTGGCTGTCGTCGTCTTTTGCAGTGTGATCATCAATTGAATCCAATATTTCAAACATTTCTTGATCAGGTTCAGTGACGTCACCATCAAGGTCCTTTAAATCATCTTGAAAGTCACGGTTTTGATGAGGCTGGTCTTCATCTGGGATTCGGCTATCAGGATCTTCAACATCTTTGGAGGCTTTGCAGGATTCAACAATAAGTATTTTCCCTTTGTCCTCTTCTTCTTTCTGACTTTTCTTCTTCCCATCTCCCTTGACCCTTGGAGCTTGTGTGCTACCTTTATCTAACACTTGGAAATTATCTTTGTTATTTGTCTCTTGATCTTTGTCCATTGCATCTTTAACTCCAAATTTAGCATCAGATTTGTCATCTACCGGAGTTGCATCTTCCTCAGACACTTGCTTTGCTGTGGACCTGTCATCTTGGACAATGCAACTGTCCTCTTGACTTGAAGCTTCTTGGTTTTCAGCAACACTGTCTAACACTTGGAAAGAACCATCCACTTCCATGTCACTGTCCTCCTCTGGGTGGGCGTTGCCTTTGTTGTCTGCACTGTCCAGGTCCTGATAGCTTTCCTTATGCAGAGTCTGACCTTCCTCAGGTCCAGTTCGCTGGGTTTCAGAGCTGCCCTCCATCTGTTCATCTGTTTGATCATCAAATGAGTCGAGGATTTGGTAAGTTTCACCATCCTCCTCCTCCTCTGTGTGTTTGTCAACATCCTCTTCGCTTTTCTTCTGGTCGTTGATTGTGCTGACGTTCAAATCAATCTCCTGACTCTGGCCTTGGCTCAGCTCTTCTCCATGTCCCGGTGGAGGTGGATGCATCTCTGTTCCCATTTTGGTCTCTGCCTGAAGAGTCTCAGCAGCATTGCTCTCTGCTGACACTTTGTGGTCAGACTTTGCCACTGCGCCCTCTGTGGCTTTTGCTCCTTCTCTAAGTGGCTCCAGATGAGTTTCTGTTGATGCCTCGACAGCCGCTGCTGATGTTATCTTTTCCCTTTCATGTGTAGTGGATGATGAGAGGGTACTACGACCAGGGGATGCAGTGTTTGATGCTTTGGATGGAGATTTTGTCTTGCTCTGTTGTGTTTTCTGACCGGGGAGGGAAATGGTTTCACTAGATGGTGGAGAAGAGGAGGAGGGCTTGGCAGAGGATGAGGGTTTGGTAGGCAATTTGGTGGGCTCAGATGAGTGTGTGGCCTTTTTTGGTGACACAGAGTTTGAGCTAGAAGAGCTTAAACCTTTAGTTGACTTGGATGAGGACGATGAGGAAGATGCTGCGCTCTTGGAATCTCTTGAAGACCTTGTTGAAGTGTGTTTGCTACCAGACAACATACCTGAGCTTTGCCTCTCTCGTCTCACTCTGGGGGAGGATGAGGAGGAGTGATAAGGCTTGAGACGTGTGTCTTTCACGTCCTCACCAACTTCATCAACAGTGACAAAATCTTCCAGGCTGAAATTTTGTTCGTCAACCAGAGAAGTGTCTGAAGAAACAGCGTCATCTCTAAAATCATCCTGACCCTGGTTGGAGGGAAAAGAAGGAATCGATTACTGAAACACTGACTCAGCTTATGCATATAATTCCTTAATCAACAAGGACTG
Source organism: Chaetodon trifascialis (assembly GCF_039877785.1). NCBI lineage: Eukaryota > Metazoa > Chordata > Actinopteri > Chaetodontiformes > Chaetodontidae > Chaetodon > Chaetodon trifascialis. The sequence continues at coordinate 2,931,500 of NC_092078.1, read as the reverse complement.
GTGGAAAAGACGAGGAGAGCTGTCAGAGAAAATCACATCATAGGGTTGAGGGTCTCATCACATTGCCTGTACAGATGAAAGTTTAAAAGCAAGGCAAACACCACGAAGTTTATGAGAATAAAGGACGCAGCTGTTTACCATTCTTTGAGGTGTGTCTTCAGACGTTACTGTTCTAGAACTTGTGTTGTTCTTACTGGGGCTCTAGAGAACACATAAAAAAACAAACAAAAAAGATGTTTTTTGGGCAGGGTTGAGGAGTACATGCACAAAAACCACCATGTTACAGCAAATTTTAATGACTGTACCAAATCAGCCTTTTCAAATGCCACGACAACCAGCTGCATTTAAGACGTTTTGGTCATGTTGATGATACTTTTACAATAAAATCTGAACTTTCTTATTGTTTCGTTGAGAGCAAGAAAAAAAATGTAGATTTTCACTTTCCTAGTATCAACTGAAGTTACTTTGTTGCTACAAATTATGCCATTTAAAAGTTCCACCCCACATTTTAGAACTGAAAAAATACATTATTAAAAAGGAAATACTGAGTGAGATTTAAAGCCAGGCCTCACCTCCGCCTCACTGTGGGACCTGCTCGCTCGGGAGAGTCTGTGCTGGCGAACTGCTGCCGTGAGGACCTTGAAAATTTCTGGGTCAATCGGAAGAAGTTCTGCAAAGCCTTCTTTGTGGATAAGTGCTGCAGCCGACGGGGCAGGGCTGGAAGCAGCAGGGACGGTGTTTCTACTGCTGACTGCAGAGGCAGAGCTCAGATCAGCAGTAGAGATCAAAGTTGGTAGTGACTCCTCGACATCTTTGTTTGGCTCAGGACCAACAGTGGAGTCCATGACGATCTCAGTTCCTGATTTCTCAGCGTCCACTTCTATTGATGCATCACTTGAGGCAGCGGCACTTGGTCCTGCTGTGACGGGCTCAGACATGGTGGATCCAAAGGGGTCACTGGTTTGCAGACCAGGTTGTGACCCATTATCCGAAAGTTCAGAAGGAGGAGGCTGGGCTTTTGATTCTGTTGCGATCTCACCTTGTAGACGCAGTTTTAGGCTCTTCAAACTAAAATTAAAAACAGAAAAGGTCAATCAGAAGTCAGGTGCAAATGGCAGAATAGAGTACTTGTGAGTGCTTAAGTAGAGTTTTTATATCAAAAGGGCGGCAACTAACAATTACTTCCATTTTCAATTGACAGTGCACAACCAACAGTCCAAGAACAAAGAACATTCAGTTTAAGATGATTTAACAACAGAGAAAACCAGCAAATTCTCTCATTGGAGAAGCTGTAACCAAAGAATGTTTTGGCATTTCTGCCTGAAAAATTGCTGAAATGACACAGATGCCCATTCATTTTCTGTCAATACATTGATTGGATATGTCTCATGAGTCATCTTGAACTCCAGGACACAAATCTATGCAATGAATGGGCCATCAGTTCAACCTGGACATCGTATAAAACTGCTCTCATCACAATGATTGTCGTCACGCTTTGGTAGCAAAAACTTGTTTTGTCAATCACAAAGCAACATACTCACGTCTCTAAACGCGTCACTTTAGTCCTGGAGAGAGAAAAAGAGTTGGTCAGTTTAGGTGTGAGAACGGGGGATTAAAAATGAAACATGTCATAAAGGCTGTGTGCAGAAACACAGATGCAAGTATAAAACTAATTAAAGCCCACTTCATCCCCCTCACTGCTAGAAGGACACGTACCACAGTGGATGCTTTTCAGAGTTCTGACAGAAAGTCTTGCATTTCTCCACCACCTGCTTTACACCGCTGGAGTCGGCCATCTCAACACATATCTGAGGTAGAACAACAGTCGTGGAAAAGACAGAGAGGAGGGACAGATGAAGGACAAGCAGCAACAAGCCATGAGAATCTGAAGTTGCAGTATATTCAAGTAAAATGGTTGTACTCAAACGTGGGTCTTCTTTAAGGAAAACTACTTAATTCAACGCTTTAAGACCTGCAGATGCCCAGACACTTCAGGTCTCTCAGCAGTTCAATGAGTGAACAGTGCGGATGTTTGTGTTCTTGTACCCTGTTGGCGAGCGGCAGGAAGCCGACAACGGTTGCGATGGAGGCCACCGCTTCCATGACGACCCCGACAATGTCCACAGATGTCTCAGAAATTTCCACACACAGCAACCGCTCCTCCAGAGACTTTGACTCTGGAACTCCCTGAAGAGCAATAATAGTTGGCGTTAAGGGTGAAATATCTGCTTTAACTTGACAAAAGATTTACAGAAATGATTAATGACTCACGGTGTTGCTCCACTTCATCAGACTCTTGTACATCACCTCCTGCAAAAACATTACAAGTCATGGATCGTCATAGAAGCTGTGAAAACATGTTTTCAATTATATCTACATTTCAAACATTTTGGATTTCACACCAACATCCTGATGCTGACAGCGTTACAGCCCAGAGGGCGCCCTCTGGTGTCTTTCCCAGCATCCATACCTCACTGGATCCAGGATTCATGTCTTGCAAGATGAAGTGGACGCAGAGCCTGGAGCCTTTGACAGAAAACCGATCTTTCATGTGATCTCGGACAAAATTGCAGCACGACGCCCAATCAGCAAAAAACACAAAGGCCTGGAGGTGAAGAGAGGAAGCAATTAAATTCAAGCAATGCAGCTCCATCACAGGTCAGTTTAGGCGTCGGTTTGCACTCCTTACCCTCCTCTGCAGCGGCAAGACCACCAAGCTGTAGTACACCGAGTGAAAGCTCCATTTCGGGAAATACGGCTGGACCAGCTTTGCCACGTCCTCATGCTCATAGTTTCCCCCCGGCAATCCGGTCAGCATGATGGTGGAAAACTTGGAACCACGACGACCGGCCTTCTAGAAAACACAACATTCAAAGCCCAAAGTGTAACTCATGTTGCTCTAAGCCTTGTCTTCACAGCTGAAACTGAGCCGTCCTTACTTCGACCAGTGTTAAGCTGTGTTTGAAGCCAGCTGTGCACCCATTTGGCAATGAATACAATGACTCCATGACCCCATGCTGCTTCACGATGTCTTTTGCTATTGATTGGATCGAGGGATCCCTCACGGCAGAAATTACCGACTGTGCATTTAATTCAATCCAACATCAATTTTAATGAACACCATTTGGATGTAAAAACAGAGATAAAAGTAAATCTGGTGAAGTTATAGAAAGGAATGGGCTTACCACAATGTCGCCCTTCACTTTGACTGTCAGGTAATCTTGGAGTTGAAAGTGAACACAGACAAAAAGTCACCTCACTGAATAACGTAGTAAATTTGGTGATGGCAGATGTCAGAAAAACTGAAACTCTCTTACTTGGAATGATGAACCAAGGAGAAATGGTCGGGAACAGGAAGGGTCTAGTTCTCATCGTGACCCAAAACGGTGAAATGCTGCCCTGTGGAACGCCAAATTCCACTGGTGGGATAGTTGCCCCAGCAAGAATATCCTTACTGTCTGGCAGAGCGTTCTCAGGCAGTTTTGGTACTGCACAAAAAAGAGCAAGGTGTCATGTCAGTGTTAAAGATTGTTCAGAGAGAAGACTGTAAAACAAACTTCAGAAAGGCTCCAAAGCTTACATTACTTTAATTTTTCTCTGACATTTTCGATTATTTTTCCAACCTGAAAAACAAAACATTTAATATCTTCTTTTTGTTTCTGAAAACGGAGTCTCACATTGTGATAAGGAGCTTCCGACTGGTATTTTCAGCCTGTGAACGTTACACCCGGGGGCTTTTTTCAGGAGACTGTACCAAACTCCGAGCCGATCCGCATCGCGAATGAACGCAAATTCTATGAAGACCTGGAAAACACAATCACATGCACACACAAATGAGACAGGTAGACTAACAGGAAGTCTCTTTTTAAAGCCACTTCAAAAGAAGTGTGTGTTTGTTTCTACCTTGTTGAGGAGAGGCAGGAAGTTCTTGACAAAACTGATCTTTTTCAAAGCTTCTTGGAGGTCCCGGACCTCACTGGGTGAAATGTTCCTGATGAAGACTGTTCTCAATCCATCATCAAGCACAGGCTGCGTCAAGGACAGGACAAAACAAAGAGTTAAGAAGAGAACACAGATACAAAGGCACTGAATTTTGAACGTTTATCAAAAGTAAAAGCCAATAAAAGACCATTTTGACTGGAATATCCTGTGCTTACGTCACTGTTGTACATCAATGTTGATAGTTTTCACCGTTAAAAATGTGTTTTGGTGAGACAAATCAAGATCAAAGCACGCTAACACAAAAAGTTATATTCACAACTTGTTTTAAAGCCCAGGTGCAACATGGAAAATGGAGATGTATTTAAAGCAGATTAAAAATGATGACGAGTTAATAGTGAATGAGCCTGTGTGCATTACTTACAAAATTCATCCGCTTCATCAGTGATTGATAAAACCCAAACTGAAACAGAAACATCACACTGGCAGTGTTAAATACAATCTGTGACAATTAACTGTATCCAATCTGCTCCTATGAATAAACCTCTGTTTTCTGTGAAAATTCTCTATTTTCTGAGGTCTTGAAAAACAAAGAGCAGCGCCATGCTCATGCCTACCGGTGTCATTTCAATACCATTGTCGACTACGCTGAAAAGGAGTTTAGCGCCTTTGAAAAAAATGCCGATCTTCATGCCGGCTTCAATTATTTTTTGCACATTCCCAACACTCGGCATCATGACGAAGGCCTGGGAGGAAAACCGGAAACAAAAATGCGTCATTACTTATGTTTACTTTTCGTACCATTTTACATCATTCAATATGTATGTATACTGGTGAAAGACTAAAACGCAACACATGGAGCTAATAAAGCAAACCGATGCAGATTTAGAACCTAGAGCCTACCATGCAGGTCTGAGGAACAACGTAGATGTTTTCATCTGTATGCTGAAACCCAAATGGCGTGAGCAGTTTGACAATGTCGTCCTCTGTGTAGCAGCCATCGTGATACTTCGGCAGTCCGGTTATGAGTAACAGCTTCTTACCAAGTTGAAATAACTAGAAACATTACAGAGAGAAAGAAAGAGGAGCAGTAATGGTTGATTACTTTTTCATTAAAGATAAAAACAAGTGCACCCCTTGTAAACTCTTCATGTAAGTGATCAGATGAAACCTACTCTTGGTGAGAGGCAGAAATTGATGCTGAGGCACGCTGCGAAAGAGACAAGGAAAATGTTAAAACGGAGGAAAGAAGGTAAAATTGTGATGGCATACAGACATTTGTGACAGACAAACAGTCTGTCTGTTTGATTTCTTACATATTTTGTCTCGATGCAGGTGTTTTTCTACCATCTCCCCAACAGTCAGAGGTGTTCCTGCAGTTGGAGACGGCGTGGACGCTGCTGGTTGCTGCTTCCTGACCACTGCAGCTGTTGGCTTAGTTGTGACAGATGAATTCTTGGCTGACGCTGCATCCGTTTGTGTCTTCACTGCACCTGCAGCATCTCCTATAGATCAAACCAGGATTTTGAAAGATCAGGAATTGAATGTGGCAGGTTAGCTGTAATTTATTTTGAGCCAATCCCACAAACACATCCTGCTCCTACAGATTCATGTCGTGTTTCATAGTAACCAGTCCACTTGACCCATCCATCCATTAAAAAGGTCTCCAACATACCATCTTGCATTGTTCTTGTCTCCACCTTTGCCTCCGCAGCTGCTTGCTGTTGCACTTGTGAAGCCTCTGTCTTGGCCTCTGGTCCTGGTTCTGACAGGGTGCTTTGCTGAACCCGTGGTGAAGCTTTGCTGGAGTCTTCTGTTGATCCGGTCTCCACTGTACTGGCTGGTGGTCCAGTCTCTTTGGGTTTGTCTGCTGAATTTTCTGGCACAGCCTCTGTAGTTGTTGTTTTTTTCCCTTCGCCTTCAGCACAGCTTCCATCTTCCATGGGCTCTGCCACTTCAACTCCTCCTTCCCCAAGCTCCATTGGTTCAGCGTCCTCAGCAAGTTTTGCTTGCTGCTGAGGTTCAGAAGTTGTCACATTTGGTGTTTCAACAACTTCAGCTGTTTCTTTCTGCACCACAACACCTTCCTCAACCTTGGTTTCAAATTCTTCAGGGCTGGAAGTCTTGACATCAGGCATGATCGTGGCCTTTGCAGGTGGTTGTTCAACCTTTTCTTTTTTCACAGCTCCTTCGGCAGCCAGCTTGAACATGGGGGTTTGGGGTTCCTGCGTACTTGAAACCATTTCTGCTTTGGAAACCAACACCTTTGCTTCAGTGACAATCTCTCTGCCTTCTGCTGGTTCAGTAACAGTCCTCTGTGACGATTCATCACCAGCGGCTGTCTCTTTCAGCACCACCACAGATTCAGGCTGATTTTCTGGAGCTGTGGGCTTTGATCCTGGTGCAGTGGACTCTGGTTCTGACAGGGTGCTTTCTTGGATCTGTGGTGAAGCTTTGACGCAGGATTCTTCTGATCCGGTCTCCACTGTACTGGCTGGTGGTCCAGTCTCTTTGGGTTTGTCTGCTGAATTTTCTGGCACAGCCTCTGTAGTTGTTGGTTTTTTCCCTTCGCCTTCAGCACAGCTTCCATCTTCCATGGGCTCTGCCACTTCAACTCCTCCTTCCCCAAGCTCCATTGGTTCAGCGTCCTCAGCAAGTTTTGCTTGCTGCTGAGGTTCAGAAGTTGTCACATTTGGTGTTTCAACAACTTCAGCTGTTTCTTTCTGCACCACAACACCTTCCTCAACCTTGGTTTCCAATTCTTCAGGGCTGGAAGTCTCGACACCAGGCACGATCATGGCCTTTGCAGGTGGTTGTTCAACCTTTTCTTTTTTCACGGCTCCTTCAGCAGCCAGCTTGAACACAGGGGTTTGGGGTTCCTGCGTACTTGAAACCATTTTTGCTTTGGAAACCAACACCTTTGCTTCAGTGACAATCTTTCTGTCTTCTGCTGGTTCAGTAACAGTCCTCTCTGATGATACATCACCCTCTGCTGTCTCTTTCAGCACCACCACAGATTCAGGCTGATTTTCTGGAGCTGTGGACTTCGATCCTGGTGCGGTGGACTCTGATTCTGACAGAGTGCTTTCCTGGACCCGTGGTGAAGCTTTAGTGGAGTCTTCTGTTGATCTGGTCTCCACTGTACTGGCTGGTGGTCCAGTCTCTTTGGGTTTGTCTGCTGAATTTTCTGGCACAGCCTCTGTAGCTGTTGGTTTTTTGTCTTCACCTTCAGCACAGCTTCCATCTTCCATGGGCTCTGCCACTTCACCTCCTGCTTCCCCAAGCTCCATTGGTTCAGCGTCCTCAGCAGGTTTAGCTTGATGCTGAGCTTCAGACGCTGCCACCTTTTCTCTTTCGTCACCCTCGGCTGTCTCTTTCAGCACCACCACAGATTGTCTAACACTGTTTTTTTTACTTTTTGTTTTGTTTTGTTCAGCTTTTTGTTCCGAGTCATCAGCTGTGGACTTGCATCCTGAGGATGCTTTTTGCTTTACCACGACTTTTTTCACAGTTCCCTTCACAGGCAGCTTTCCTGTTTTTACTTTTTTAGCTACCTGCTTGGTTGAGATGTTTTTCGCTTTGGAAACCAACACTTTTGATTTAGCAACAGTCATTGGGCCTTTAACTGAGCCTTTAGCTGCAACTTTCTGATTGGTGAGTTTGCCTTTTGTAGCTTTTTTGGCTGCAGATGGTAAAGACTCTTTAAGCTGAGGCATGTTAGGTTTAGGGAGAGGAACCTTGGTGATTTCAGATTTTGGAGCGTTTTGCAGTTTCGAGACACTGGATGTGTCAGGTTCTCTGTGAACAAACAAGAGTCACATGGGTCAAAGTGTTTTTCTATGTTCTTCACTTGATGATAGAGTAAATCAAAGATTGAACTTTTTTCAATGACCATTATGACATTTAACATACAAACGGTGGACACAGTAGTTTTAAGTAGTTTTGGACTGTACTAAACAGGTGTTTCAAATTCACGCATCTCTTGTGTTAACATACAAACGTATGATTTCCCACTGACGACACAAATTCAGGCATCAACTGGATATTTATGGTAATACATTGCCAAAAAGAGATAAAAGCCTCCATCGCTGTGACAAAGAGGTTTGTATGAAACATGTCTTACTTCTCAGTAGGCTTCTTTTGCTGCTTTGTAACAGTCTCCTGTAAACAAACAAATTGAGATTTGTTATTTTAGAAGAATCTGATTACTGACAATGTGACCACACTACAGCAGACAGATGTTCAAATGCATATTTACAGGAAAGCGTCATACCTTTCCTCCGACAACACGGATCTCTGTTCCTTTCACAATGAGGGTCACCATGCTCGTCAGTTTCTGAGCATCTTCCTCTTTCTCAAAACACACGAGTGCCTACATGTCCACACACACACACACACACACACACACACACACACACACACACACACACACACACACACACACACACACACACACACACACACACACACAGTAACAACCAGGAAAATCTGTTGAAGTCCGACATATTGAAGTCTACGTAGATGTTTAAATGTAGATGTGAAAATATTCCAGTTTCATGTGCCGTGACTTTGCCGTGAAGGTTCTCCACCCCTGGTTTAAGGGTTTGATGCTCTTGTTAATGTTGTGGAAATACTTTGGATAGAAGCATCTGACCAAATACCAAAATAACAGCAACAGATGTTGAAGGTTGCATCTCATGAAAAGGAAAAGTATTGCAAAGTATAGCCACTGTTTTTGCACACACCTCCAGTTTGGACCGAAAAAGTACAACTGACTTGGTTTTTCCAAAGTGCTCCACAGCAGTGATCACGTCATTGTGAGAGAGGGTACGCTGAATCCCTTCTAGTCGCACCATGGTTGGAGGTGAAGTTTTACCGGACTGTGCAAAAAGACAGAAAGAAAAACACAAAATTAGACCAAATATTGTGTCGGTCATCATGAATGGACAGAAGACAAAAACGCACCTGTGTTTAAAGTGTCCCACCAAACTTTAATGCCACCTGTCCTTTCAGGCAACATAATTTTCTGCTTTACATTTAGCAGTAAAAGTATTCTTAAGTCTGATCAAAGCGTGATGCCGATAAGGTCGTGAACACACACACCTTTTTTGTTGTGGAAGAACTTGCTACGCTCTTCTGCAGGATGGGCTTTACTTTAGAGAGCTGTGTAGTCGATCCCTTCTTTGCTCTACAGGAGGAGGATGAGGAAGAGACAGTAGCAGACAATCTCTTTGCTTCTGCAGAGGGAGATGACGAGGAGGGTTTTGACGATGAGGACTTAATTTTGGTTAGCTCGGCCACTAAGGCAGGAGCCAGAGTTTTAACCACGTCATCCAGGTCAGACTCATTTGACAGACACTTGATAACTAGAGGGATGAAAAAGAAAAGCGAGTCAGACAAAACTGCAGCATTACAATTGATGGTTGGATAGACTCTAAGTCTCTTACCTCAATATGAAGCTAAATATGTTTGACTGTTTCAAACTGAGAGATTAAATCAATAATGAAAACAATCTGCAGTTACAGCCCTAAACTGCAGAACTTGAAATGGTAAATCCCAAAGAAAAGAAAAAACATGAAACAAATAAACAAGAAATTAATGTTCCTATTTGTAGCCTGCACTTGTATGTACTGGGGCTCTATTATAGGTACAGGTACGATCGGTAAAAATATGTCTTTAAAGACGTTCTCTACTGACATGCCAGGGGAATTAAAACGTTTGCCATTCTCCAACCTGATGATTGCAGTAGTTTCTTGGCCAGTTTCGCTGCCTTGATTGACTTTTGTGTAAGGGACGAGCCTTCTGAGGACAATTGGCTCTCATGGCTCCCCCTTGGTGGTGATCGTCTCTTGTCACTCCTCCTTAGTGGCGAACGTCTCTCGTCAACCCTCCTTGGTGGCGATCGTCTTTCGTCAACCCTCCTCGGTGGCGATCTTCTCTCGTCAACCCTCCTCAGTGGAGATCGTCTCTCGTCAACCCTCCTCGCTGGTGATCGTCTCTCGTCAACCCTCCTAGGTGGCGATCTTCTCTCGTCAACCCTCCTCGGTGGTGAACGTCTCTCGTCAACCCTCCTCGGTGGTGATCGTCTCTCGTCAAACCTCCTAGGTGGCGATCTTCTCTCATCAACCCTCCTCGGTGGCGATCTTCTCTCATCATTCCTCCTCTGTGGCGATCTTCTCTCATCACTCCTCCTCGGTGGCGATCGTCTCTCGTCAACCCTCCTTGGTGGCGATCTTCTCTCGTCACTCCTCCTCGGTGGTGATCGTCTCTCGTCAACCCTCCTCGGTGGCGATCGTCTCTCATCAACCCTCCTCGGTGGTGATCGTCTCTCATCACTCCTCCTCGGTGGTGATCGTCTCTCGTCACGCCTCCTTGGTGGTGATCGCCTCTCGTCTCTTCTCCTTGGTGACGATCGTCTCTCAGGGCTCCCAGAACGTGACTGATAGCGGCAGGAGGTTGGGTGGTCATACCATGGGGAGTGAGAACGAGACCTGGACCTGATGAAAGTCAGTCATTTTATAACTCAAATAATTCACAGCAAGTCTAGATTTCTCAAGGGACAAATCCAAAAAGGCTAAAGTGAATCTTGATGTTGATGGATGCAAAAATTTTAGAGAAACATAATTCCACAATGCTGAGAGGTATCTCTGCCATTTACCCACATTACTGTTCACATCAGAATTTACGTCTGACAGACCTGCGAATGTATCTGGAACTGTGAGGTGATCTTGATCGGCTACTGCGTTTCTCCCTTCTCCCCTCTGAGCTATGTCGGCGACCGGGGCTGTCCGAGTGGGAAGAGGAGTAGCTTCCGTGTCTGGTTTCCTGGTGATGATGCTGGGAAGTCTGTGCAGAAGTTGAGGCAGAGGGCTTGGCACCTTTACCTGCAACACTGAAGACAGAAATGGACAAGAAAATCGTAGATAAAATGGCAGCAAAGGAAATTTGTAAAAATCATGAGGGTTCTGGTTCAATACTAGTGTGGTTACTACTCAATGGATTTGTCCTCAATTTGTTGTCATGTACTTTTGGTGCACCAGACATTTTCTTCGGCTGTCTTGCAGTTTGAGCAGTCACAGCCATCTTGTTCAAATATTGAAACTGGACATGTCTGACTTTCCTTGAGGTGAGCTGCATGTCATGGCTGGTCAACTGATCTCCACAGTGTAAGTACAGAAGTTGCCGGTTCTGATCGTGCTAACAGGTAGATTAAAATATGTAGTGTGACTTAACAGAACATGCAACATCAATGAAAAAACTGCAGTGTCTGCCCGGCTTCAGAAATTTACCTGGGCCTGAGTGCTACCTCACCATCCCACTCTGGGTATCTGTGGAAAAAGATCATTCAAAGGTAGTAAGGTAGGAGTAAAGGGGCCAAATGTTGACAACAAAAACCATAGGTTTCTCTTTTGAGGTAGGTGGTCAGAAAGCAGCTGTTTAGGTGATGCCCATAAAGTATATAGGATATTGAGGAATTGTACAGGTTCTGCAGACTACGGTTACATGCACATGTTTGGCCACCCCTGGTCAAAATTTTGTTTACTTGACTTTCAAATTATTTGATTATTTATTCAATTAACATCTTTAAAAGGGAAAAAGGGGAAAAAACTGACCGTGCTCGCAGGAGTTTGCAGCTCTGAAGGTGAAGGCTGGTGTTCTGGTGAGAGAGCCAATCCTAGCAGTCAGAATAACCCACAGTTAGAGAGGCACACAGTTTAGAGAGGCCTCATTGTTACAACTGCTATCAGCTTGAATAACTCATTATCATTTTCATGATACTATCTGACAACACAGATATTTTATTAAACATTACGTTCTTAAAAAACTTCCTTAAATCTCCAAAGTTTGTGTCTATAAAAGCAAAATATATCCAATTTCTCTGAACAACAGTCATCCAAAACAAAGTAACAACATTTTGCCCAAGTGAGGAGCTGAGATAACAGTACATAAAAGGTTGTGTTAAAACCATTGTCCATTGTGAAAACATGTATCATATCATCAAGGACACTTCAGCAACTCCTTCCTTGATAATTGCAACTGACTTTATAGTTCACTTGAGTTCAAGCGCAACAAGTCTTTATCGTGAAATATACAAATACAGGAGTGACACATCAAGATAAAAAAAGTTCTTCTTCTTGGGTTTTTGATATTGTGATGTCTGGGTCTCAGAAAACATCTGGCATACCAGAAATCATAGAGTTTCCTCTGGTTTGGTGAAGGTCATCTCAGCAGAAATCACATGGATCAGATGTGGGTTGTTTTTAATTAGGCAAAATGTAAAAGTCGGTGTTCGAAAAAAAAAAAGAAAAAAGTAAAGACAGATGGTCTAAAAAAAATCTCTGTTGGTTCACCAAGTGTGACAGTTGCTGGTTGCTTTGCTTTCATAGTATTTGTAGGAGTTAATTTTTGTGCCACAAAAATACTTAAAAACACACAAAAAAGGGGGAGCTTGGTTCCATATAATTACAAAACTGTAATTCCTTCCGTTAGACATCACTGACAACTGTGAAAGACGGTTCTCTTCCGATTTGCAGATTCTTCCTTGTCATATCCTCCAAGTCCTTGGTTATGTTGTCAACAACAGTCTCAGGAGTTGGCCATCTCTGCATTTTATATCACATTATGCAAGTCATATGTCAGTGGAAACCTGGCAATTGCCATGAGACACCAATGATTTCATCTGTTTAAAATATACAATGACATTCTCAGCAAGTTTAAATTCACTCAATTCAGACTCTGACCTTGAATTACAGATAACAATAAACAGTCACCCATGACTTGGATCTTTGAAACATTTTGGTATATTTAGTTTGCACAAAATGGTTGCAGTCTCCAAATAGAAGTTACTGATCCATTGACATTCAAAGAATATCTGACATTAATCCTTTCAAATAGGCTTGAAAGTCTTGCCATTGGGGCAGCAGTAGCTCACTCCCTGGGGACTTGGCTTGGGAACCAGAGGGTGCCCTGTTCAAGACCAATCAGTACGGAGTGTGGAATGGAAGTTGGAGAGGTGCCTGTGCAAGGTACCAAACCACCAACTGCTCTGGGTACTCTGGCATCTCTCCATCTCTACATAAATACATGTGTATAGCTTGTTTGCGCATGTTTTTGGGCCTGTGAGTATAAATTAACAGGGTGAAAAACTTTCACTTACTCTAGAGCAGTGGTTCCCAACATTTTTTGTCTTGTGTACCCCTTTTGTCATACCATGAGTACCCCCTCACTCATACGTGTTCATGATTCTCCAAAAGTAGAACATAACACAACTGAATATTCAACGCAAGTCATTTTATTTCATCTTCTTAAATTGAACAATTAATATTCAGGCATTATCTTCTTATTTCACTCAAATTAAACATAATGTTGCCTTCAAGGCAATAAAAATGATAAATATACAAAATAGTATTATAGTAAACATTTGTATTGTTAATACTGTATTATTAATACTAATATATTATGATTATATTGTTATTAAAGAAAAATAATAAAGTTGAAATAAAATTTAATTCCGACAGCTTATGTTTGAAAAATTCCTCAGTTTTACTGACACTTTCGAAGTGTTTGGTGCTCTGGTATCGCTGTAAATGGACTGGCTTCATGGAGTTATTTGCCAGGACTTCACCGCAAAAGTAGCACTGAGGCTGCAGTGGGTCCGCAGACATAGAAGTGAATCCATATAAAATATAGTTTTCACTAAACTGCCTTGGTTTAATTTTGGCATCTTTCTTGCATTTGTCGACAGGCTCCTTTCCCCCTCCTGGATCCACAGCAACTCGACGTTTCAGCCATTTATGCATATTTACCTGCAGGTAAACCGGTTCCCACTGTTTTGATTTTGGTATGGCTGTGCCACAGGTTACTGTCTCCCCAGGGAAACAGGTCATAGCGCACACGTACCATTTTATTGATGGACTTATGAAATGACTGAGAATATTTTTTATTATCATGGAAATAAATTCTTAATTTTTCCACCTACCCCCTGCAATGTGCTCACGTACCCCTAGGAGTACGCGTACCCCTGGTTGGGAAACACTGCTCTAGAGGGATGAATAAAGTATGCCTTCTTCTGCTTCACAGACTTTTAAACAATTCCAACCCTTTAGTACCTCCCCACAAAATAAGAAAATGAAACAATTTAAATTGCCATTTTAAAATAAAAAAAACAACAATTTGAGATACAGCAAGAAACAACTGACAAATTCCTCAAGTGAGAGCAAACAGAGCACAGTCGTCCACTCACCTTCATATGAGCACACTCTTTGCTACACAGAGAACAGGTACGTGGAAAGATTTTTGGTGAGGCCGCTGCATAGTCATGCATCATGGCAGCCGTTGGCAGACCCTTGGAGACAGACATTGTTGCTGGAGGCTGCCTGTTGGAAGTCGGCAACGTCATGTGATTGAAGGTCATCAGAGCCGGGATTGGTTGAGGCAGAGCCGGAGGAATAACGATGGGGCGAGGAGCACCAGGGATAAACACTGGTTGCTGCATGGTCCCTGAGGCATCAGCGACGCTGGGGATGAAAGGAGCAGGGGGAACAGATTTTGCAGCAGAAAAAGCTGGAGGCCACTTTGCTTGCCCCGTCTGTGATGCCACCTGCTTTTGCCTCTGCTGCGACTGCTGCTTTTTCATCTGTTCAGCAACTGCTGACCCTTGACCTTGAGTTTTACTGTCATCTCTAGTGCCACTGCCGTCATTACTGCCAATAAGCACAAGGCCAGGTCGGCTGGGATGCACACCACGGAACAGAGTGCATTGTGGTTGTGTTTTCAATGTTGACTGGCGATCTGCCTCTGGTTCTTTTGAAGGTGCAGTCTGGTTTGGTTGGGTCTGTAATCGCTTGGTCTGATTATGGATTGGGGGAGTCCCAGTGTTCAGTACTGAACTGTACGAAGAGCTGAGACCTGTAACAGAACTCGTCTGCTCACGTGAAGAACCAAAGGCACTGCTTTTAACCTCTGTTGTATTTTTTTGCAGCAGTTCTTGACTGTGTCTGCTGCTATCGTAAGTGTCCATCAGCAACATATTCCCACTCCCACCACTGCCAGCTCTACTGCCACTGGTCCTTCCAATCTCATCCCCAGTCCCTCCAGTATATTTGGCACTGTGTCCATAGTCAATCACTTTACTTGGCTGGAGAACAGCTGATGACATTGCTTCCTGGCACATCCCTGCCCCTCCAGAAGTACTCAAGTTGTGACTGTCCATTCCACCCTGATTTCTGTTGGGTTGGAGTTCAGGGTAGGGGTTTAGTTCAACTTCTGTTGTATCCCTCTTGGTCTTTCGAAGGCGGATTTGCCGCAAAATGAACGGCAAGTTTGCAGGAGTGATCTGGTCTTCAGGGTAGGAGATGAGTTCTTCCAGGTCCTCTTTCTCAAGTCCAAACTGCTGAAGGATGTTAGCAGCTGATTCAAAAGTGTACTTGGGCCGGTTGGATTCTGTAGAGGATGTAGGTCTGTCTGGCACTGAAGAGTCATAATTACCTAACCCTGAAATGGACTGCATTTCATGGTCTCTTTTACCTGGGGCATTAAACCTACCATCACCACCACTAGCACAGTTAGATGAAGAAGATGATGAATAAAAGCTAGAGTCATCAGGAGTGGTCCTGTTGTAGCTCGATGACCAATCCACAGAACTACTGCTACTTTCCTCATCCAAGTGCCTACGTCCTTGAGAGGCAGAGGTTGAGGAAACTGGGAAAGAGGCCAGTCCTGTGCCTGACGAGTGAAATTCATCCCTTTGTGTGGTGGTAAAATGAGTGCCCTGGTCTATGGGTTGATGCATCGGGTTGCTGAGAAGCCTCACCCCCTCTCTGGCTCTGCTGATATGCATGTCAATTGTACGCTCTATGTCCTCATCCATTATGGCTCTACTCTGTTCAGGCTTGTAGCTCGCTGACTGAGACATCAGGGGTGGGAGCATTCCCCGAGAGTTAGTAGGAATTGAAGAGGAAGCTCCAGAAGAACTGAAACTGGATCCAGGTCCAAAGTGAGAAGCTGCTCTCCGAGGGTCCCTCTCTGCCGATATACTGGAAAGTTCACACTGCCTCTGGGTAGAACTTTGGTCCCCAGAGGCATAGGGGTTATACAGGGGATGGGACATGGCGTTGCCGATCTTCAGAAGGTTTATGATGGTCACAGCAGTCGGGGAGGAAGGTGGTGTTGGTATGTAGGGAGCAGGTGGGTTGGAGTTGGCTGGAAAGGTTGCAGTTCGGTTGCAAATGGCGAGAGCGTTGCTTATGTCTCTCAGTGCTAGCGGAGACTTTCAGCTGAGCCAACTGCAAGGAGTCAGCCTGCTAACCAATCAGTAGCAAGCTCCCTGGAAGCCCTCCAAGTAAAGGGCTCGTTAGGGGCCCTAGAGGAGAAGGGGCACAATGCTCCAAAACCAATGCAAAGCTGAAAAGTCAAAAAACAAAGAAAGGGGTTACTGAGTGGGACTGGACATCAGCTTCTTTGATGGGTAAAGTCCATCATCTGGAAAGTCGTGTCTTGAGTAATCCACTCTAATGCATCCTGTTGGACACACACGTAGTTCTTTTTATTTCCGTTCCTGGTCTTCACTAGTAAGAAACAACAGAGGAGGCAAAAGCAACAAAGCACAGATAAAGAGAGAAACAAGTTTACTGTTGTTAACAGGAAACATCCAAAAGAGACACAAAATAATTTGACTCCATTCCATGCTCATACCTGCTTGAAACAGTTGAGGCTTAGCACCAGCAGGCAGACAAAGCACATTGCAAAATGTAAAGCAACTACAAGGAACTTCATTTTGAACCTGTGGACAAAGGCAATTATGTTTCCCAGAATGAAGACTGCTTTTCCCAGGGGCACCACTGCCTCATGTTGTAAAGATCTTGATCTGGCTAGCGCATGCATTTGATTTGGAAGGAAAGACAGATGCAATTCATTTTTCATTCCATTTTTATTTTTCACACACAGCTGTTTTCAGGATGTATAGTGATAATGTAATGTGTCTATGTGGCTCTGTAAGATTAACAACTAATATTACAACAGTGAAACAAAGTAAACTTTGTTTTAGCACTGTTCATACACCAAGGCCACATGTAACCAAATCTAACAGATTTGGTTGATTTGTGACAGTATTTTTGTGGAGAACCTTAAAACTGTCAACATTCCCGAATAATGTTACGTCTTCATAATAATTAGCCAACAGCAAGATGTAGCTCGGTAGCAACAGCAACACATAAATGTTACATTCAGGATCAGTTTTGAATTCCTTCAAATCCTGCAATTCTCTGTATCTGTTGAATGATCAACTAAGGTTGTTGCTGTAAGGTGTAAGAATCACAGAAAAACCCAATGTGCCTCAAATATTATTCAACAGTGAACACCAATGGCATTCCAAAACTTTCAAGGGACTTCTACTGCTTAACTTTCTCCTATATCCAGTTGTACAGACACCCATTTCTTACAAAGCTTTTCATTCAGAACAATGAACAAAGAGAACAATGTCACAAATGGTACAAAACAGCAAATCTCTAAAAAAAAAAATTATGATAAGCATATTCCCACAGTTTGGACCGCAGATAGCGTTATGACAGCGCAGCAGCTACTCGCCGGGCTGATAAAGAGCTTCCACTATTTCTTGCCAACACTCGTTTTTGACTCGGTCTTCCTCACTCGGGGAGACATCAAACAGGCAGGGGTACTCAACAAACTTTTCCTGTCTTTCATTGTCCCAACTGACAGCAGCAGCCTCAGCATCCCTCCTCCTCTGTAGTACAACTTTTTCTAGCAGATCTGTGATGACTAGAGAAAAGCTGTTACAACTATTTACTAAAAATAAGTCAAATTCAGCTGTCCAAGGAAAATGCTCAAAAAGGGTCTGCAGGAGTCTGAGTCCGAGAGGCAAAAAACTTTATTCACCGGCAAACAAAGGAGAAAAACATCCAGAAACACACAGAGTGTAATTCTGAAGTAGTTCTGACTTACAATGGTCAATCTTTTGGCCGCTGTCTCTTTTTACCTTCGTTCTGTTCTTCTGAAATTACACCATTAGCTTCTAATTGTCATGGGCTTTATTTATTTTTTTAAATATTGTCAATTTACAGTTTATTGCCATAGTTGCATATAAGGCACAATTGCATTATCTTTAAGTGCACTTTGAGAATATATTAAAACATAGTAAAGTACATTGAATCATCCCAAACCATCATTCGTTAAAGCACAGTATATCATAGCGTGATTATAAGACTGTTCAATTCTTTCATGATTATAACAAATACTCAAACATGGGTTAAATACAATAAGGTTATGTAAGGACACATAGGGTTATATTAGGTCACAACAACACTGGCCAAAACTGGTTAGGACTGGCTAGGGCAGCTGCACAGACACCTGCAAGGCCATGGAAATCCCCAAAGATTCATGATACGGGTGCCCTGCCCTCATAGTCTCAGCTGCACAGCGTCAATGCTGCACAGCATCATCACTGCTTATCTTTGCACTAATGTCATCTTGACCTTTTATGTGCTTCTTCTTCATTTTTCTACTACTCAAGCAATCAAGCTGTCAATTTCTACTACCTTATCATGCTCTACAGAGCTGCTACTATTGTCTACCATTAGTTACAGTGTTACACTTAATTCTTCACGTCTGTTGGAAAAAATTATACTATAAGGCATTAGGCCCATAAGCATTCCTGAGCAGAGGTCTCATCCCCAGGTGTCTTTCTGTGCTGTGAACTTTGCCCTATTAATCTCACATAAGCTTACTGTCTCACAAGAGCCTTTAATCATGTGTTCTATTGCAACTCACAATCATGTGTTTGTAGTATCATTTTTTCTAGCAGATATGTGATGAAAACGCTGTAACCAATGATAGCCAATAGTTGGTTTCGCTGAGTGTGAAGCTGTAGTAGACACGTTAGAGTCATGGGCACACTGGGCTCATAAAGCATTTTTGTCAGCACTCTTATCAGGGGCTTTCAGGGACTTTCCTACAGCTCATGTGCAGGTGTCTTTGCAGCTGTTTCTCTGTGCTGTGAAGTTAACCCTGGCAAATCTCATATGGCTTTACTGTCTCACAGTAGCCTTTAAGCATATATTCTCTGTGTTTTACCATAACTACTGATGAATTGAATGTTCTTATAATCTCACCATGGTTTTGATATAATCCTAAAAGTGCACTTAATGACAATACTACTCTGTATTATGCTCTTGTTACTCTTAATTACGTTTTGTTATTCTTTTTTATAAAATCGGCACAGACGACGGCTGAGAAATCATGGTGTGATTTGTGAAGAAATTGATAAAAAGAAAAAAGGTGTGCCCTGAGGCTGCATCAAGACAAGGAAAAAAGGGAAAAACCGAGGCATACCAGCTGCCAAGAGATTACCTAATGGTGTAAAGTTGCAGAGACTTTGGAAAACAACTAGAGGATGGCATGGAAAACCAGTACCAAACTGAATATTAGACAGGGCACAGACTGTTTTAACTCAGTAGCCTTCTGGTGTTCATTCTGTGTGCGTCTAGAACAAATTCTCCTTTATGCCTGGCATTTAAGTCTTTGCTACTCCTGCTGATTTTTACTGAACACAAGAAGATTTTCTGAACAATTGAACACAGCTGAAACTTTAATTTTTGGTCCATGTGGCTTGGAACTTCGGTTTCAATACACCACACCTCCTCCTCCTCCTCCTCCTCCTCCTCCTCCTCTTCGCTATAGTTACCTAACTGTGCTCCAGATAGAGCACCTGATTGGTCAACGCTACAGTACATGTCATGGGAGATGTCACACTAGACGAGTCAGATAAAAAAAAATCTGATATGCGACTCTTTGCATCAGGGTCGTTCAGCTTGTCACACTACGTGGGTATAGATGCCCGATTGCTGTTTATGATCGGCTGCAACAAAATCTGTTTGTGCTGTCTGATCCAGGCATTAGACGAGGTCTTCGTTTGGCCTTTAGACAATTTGTTTAACCTAGTTTTTCAGAATCTGACCACGGCCTTACTGCCAGGTCTCCATGAGATGTTCACCTTTCATTCATCAATGCTCATCATTGGTGCCATCGCTGAACAAATATCCAAGGAAGGCACAGGTGTTTCAGCAGGGGGGCACCAAATTACTGGCTGACATTGTCCACCATTTATTTATAAGATAATTGACAGGTTTATCGTTAGCTTCAACTCTAATGCTTATGGCCTGTTGGGACACTTGAATACAATAAAGCCATTGGTCGTGTTATTAGGAGCACCTGTGCTTTTCATACTGTGACACGTCAAACTTCTGATAAACATTGACATGAATGCAAAGTAAAGCCTCCAAACAGGATTGAGTCAACACTTCTGTCACAAAGTCTGAGTATATACTTCAGAGGAGTACTACAATAAAATGCATTAATTGACCCATATGGTGCCCACCCACTCTTGGGGGGACATTTCCACTACACCGCTGGCGGCGTCGGTTAGCAGTTTGAAATGCGAGGCCTTGGACAAACTGTCACTGATGCAAAGGTCGGGTAAGTCAGTTTTGCATTAAACACGAGCACCGAAACCTTCAAAGTGTCGTTAAAAGTCTGTGCTTAATTTCCTAACTCAAACACGAGCTGCTCGCGGGACTAAACAGACCTAACCTAGCTGTAACTCGTCTCGTGCGCTGCTGCTAGCAAACGCTAACTGACGAACTCGTCTACAAACGAACACAAAACACGTTTCCAGGGAACAGACACGATTTCTGACTCCGTGGTTTTATAACTGCGTTTTTCTTGCATACCTTGCGTTATCTGAGCATGTCTTGCAGCGTCCATGTCCACAGACTCCTCTTCGGGCTGTCCTCAGATGCCTTAAAATCACTAACTTCCGATTCGTAAGACTTCCGGTTTTCGTGTTCAGCCGTCAGAGTAAAAGCAGGATGTTTTGAAAACCTGAAACCCGAAATTGATCGAAAAGTTCCATGAAGTGTTTGCATGAGGGGAATATGCACTTGCATGGCTAATAAATATAAAATGCTTGTTAACGCCTCAGACCTTTCAATATGATGTGAAAGATGTAACCACAGCCTTCATCATCTTTAAACACTTTTAAAAACAGGCTTTAATAATTTCCCCCATGTTCTGTCTCAGGAAAGTGGAAACATGATGAAAGTGATGTGTTTTGGCCAAGAAGGAGTCTGCAACATTACAGACTGCTGCACTTGAATTCCAGACATTACAGCCAACAGGACTCATGTTGTCTCACACCTCAATGACCTGCTGCATGAAGAGAGGACCAAAGACTCTAAGAAATGGAGTCTGTGTCTTGACTGACTGAGGGAGGATGGAAAGTGACATTGCTGAAAACACGGACACCCTCGCTTGTTTTCCTGACAGTATTTATGGTTGTAACCTGTCGTGCCATACCTTTCGTTAAAGCTTAATCACTAGTCAAATCCTCTGTAGGATAATTCATGATTCAGTCAGAAGAAGATTGCTCTCTGGACTGGGTACCACCCTAGGGTTAGGGTTAGGGTTAGGGTTAGTCACCCTATGCTGACTTTCACAATTTTGACACTATTGTTTAATCAATGGTTAACTCTAGTTTGATTGATGTTGATTTGTGATGATCTGCTTTTGTCCTGATTGTACAACACATTATGCCATGCCTATTGTGCTGACATTCTTCTGATGGTAGAACAAGGTCATCCAGATTACAAGATAATGTATATAATCTGACAACTTCTCCTGCTCTGGGCTCTTTCTTGCCATCATCGAGACAGCCAGGAGGAAGTCCGTCTGCAGGCGTCAAAATAAACTCTCAGACAGACAATGAACGACTTTGTGATCATTAGTACAAAATTGCCAGAACACTACTTGCACCAAGAAAATGCAAACTAATGCATGTTTTCCTCCACCACTTGTAGTATAATTTTTCCCTAACAGAGATGTGATGATTTAAGAAGACCTGTTCTTAATGGTAATCAATAGCTGTAGTAGTGAATATGAAGCTGTAGTAAACACGTTAACCCTCTATGGTACAGCGTTGCCACATGGCAACAACCCCATTTTAAGCCTTCTACACACAGATAATACATCCCAAGGTATGATGCGATGTATTAAAAAAGAGGTGGGGTTCTAAGTAAACCATTAGCAGTGTTTAAATTTGTCACATGACTTTCTGGAGGCCATTGTGAGACCCTTTTCTGCAGACATCATCGACAGGAGGAGCCTCACCATTTGACTCCTAAAAATTCACCAAAAAAGTGTTTTCTCGAAGTTTTTCAACGGGGAAAAAAATATACACTCAATAATAGGTGAGTTAAGTTCATTATTATGTAGTTTCTTGCCCTGTACTTGATTAATAAATAATAGAAAATGTTAAAAATGTGTACGTTGCCATATGGCAACACCGTACCATTATGGATTGCTAGCCTGGCATGTTGATAACATGTATTTAGTTAGAGGCCTACTTTGCAATTGCATTGGTGTACACTGATCTTCGATAGTCTATAAACTATAATAATGCACTTTGTGAGTCCTTTCCACATTGCATATGATGATATTTGACACATCTTTCTTCCATTTACAGAATGAATGCCAATATTTTTTTATGGTAAATCACAGAAAAAAGCTGAACTAGCCCTCCCACTAGATGATAGCGAAGATGACAAGGGATTCAGTGACGAGGAAAATGAGCTGCTGGAAACACAGCAGAGTGAGAGTGATGAAGACAGTGAGATGGATGAAGACTATGAGCCAGAGAATGAGGACAGTGGAGACAGTGAGGACAGAGACAGTGAGGGCAGAGACAGTGAGGGCAATGGAGACAGTGAGGAGAGGGAGGACAGTGAGGGTGAAAGTGAAGTGACAGGTATTACCAGTAAGAGAGTGTAAAATGTATATGGTAATCATGTTCCAGCCTCTATTTATGTATTGCATTAAACTAAGAATATTTACTAAGGATATTTGCTTGTTTTCTAGGTCCACCTCCTCCACAGGAAACGGTAAAAGCTAAAGGGCTGGTGTGGAAGAAGAGCAGGAGTATTCTTCCAATTCTTCCAATGTCTTTTTAAAAGCTTTTATTTCACATGAGATGTATTATTAACTGTTCAGGCTACTGGGGATTGTTTATACTAAAACATGAGTTTTAAAATAAATGTTATATACAATTTTAAACAAAACTCTCTTGTTTTCATTACTTTCCATTATGGTACGGTGTTGCCATATGGCAACGAACCCTAAAAACTACTAAAAAAATAATATTTTTTGAAAATGTCTCTTCATTATGTTTACTTGATCTATTTTAAGACAAAAAAACAACCCAAACATTTTTTTACCAACTGGGGTCATGGACACATCAACCCCGGAGAGTATTACGGTCAACACACCTGCCAAGGGCCTTCAGAGACGTTCCTATGGCTCAAGCACGGGTGTCTTTGTGGCTAGCTCTTTGGGTAAATAGGTTCATCCTAGTAGTCTCATATGGCCTACTGGCTACCAGTGGCCTTCAGTGTGTATTCTCTTAGCGTCATACTTTCTTATACCTCATATTCATGTGTGATTGCTGATAAATGAAGTGTTCTTAGAAACTTACCATGATTTTACAGATGAAGAACATGTTCTTATAATCTTGCTATGTTCTGATAAAGTACACTCAATAACCATATTGTCGCATGTTATGATCCTGTAATGTTATATTATGCATTCACCACTAAAGATTGTGTTTATTAATCTTTTTAAAAAAGAAATGAACAATAAATTGAGAAATAATGGTGTAATTTAGAACAAATCTTGAGGAAAAAGAAAAAAAAAAGTGCCCTGAGGCTGCACTGTCACTAGGTCAACACCAGCTAAGAATAGGAGGCTGTTAAAGAAGGTCAATGGCCCAATGATAACCTAAAGGTAAACTGGTTACCGAAAAGGGATGGTCGGGTATAGACGATGGATGGATGGTCCTTTGTGGTTTGAAATTCGGTCTCTTACTAAAACAACACACTGCATTACGGTTTGACACATTGTGACAAACAGCTGGCGAAGAGAGGACAAGGAGACAATCAAAAGACCTCCAGTCAAAGCTCAAAGGAATGAAACCAATGAAGAAAACATGCTGGAAATATGACGCGTGTGTAACCTGTAACCTTCCTCACATTAACATCTGATGCTTTAGTCACATGTTGCACAGCCAAGCAGAGCTGCTTTCTTCAGATATTTTGAATTTGTTGGACTTCCAGTGTTTCCATTCAGGAGTCTGAACTGAAAATGAAAACAGGAAACACGCTCACAGTGTGAAAGACTTTACTCTTGTTTGTACAGGATGACCAAACAAACAGACACTGCAGAGCTGGAGGGAGTCTGAATCCCAACTGGGAAATTCACACTCAAGTATTTATTAGTTACTACAACAGGTGTATAACTGATATCATTTACATGAAAAACGATGGCAGTTAGCCACAATGACATAAGCTGTCCAGCATTATCATTTACATGTTTCTAAGAAAATCAATACATAAACCGTTAGTTGAAGTCTGGATCAATCAGAAACGGAGCCGTGAGCACTCTGTGTTGAACTTCTTGCTGGTTTCTGCTGAAGCTTCCGGTAATGTTTCTGAAGAAAGAAAGGGGAGAACACAAACAACGTGAGGCCAAGTGTGTGTTTCGGTGTGTGTTTTTGTGCGTGTGTCTGTGTGTACCTGCAGGTTGTCGTAGTGTCTCTGGCCGCTGCAGTGGACGTCCTTGGCGGCGCTCTCGCTCAGGTAGAAGACAGAGCAGAGGTTACAGAAATATCCTGATTTGGGGACGACAAACTCCTGACCTGCAGAGGGAGACAGTGAAACAAGAACATTTAGGTCTCTTGTCGGTTTCTAATGAAATTAGAGTGTGTTAGTGTGTGTGTGTCTCACCGAGGGGGGTGTTGGGTTTGAATGCCGGCAATTTCAAGTCAGTGGTGACACAAGGAGACTGAGAACGAGATCTCTTTGCTTCGGGTCCGACGAGCTCCCTCCTCAGTTTACTCACAGCTGGAGAAGGAAACAACAATCTGTTTATGGTTTGAGCCCCGACGATCACACAAAGCTGTTTGAAGTTTCAAGGAAAATTCATCAGCTGCAGCTCCTCTAATTTGCTGCTTTTCTTTGTTTTCTTTGATAGGGAAACACTTTGGGAGGATTTAAGGACAGTTAGTCTGACAAAACAAGCAATCTGAAGACTTCAACTGCGACATTTTATTCACTAAATACATCAGTGATCGATGTAATTGCAGCCCTACTTGTGAAATAAGTGTCTACAATTTGCATCCACTTTGGAGAGAGTACCTTTAGAGTCCATCCTGCTCCATGCTTCCTTCTCCTCCTCTCCTTCCTCCACACATCGCTCCAGTGTCTGGTTCTCAGGGTGCTCCGGCTGCAGCTCCTGCCCAGCAGAGGCAGCATTGACGTCGGCTTGGCTCGCTGCTTCCACCTCCGCCTCCGTCTTCTGGATCTCCGGCTGGCCGTCACTCGACAGCGTAGACGGATCTTTGTCCAGTGACGACGAGGCATCGAGCGATGAGGGAGGCAGGACATCAGCTGGTTCCTTTTCTTCTTCTGTCTCGTCTTTTGTGTTGACTTTTTTCCCTCTGGTAGATTTTCTCACTGTGGTTAAAGACAATGGATCGGGTTGAGCCAACAAATGAGGAAAACAAATTAACGAATCAAGTTTCATGTTTTAGAAAACAGTGAAGCCAAAGGCGTGTATGAGGGTGTTACCAGGAGTTGGTCTGGCTCTCTTCTTGGGTCGGCCTCTTGTCCTGGTTGTTTTCACTTCCTTTTCCTCCTCTTCCTCCTCATCGACCGTCACAAAGTTCATACTTTCCTCTGCAACAGGACAAAAAAGAAAGTTTCCAACAAACACAGAAACTTTGTTTACAAACAATTATGGCTCCCATTTTGGAGGGTATAAAGGGGACAGTGCATTTTAAATAAACCTTTATGGATATAGCTTTTGCTTACATGACAGAAAGATGAGCTGCAACCTGGACCACATATTTATCATTTGCCTCCATGGGACAAACAGAGTCTGCTTAAAAAAACTTCATCCCCTCGCAGTTTTAACCCTCGTCTTCACAACCACATTTACACTTAGTCTCTTCATGCATCTGGATGGATCAGATGTCTTATGTAAAAAAAAAAATGAGTGTAAATGCAACAGAGACACATTTGAGTCAAACTCAGCGCTGATGTACTGATTGCACTATGTGCTGACACACACACCTGTGTCAATGTGTTTGCGTTTGGCAGAGCTTGATGTTTTCTCAGCTTGCTCTTCGTCCGGCTTCTCTTCCTCATCACCGGTTGCTTCATCTAAAGTCACCAAAGTCTGAAAACAGACACAACATCAGACAAACGTCAGCGTTTCTGTATTTGTGTTGTCTAATTTTTTGGTTCACGGTAATTTAACACTTGTATTTCAATCGTACTCTTTACCTCTGGGTTTAAGGAGTCCACTGATTCGTCCTCCTGGCTGAGTGGGCGGGTCTCCTGCTCGCCTCCCTCTACCTTTCCATCCTCCTCTTCTTCTACGAACTCATCCAGAGTGACGAGTGCCTGCAGCTCTCCCTCCGTGATCTCCCCATCCCAGTCTCGGCTCTCCTGCGCTCCTTCCTCTCTGGCTTCATCTGCTCCCACCTCATCCAGAGTCACCAGCTCTGAGCTGTCTACCTCCACCTTCTCCTCATTTTCCTTCGCCTTCCTCGTCCCTGCCCCGTCACCTCCTCTGCTGCTGCTCTGGTTCCTTTGCTTCCTCTCTTCTCCCTCCCTGATCCTCCTTGGGGACGTTCTGTCCTTATTTCTTCTACCAGACTCTTCTGCAGCAGATGGGTCATCAGGTGCTTCCTCCAAATCATCCACTATCTGATACAGACTCTCCTCCTGGACGACCATTTTTTCAGACTCTTCCACAGCTTTGCTACCACATGTTGGTGTTTCTCCTTTTTCAGCTGACACCTCTTCTTTTGTAGGAGTTTCATTTCGTTCTTCCTTCCTCCCTCTATCAGACACCTCTGTGGACGTCAGCTCGTCTTGATCATCTTCCAGAGAATCTACGATCTGATACGTGGGCTCTTCCTCCTCGTCTTCATTTTTGGTTGATCCTGAGAGAGATGCAATGTTCTTGGTTTGCTTGTCATCATGATTGTCAACCGTCTCGTCCTCCACAGAATCAAGGATCTGATATGTCACCTCCTTTTCATCGGCCACTGTTTCAGATGCCTCTTTGTCTGCCTTCTTCAATGTCCCAGTGTCTCTTTTAGTTGTTTTAACCTCTTTCCTTGGTCTTCCCCTTTTTCGTGCTGGAGCGGGTCGATCTTCCTTAACAACCTTGTCCTCCACAGAGTCCAACGTTTCATTGGTAGCATCCTCCTCCTTTACGACAATGTCACTCTTCTTTGTTGGTGTGCTGTGTTTTGAAGGGGCTTTCTCCTCTTTCTTCAGTATTTTTTCCCTGTTTCCTTCTTGCGACTCTCTGGCAGGAGTGGGCCTCCTTCTTGTTGGCGTGTCGTCTGTTGTTGTTTCCTCAGTTAAAGCATCTTTCTTACTTGTTCTTTCCCTTCTTCCTCTGGTAGATTTTGTTGGGACTGTTGGTTCATCATCTGCAGCCTCGTCCTTGACAGAGTCAATCTTATCCTCTTTCTTTCCTCTTGCACTCCTTCTTCGACCAGACCTTTCTGTGGTGGTACCATCTTGAACCAGTTCGTCTCCCACAGAATCTACTATCTTGTACACCACCTCCTCAGTGGCCTCTTCAGTGTCTTTGTCTTTTTTAGAGACCTCTGCAGTGGTGTCCATCTTCTTCCGTGTCTGATATTTTTTAACTGTCCTGTCCTCTTTCTTTGGTGATTTCTCTTTCTCTTCACCTTTGGATTCTGTGGTAGTGGCCCCACTCCTCTTTGATGGTCCTTCATCTTTTCTGGCAGTCACCTCCCCTTTCTCGGTCCTGTTCTGAGGCTGGTCTTCATCTGGGACTTGGTCATCAACATTTTTCTCATCTTTGGAGGCTTTGCAGGATTCAGCTTTCCCTTTGTCCTCTTCTTCTTTTTGACTTTTCTTCTTCCCATCTCCCTTGACCCTTGGAGCTTGTGTGCTACCTTTATCTAACACTTGGAAATTATCTTTGTTATTTGTCTCTTGATCTTTGTCCATTGCATCTTTAACTACAAATTTAGCATCAGATTTGTCATCTACCGGAGTTGCATCTTCCTCAGACACTTGCTTTGCTGTGGACCTGTCATCTTGGACAATGCAACTGTCCTCTTGACTTGAAGCTTCTTGGTTTTCAGCAACACTGTCTAACACTTGGAAAGAACCATCCACTTCCATGTCACTGTCCTCCTCTGGGTGGGCGTTGCCTTTGTTGTCTGCACTGTCCAGGTCCTGATAGCTCTCCTCATGCAGAGTCTGACCTTCCTCAGGTCCAGTTCGCTGGGTTTCAGAGCTGCCCTCCATCTGTTCATCTGTTTGATCATCAAATGAGTCGAGGATTTGGTAAGTTTCACCATCCTCCTCCTCCTCTGTGTGTTTGTCAACATCCTCTTCGCTTTTCTTCTGGTCGCTGATTGTGCTGACGTTCAAATCAATCTCCTGACTCTGGCCTTGGCTCAGCTCTTCTCCATGTCCCGGTGGAGGTGGATGCATCTCTGTTCCCATTTTGGTCTCTGCCTGAAGAGTCTCTGCAGCATTGCTCTCTGCTGACACTTTGTGGTCAGACTTTGCCACTGCGCCCTCTGTGGCTTTTACTTCTTCTCTAAGTGGCTCCAGATGAGTTTCTGTTGATGCCTCGACAGCCGCTGCTGATGTTATCTTTTCTCTTTCACGTGTAGTGGATGATGAGAGGGTACTACGACCAGAGGATGCAGTGTTTGATGCTTTGGATGGAGATTTTGTCTTGCTCTGTTGTGTTTTCTGACCAGGAAGGAAGGTTGTTTCAGTAGATGGTGGAGAAGAGGAGGGCTTGGCAGAGGATGAGGGTTTGGTGGGCTCAGATGAGTGTGTGGACTTTTTTGGTGACGCAGAGCTTGAGCTAGAAGAGCTTGAACCTTTTGTTGACTTGGATGAGGACGATGCTGTGCTTTTCGAGTCTTTCGAAGACCTTGCTGACGTCTGTTTGCTACCTGAGTTTTGCCTCTTTCGTCTCGCTCTGGAGGAAGATGGGGAGGAGCCATGTGGCTCACGGCTTGTGTCTTCCACATCATCACCGACTTCATCAACAGTGACAAAGTCATCCATGTTGAAACTTTGTTCATCAAACAAACAGGCGTCCGAAGGAAAAGTTTCATCTGTAAAATCATCCTGACCCTGGATGGACGGAAAAGAAGGAAGGTTAGATCACTAAAACAAGGCAATCAGATCAACTGCTGGAAGAGGTGTCAGAGAAAATCATGTGATCGTGGTTGAGGGTTTCATTCCCTGCACACATGACAAACAAATGTAAATATTGAGTGAGATTTAAAGCCAGGCCTCACCTCCGCCTCACTGTGGGACCTGCTCGCTCGGGAGAGTCTGTGCTGGTGAACTGCTGCTGTGAGGACCTTGAAAATTTCTGGGTCAATCTGAGGAAGTTCTACAAAGTCTTCGTTAGGCGTGAGCGCTGTGTCTGAGGGGGCAGGGCTGGAAGCAGTGGAGTCCATGACGATCTCAGTTCCTGATTTCTCACCGTCCACCTCTATTGATGCATCACTTGAGGCACCAGCACTTGGTCCTGCTGTGACGGGCTGAGACATGGTGGATCCAAGAGGGTCACTGGTTTGTGACCCTCCAGAAGGAGGAGTCGGGGTTTGAGACTTTATTGTGATCTTGCTTGCTTTTCGCAGACGCCATTTTACACTTTTCAAACTAAAATTAAAACAAGAAAAGGACTGTGAGTCATCCAATGAACCTGAGTTAAATGTTCTGTCATATCTTGGTTTAAGACGAATATGTTTCTGTTTAATATTGTTGCACACTATTTGTCATGACTCATCTTGAACTCTGGGGCACAATTTATTGTGTCACCAAATTAAATTTAGGCATTTAATTTGGTGGCTAAAACCTGTCTTGTTGGTTTTTAACTGGTTAAGAGTCAATTCCAAAGCAACACACTCACCTCTCAAAACGCTTAACTTTACTCCTGGAGAGAGAAAAAGAGTTGGTCAGTTTGGGTCTGAGGACGGGGGATTAAAAATGAAAAAATACATTCATACATACAGAGGCAAACTGCTTTCATGAAGACTGTGCAGAAACACAGATGCAATTATAAAACTAATGAAGCCCCACTTCATTCCCCTCACTGACAGAAGGACACATGCGTACCAAGCTACACGCTTGCTATTAGAGTCCGGAGTGAAAGTCTTGCATTTCTCCACCACCTGCTTTACACCGCTGGAGTTAGCCATCTCAACGCATATCTGAGGTAGAGCGACAGTCAGAGACAAAGAGAGTGAAAAGACAGAGAGGAGGGACAGATGAAGGACAAGCAGCAACAAGCCATGAGAATCCATTGTTTGTCAAGTTCTAGTATATTCAAGCAAAACGGATGTACGCAAAGGTGTGCGACAAATTTGCTGATATATAACGGAGAAAATCCACACAAGCTGCCAGCAGATGTGGTTGCACATTTGAATTTGCAGAAAATTGGATACCCTTTTCAACATTCTTCAGCATTTTTCAAGCAAAAATGCTTTCATTCAATATTTTCGACTAGTGCTGTCAAAAATATCGCGTTAACGCATTAACGCAGATCAATTTTAATGGCGTTATTTTTTTATCACGCGATTAACGCTCTTTGTCACCTAGTGAACTTGTAGTTTTTTATAAGCTGTGGCCACTGCTAGTAACATAAGAAAAAATACAGGATCCAATTGTAAACCGGAAACAAAACAATAGGCATGCCCCAAGCATGTGTTTGGTCTTGTCTGCTTGCTAGCTGTAAAAGAGTAGGCTAGCGATTTGTGTGGATGTCAAGTGCGAAACGTCGAATTGGATGCGAACAAGATTCTGAATAGAAAATGTAGTTTCAAAAAGTTGCCAGATGGAGATGCCCCGACACTTCAGGTCTCTCAACATTCAAATGAGTGAACAGTGCGGATGTTTGTGTTCTTGTACCCTGTTGGCGAGCGGCAGGAAGCCGACAACGGTTGCGATGGAGGCCACCGCTTCCATGACGACCCTGACAACGTGTACAGACGCCTCAGAAATTTCCACACACAGCAAACGCTCCTCCAGAGACTTTGACTCTGGAACTCCCTGAAGAGCAATAATAGTTGGCGTTAAGGGTGAAATATCTGCTTTAACTTGACAAAAGATTTACAGAAATGATTAATGACTCACGGTGTTGCTCCACTTCATCAGACTCTTGTACATCACTTCCTGCAAAAACATTACAAGTCATGGATCGTCATAGAAGCTGTGAAAACATGTTTTCAATTATATCTACATTTCAAACATTTTGGATTTCACACCAACATCCTGATGCTGACAGCGTTACAGCCCAGAGGGCGCCCTCTGGTGTCTTTCCCAGCATCCATACCTCACTGGATCCAGGATTCATGTCTTGCAAGACGAAGTGGACGCAGAGCCTGGAGCCTTTGACAGAAAATGGCTTTCTGATGTGATCTCGGACACAATCGCAGCACGACGTCCAATCAGCAAAAAACACAAAGGCCTGGAGGTGAAGAGTGGAAACACAGGGGAAAACAGTTGAATTCAAGCAGTGCAGCTTCATTTGACATTAATTACAGTAATGTTTGTGCCTGTGCTCCTTACCCTCCTCTGCAGCGGTAAGACCATCACGTTGTAGTGCAGGGAGCGACGGTTCTGTTTGGGGAAATACGGCAAAACCAGGCTGGCCACATCTTCATACTCATAGTTTCCCTCAGGCAAACCAGTCAACATGATGGTGGGAAACACGGAACCACGATGACCGGCCTCCTTGAAAACACAACATTCAAAGCCCAGAGTGTAATTCATGTGACGTCAGAGCGGATCAGGATTTAAGAGGAGCAAAAACATGGAAATTCGAAAATCAGGATGTACTGTAAGAACAAATGTGAGGGAGAAGTGGGCAATTCGAACAAATACACCATCAAAGATACAGATCACATCAGTGGGCTTACCTCAATGTCGTCGTTTCCTCTGACTGTCAGGTGATCTTGGAGGTAAAAGTGAACAAATGCAAACTTACTGAATGAGCTAACGTGGTAAATTTGGTGATGATGACGTAAAAAGAACCGTCCGCCTTACCTGGGATGATGAACCAAGGAGAAACGGTCGGGAACAGGAAGGGACTAGTTCTTATGGTGACCCAAAATGGTGAAATGCTGCCCTGTGGAACGCCAAATTCTATTGGTGGGAGAACTGCCCCAGCAACAACATCCTTGCTGTCTGGCAGAGTGTTCCCTGGCAGTTTTGGTGCTGCACGAAAAAAGACGAAATGTAATTTTGAATATATGTGAAGAGCAACAGAACAGTAAAGTAAACATAAAGCTAACAGTATAACACCATAACGTACATGACTGATTTTTATTGCTAAAACAGAGACTTACGTAGTGCTGTAGTGGTGCTGCTTGGTATATTCAGCCTGTGGACTTTACATCTGGGGGCTTCTTTCAGGACACCGTACCAAAATCCGAGCCAATCCGCATCACCAACAGACTCAAACTCGATGAAGACCTGGAACGCACAATCACACGCACACACATACGAGACAGGTCAGACCAACAGGAAGTCTTCTGCAAAGGCACTTCAACAGAAGCACCTGTACGTCTTTGTTTCTACCTTGTTGAGGAGAGGCAGGAAGTTCGTGACAGAACGGATTTTTCTCAAAGCTTCCCGGAGGTCCCGGACCTCACTCGGTGAAATGTTCCTGATGAAGACTGTTTTGGATCCATCATCAAGCACAGGCTGCATCGAGGACAGGAAGTGGACAATCGAAACAAAGATTTGAGTAGAGGACACACACACATGACCTCACAGTCTTACACCACTGTTGATAGTTTATCATGATAAAAATCTACTTTGGTGAGACAAACAGAGGAATTAAGATGTCCTCTCAAATTTTAAGTGAGAAAAGAAGGAAAAGGAGCGGTGCTGGCTCAGTCCGATTTGGGTGGGGGGCCTGGAGGAGGACTGAGCTAAAGGGGGTTCAGACCAGGAGCAGTGTTGATGCAACAGACCGTCAGAGAAATACTGTGTTTTTTAAACATTAAAGCATGCAAACATACTCTAGTCGACACCTGAAATTTAAGCGTGACCCTGAAAACGAGCATGATGGTTTAAGGGTGATGAGGAATTAAGTGTGTTTGTGTGTGAGAGGCGGTGTGTGTGCGTAACTTACAGACTTCATCAGCCTCATCAGTGATTTATAAAAGCCAACCTAAAAGAGAAACATCAGAGTAGACAACATTAAAATGCAACGTCCTCTCAGCTCAGCGTGTCTTTGTTTACATAGATAAACATCATAAATGTGAACCACGGTGAGTTTTTATGTCTTAAAATAAATAGAATTTATTGATACTTTTTTAAAATATTGAAATCTGGTCCAACTCTGATTATACAGTCAAAATCAGAAAATACATGCTCCAGTTTTCTATACATCAACAGAAGACCGCGATGACTTTTAATGATTGAATCTATGGAGCGGGAACATGCATACATAAAAACAGAGTCATGCACATGCTCACCGGTGTCATCGTAATGCCGTTGGTGACTACGTGGCAATGGATTTTAGACCCTTTGAAAACAATGTCTTGCTTTAGGATGCTGGGCAACTTCTCCACTAACGGCATCACGACGAAGGCCTGAAAGCAAATCCAGAAACAAAAATGTATTATTACTTTTACTTTACTTCTTTATGTTACTACTTATTGTTACATCATTCAATGTTAATTCAGTGTCATATCGCCACCTGTGGTGTATGAATACTGTACATCAAAAAGTATTTAAAACTCATGATAAATGATGCACAGGATCCAAGGAAGTGCGTCTAATTCTTGCAGAGCTCCTCTTGAATTTAGAAAAAGAATGAAGGTATTGCAATTCTGCAACGAATCAGTTCTTTGAATCAAAGAGTAAAAAGCAGCAGTAGACACATGAAGCTAATAAACCAAACCTGGAGCCTACCATGCCCGTCTGAGGAACAACATAGATGCTTTCATCTGTGTGTTCAAACCCAAATGGCGTGAGCAGTTTGACAATGTCGTCCTCTGTGTAGCAGCCATCCTGATACTTCGGCAGTCCGGTTATGAGCAACAGCTTCTTCCCAAGGTGAAAAAACTGGAAACAGAAAAGAAAGAGTCTGTTTCATACAGCAGTGACTGATGTCAACAACCCTAATTTTAATTCATTATATCTGTTATGTCTCCCAAAAGCCTGCAATCACACACAGAATGATTGAATAACTGACAGCACAGCCGATGGCAGACAAGAACAGAACAAGCTCCTTCAGGAAAACTGCATTTGTAAATACTGTCATACTTTATATAAGTGGTCTGTTGAAACCTACTTTTGATGAGTGGCGAGTTCTGGTTGTGATAGAAGCTGTGAAAGAAAGAAAGAAAATGTGAAATGTGTGGTAAAATTCTGATGACACACAGACAAACAGCCTCTTTCTTGGATTTCTTACATATTGTGTCTCGATGCAGGTGTTTTTCTACCATCTCGCCGACAGTCAGAGGGGTGTCTGCAGTCGAAGACGGCGTGGACGCTGCTCCAGCTGTCCGCTCAGACGCATCGTTTGCTGATGCAGAATCCGTTTGTGTCTTCACTACAGCTTCAGGATCTTTGAAAGATTCAATTAAGGACGAATGTCAGGATTTTGAAAGATCATCATCCGCCCTTCCTTCTTTATGTATATATCTGTTGGATCCAGGTCGACACCAATAAATAACCCCATATTTCATGAAGTACAGCTGGGTTGCTGGATTTGGTCTTTTTGTGCGATTTGTTAACAATAGCAAAAAATATAGACAATTGCCAGCTTTTTCTTCTTTTCTTTGATGTCAACACCACATGCCTAATTTAATGTACTTCACCATCCATCCATTAAAAAGGTCTCCAACATACCTTCTTGCATTGTTCTTGTCTCCACCTTTGCCTCCACAGCTGCTTGCTGTTGCGTTTGTGAAGCCTCTGTCTTGGCCTCTGGTCCTGGTGCGGTGGACTCTGGTTCTGACAGGGTGCTTTCCTGGACCTGTGGTGAAGCTTTGCTGGAGTCTTCTGCTGATCTGGTCTCCACTGTACTGGCTGGTGGTCCAGTCTCTTTGGGTTTGTCTGAATTTTCTGGCACAGCCTCTGTAGCTGTTGGTTTTTTGCCTTCACCTTCAGCACAGCTTCCATCTTCCATGGGCTCTGCCACTTCACCTCCTGCCTCCCCAAGCTCCATTGGTTCAGCGTCCTCAGCAGGTTTAGCTTGATGCTGAGCTTCAGACGCTGCCACCTTTTCGGTTTCGTCACCCTCGGCTGTCTCTTTCAGCACCACCACAGATTCTTTAACACTGGTTTTTTCACTTACAGCTTTTTGTTCAGAGTCGTCAGCTGTGGACTTGGATCCTGGGGATGCTTTTTGCTTTACCACGACTTTTTTCACAGTTCCCTTCGCAGGGAGCTTTCCCGTTTTTACTGTTTTAGCTACCTGCTTGGTTGAGATGTTTTTCGCTTTGGAAACCAACACTTTTGATTTAGCGACAGTCGTTGGGCCTTTAACTGAGCCTTTAGCTGCAACTTTCTGATTGGTGAGTTTGCCTTTTGCAGCTTTTTTGGCTGCAGACGGTAAAGACTGTGTGCCAGCTGTGGGAGGAAGAACCTTTTTAGCAGTGGTGGTGGTGGTTTTGGATTTTGGAGCATTTTGAGGTTTGGAGACACCGGCTGTGTCAGGTTTTCTGTGAACAAAAGAGAGTCACATGGGTCAAACAGGAGAAAATAATATTTGTCTTTATACATTGCCAAATAGAGATAAAACCCTCCATCGCTGAGGAGGGTTTGTATGAAACATGTCTTACTCCTCAGGAGGCTTCTTTTGCTCCTTTGAATCAGTCTCCTGTAAACAAACAAATGGAAATGTGTTAGTTTAAGTGAATCTGCTTATTGACAATGTGACCACATTACAGCAGACAAATGTCCAGGGCTGGGACACTGAGATTGTGGCCGAGTGTTCACCTAAACCACAAACTGGTCTGGTCAAACAACACAGATGTTCTGTACGAGTTGTCTCCACTTGCTGAGGACACTGAGGGCACTGTTCAGAACATTTGATGACTGTGGTGGCATCTGCAGTTTTCTATGCAGCGGTCTGCTGGGGCTGCGATAGCTCTGACAGGGACAGACTAAACAAAGTGGTCAGGAGGGCTGGCTCTGTCCTGGACTGCTCTCTGGAAACCATCGAGGTGGTGGGAGGGAGGAGGATATTAGCCAAGCTGATGTCAATCACGGACCGCCCCTCCCACCCCCTGCATGAGACGGTGGGGGGCTTGAGCAGCTCCTTCAGTAGAAGACTGCTGCTATCGCAGTTCCTTCATTCCAACAGCTGTCAAACTGTTTACCTCCAGCATTACTACTTTAATTATATATTTTTTACTGTCATGTATTTTCTAACGTGCAATAGTATGAAAACACTGTATATCATCATCCATATCTTACACGTGCTATACAAAATCTTCCATTGAGAAACTGAGCCATGCTTCTCGAGGCAATATAATCTTTATACTCAATGCAGTTTATCTTACCTCAAATGTTAATGTGTACATTTACGAGGACAGAGGAAGACAGACAGGAAGTGTACTACCTTCTCTCTGACAACACTGATCTGGATTCCTTTAACGTCGAGGCTCTTCATGCTCTTCAGTTTCTTCGCGTCTTCCTCTTTCTCGAAACACACAATTGCCTAAATGTCCACACACACACACGCGCGCACACACACACACACACACACACACACACACACACACACACACACACACACACACACACACACACACACACACACACACACACACACACACACACACACGTTAGGTTTTCATCACTTTTGGGGACATTACATCTACATACAGTCAATAACAGAGTAATTGCTTCAAACATTTTAACAAAAATACAGGCTTCTCAAATGTGGGGGGTTGCTGGTTTTGTTAAATCCTCTTTTTCTTTGATAGTAAACCTGATTGCCTCTGGGGTTTTTCTGTGATTAGCTCAACATCATGTCACACCTTGGGCTCTGACAAATTCTGTACTATACCTTGCATACTGTGAAAAGGCAAAGCATTAGCAAACTTTGAAGAAACACCAAACACGCTCTTCACTGTCTATACACACCTGCAGTGTGGACCGATACAGCACAACTGACTTGGTTTTTCCAAAGTGCTCCACAGCAGCGGTCACATCATTGTGAGACAAAGAACTCTGAATTCCTTCCAGTTCCACCATGGTTGGAGGTTTGCCAGACTGAGCAAAGAGAGAGAGACAGAGAGAGAGAAACTCAAAGTGAGATCCTGTATAGTGTTGGTCATAACGAACAGGAGACAGACAAAAATGCATCTGTGTCAAAAATGTCCCGTCAAACTTTAATGTCAGCCAACATCATGTGTCTGCTCGCATGAGGCAACAAACAATAACCTTCCATTTAGTCTTTGAGGAAACTCGTCCCACGCACGAACGCACGCACGAACGCACGCACGAACGAACGCACGAACGCACGCACGCACGCACGCACGCACGCACGCACGCACGCACGCACGCACGCACACCTTATTCTTTGAGGAAGAACTTGCCTCACTCTTCGGCAGGCTGGGCTTTCCTTTAGACGACTTTGAAGTTGACTCCTTTCCTGTAGCGGAGGAGGTTGAGGAAGAGGAGGACTTCATCTTGGCTAGTTCGGCGATTAAGGCAGGAGCCAGACTTTTAACCACGGCCTCCAGGTCAGACTGCTTTGACAGAGACTGGACAGCTAGAGGGACGAAGACAAAAAGAACATAAGACAAAACTGCAACATTCTGGTAGATGCAAAGTCTCATAAAGAGTCTCCATTATAAGATCAACCGATGAGTTAATCATACTACTGTTAAGTGTTTCTACTTTCTTGCTTGTTACTTCATGAGTTTTTACCATCTTTTCTACTTGGCTTACAGGTTAAAATACATCTGTACATACAAAGGAAGCACAGCTTCTTCCTAGTAGGCAAGAAAACTCTAATCATCTAAAATCTAATCATTTAAAATCCATCCGTCCATCCATTATCTATACCGCCTATCCCTTTCGGGGTTGCGGGCGAGAGGCGGGGTACACCCTGAACCGGTCGCCAGCCGATTGCAGGGCCACATGCAAGGACAAACAAACATTCACACTCACACTCACACCTACGGACAATTTAGAGTCATCAATTAACCTAATGAGCATGTTTTTGGTCTGTGGGAAGAAGCCGGAGTACCCGGAGGGAACCCACGCATGCACGGGAAGAACATGCAAACTTCACACAGAAAGGCCCCGCCTGACCCAGGGATCGAACTGGCAACCTTCTTGCTGTGAGGCACGCGCACTACCTGCTGCGCCACCGTGCAGCCCATCATTTAACATCTCCTTTAATTTGTAATTATCATTCATGCATAATAAATGTGCAGATTATTATAACACATTTTAATCTGAGCAATTTAGGCAAATGTCAATTTGTCACTCTACGTATGGTCAACCCAAAAACATAATGCCTCCAGGCATAAGTCTTTAAACACAGTCTCTGCAAAGTCCAGAAGGTCTTAAAAATTTCTCAAACCTGTTGTTTCCAGTAGTTTCCTAGCCAGTCTCTCTGGACTGCTGGACTTCTTTCGTTGAGGGGATGACCTTTCTGTGGACGACCGCCCCTCACGGCTCCTCCTCGGAGAAGATCTTCTTTCACGGCTCCTCCTCGGAGATGATCGCCTCTCGTCTCTCCTCCTCGGGGATGATCGTCTCTCGTCTCTCTTCCTTGATGAGGATCGCCTCTCGTCTCTCCTCCTCGGAGACGATCGTCTCTCGTCTCTCCTCCTCGGAGACGATCGTCTCTCGTCTCTCCTCCTTGATGAGGACCGATTCTCGTTTCTCCTCCTCGGTGACGATCGTCTCTCGGGGCTCCTTGAACGTGAGCGATAGCGGGAGGAGGCCGGGCGGTTGTACCGTGGAGATCGAGATCGAGATCGAGAGCGAGAACTAGACCTGGACCTGAACAAAGGACGCATGAGATCATTTTATAACTCAATTAATCAATAAGAATTCAATAAATGGCAGTCAAACAATTCACCCCAAGTCTACATTTCTCAAATCTAGTGACAAATTCAAAGAAGCTAAAATTAATATTGATTCAGATTCGTTTTAATGTCCTGCAGGAACATATTTGGTAATGTTCCACTCTGGTGGTCAGCGGCATCTCCTTTGTTCACCAATGTTACTGCTCATATCAGAAACTGTGTGGGACAGACCTGCTAGTGTATCTGGAGCTGTATGGCGATCGTGACCGGCTCCTGCGTCTCTCCCTTCTATCCTCCGAGCTCCGGTGGTGACGACGGCTGGATGAGCGGGAGCTGGAACGGGAACGGGAATGGGAGCGGGAACGGGAATGGGAGCGGCTTCCATGCCTGGATTTCTGGTGACGATGTTGGGAAGTCTTTGTGGAGGTGGAGGGAGAGGCATCTGGAATTGCAGCACTGAAGAGAGCAATGGACAAGAAAAGCAGAGGTGAAGGATACTCGTTGACAACTGGTGGGTTTGCTACATGTCTGAAAACGAAAAGATCTGGACGGATTACAGCTTAGAATTTGTTGGCCTGGACCAATTTCAGATTCTGGACAAATTTCTGCCAGATCAACTGTCAGCTGACATACAGTTTGAGTGTGGTCAGAATACTTGATCATTAATCTGAATGATATGGCTCTCAGGTTTTTGCAATTCTGGTATACCAGAAGTTCTGGTCAGGTGTCTTTGAACTGTCGCTCAGCCTGATTTCCCTCATGGCTGCTGTGAAGGGATCCATTATCAGCCGTTGTGAGCTTGTAGCAAAGGTATTATTGGAGTAATATTTTACACACCGAACCGTCTCCATCTTTCAGACTGGAAGATCTATGGCTCCATTTTATTTCTTTTTATGATACAGAATGGACAAAGTAACGCTGCCTTTCTCTTTTTCTGTAAACTCTGAGGAAGTAGCCTCAGAGTATGAGCTCCATGTCGTCACCAGTCAACTGATTTCCCCAGTGTGAGCAAAGAAACCAACCGGTATTGGCTATGTGTCTAAGTATCTTAAGAAATTTACCTGGACCCAAGTGCTACCTCACCATCCCACTCTGGGTATCTGTAGGGAAAAACAAACAAAAACTTTAAAAAAAAGAGTTAAAAAAAAACATCAAATAATCAATACATACAAATAACAATGAGGTAATAAACAACATCTACAGTGAAATGAAATCTGACAACAAAAGGTTTTTCCGTTGAAGTTGGTGATCATAACGGGGATGACTTCAGGTGATGCTCCCAAAGTCAAAGGATACCAAGAAACTGTACAGATTCTGCAAATTGTAACTGTAAAACCACAGGATATATCTCAAACAACACATTCTCAAAGAATTTATGAAGTCGGACACGAGCTCCACAATTTTATCTGATGCAGGACGTGAAGTTGCTTAAAGTATTACAATTTCTCTTTTTCTGTCTGTTTCCTCTACAGCATGTTGGTACATCCTTGGTGGGCATTCTCCAAAAGCATTCAGAAAAAAAAAGGCAACAATTGTCAGAAAATAACAACCTTTGAAGAGAAAGTTAAATGTACAAAGACTGACCGTGTTCGCAGGAGTTTGCAGTTCTTAAGGTGAAGGTTGGTGTTCTGGTGGGAGATCCAGTCCTAGTCGTCAGAACAGCAGACACAAAGCACTTAGATACGATCACCATCAGTCGCTGCTATCTGCTTCAATATCTCAACTGCCATTTTTGTGACTGACAAAACAGAGATCTTTTTTTCAACATTGTAGCAACCTTCAAACCGTTGCTCCAAGTGCTGAGTTCAATATCTCTGCTCTCGTACAAAGAAGTTGCAGTTTGTGTTGATATTAAAAGAGCAAGTCTACAAGAACACAATGTATGGATGGTATTTCTTTAAATCTTCAACCGACAAACCAGACTCCAGTTGGGTGGCTGAGACAGTCAGTTAGAAGTTGCGTTTTAATCATGGCTTTGGTATAAGCCAAAGAGGAGCGACAAAATAAATGTGAACGCAAATGTGAATTGCCAAAATTACTAAGGATATTAAATCCTTTCGCACTTTGGCAACTCTTTCCTTGAAAATTACAGCTGACTTCAAAGTCAACTTGACTTTGGGGTCGTCATCAAGAAGTCGTCATCAAGAAATATGACAAAAACAGGACCATAAACAACCAAAATAACAGTTCTTCTTCTTGCGTCTTTGATAATCTGATGTTTGGGATTTCAGTCGTCTGTGGTATCATGGAGTTCCTTCAGGTCTGCTCAAGGTCACAGCGGTCACTATCAAGTCTGGATCAGGACAAAGCCACACAAGCTGAGACGTCTGAGGCAGGAGGGTGCTGACACTGGGGAGAGGTAGAAGCTGGTGTGCCTTTCTTTTAATGAGCCAAAATGTTAAATGTGGTGTCTCAAAAGGAGCAAAATAATCAAAGACAGGTGGTCACAAACTTCCGGTGTTTCAGGAAATGTGATGGTTGCAGGTGGCTTCAGGGACACAGTAACTGTAGTGACTGGAACTCCTTTTGGGGACATAAATATACATAAGGGGGGGCGAGGGGTGGTTGGTTCCATAATAATTGCCAGTAATACAAAAAAAAGTAAAGTTACAAAATACTTTACTTATAGCTCCAATAGTGGGGAAAAGGGTAGAAATTTCAAACTGATTATAAACGGTGGGACAAAACTCAAAAATGACAAAAGGGAAACCTCCATCTTCCATCATCCTCTGATGCATTCGTGTTTCAGATTTGCAGATTGGCCCGCATCATGTCTTGTAAGCCCTTGGTTCTGTTTTCAACAACAGTTTAGAAGTTGGCCACATTTCATCAAATTTTATCTAAGGAAACAGTCATTAGTTACTTTAAATCTGGCGATGGCCGTTCCATGCCACCGACTTCACCTGTTTAAACTAGACAATGATAATCTAACAGTTTTTGTCATTCAAAGAACAGAGCACAGTCTTCCACTCACCTTCATACGAGTACATTCTTTGTTACACAGACAACAGGTATGTGGAAAGATTTTCGGCGAGGCTGCTGCATAGTCTTGCATCATGGCAGCTGACGGCTGCCGGTTGGAGACTGCAGGCTTTACTGGAGGCTGCTTGTTGGAAGACGGCACCATCATATTAATGAGGTTCATCAGGTTCGGGGCTGGCTGATGCAGAGCTGGAGGAATAACAATGGGCAGCAATGGTCGCTGCATGGCCAATGAGGCATCAGCAATGCTGGGTATGAAAGAAGCAGGGGGAAGTGATTTTGCTGCAGAAAATATTGTTGACCAAATTGGTTGCCCCATCTGTGAAACCGGCTGGTTCTGCGTCTGCTGCGTCTGCTGCATCTGCTGCGTCTGCTGGTTTGATTGCTGCTGTATCTGCTGCATCTGGCGCGTCTGCTGCTGCGTCTGCTGCATCTGGTGCGTCTGCTGCTTCGATTGCAGCTGCATCTGCTGCTTCGATTGCTGCTGCCTCTGCTCCACAGGCTGCTTCTGCATCTGTCGCTGCTGCTGCATCTGGTGCTGCTGCATTGGCTGCTGCATCTGCTGCTGCTTTTTCTTCTGCTCAGCAACTGCTGACCCTTTAGCTCGAGCTTTGCTCTGATCTTTATTGCCACTGGCATCATTACTGCCAATAAGCATAAGGCCAGGTCGGCCAGGGTGCACATCACGGAACACAGTGCCAGGTGACTGGGTTTCAAACAGTGACTGACGATCTGCTTTTGGTTTGCTCAGCGGTGCAGGTTTGGAGGCTTCAGATTTCAGAACTCTGATGTCTGTGTCTTTCTTTGGCAGTGAGAAAGAGCTAAAGACTGTTTGAGAAGTCTGGTTTGGTTGGGTCTGTAATCGCTTGGTCTGATTATGGGTTGGGGGAGTCCCAGTGTTCAGTACTGAACTGTACGAAGAGCTGAGAC
Organism: Chaetodon trifascialis; assembly: GCF_039877785.1. Taxonomy (NCBI): domain Eukaryota; kingdom Metazoa; phylum Chordata; class Actinopteri; order Chaetodontiformes; family Chaetodontidae; genus Chaetodon; species Chaetodon trifascialis. The sequence continues at coordinate 2,888,494 of NC_092078.1, read as the reverse complement.
CTGTAACAGAACTCGCCTGCTCACGTGAAGAACCAAAGGCGCTGCTTTTTATCTCTGTTGTATTTTTTTGCAGCAGTTCTTGACTGTGTCTGCTGCTATCATGAGTGTCCATCAGCAACATACTTCCACTCCCACCACTGTCAGATCTACTGCCACTGGTCCTTCCAATTTCATCCCCAACCCCTAAAGTATATTTGCCAGTATGTCCGTAGTCAATCACTTTAGTTGGTCGAACAGCTGATGACATTTCTTCCAGGCACATATCTGCCCCTCCAGAAGTACTCAAAGTGTCACGTTTTATTCCACCCAATCTTCTGGTGGGTTGGGGTTCAGGGTAGGGGTTTGGTTGAACTTCTGGAGTAGCCCTCTTGGTCTTATGAAGGCGGATTTGGCGCAAGATGAATGGCAAGTTTGCAGGAGTGATCTGGTCTTCAGGGAAAGAGATAAGATGTTCCAGGTCCTCTTTCTCAAGTCCAAACTGCAGAAGAATGCTAGCAGCTGATTCAGAGGTGTACTTGGGTCGACTGGATTCTGTAGAGGCTGCAGGTCTGTCCAGCACTGTCGAGTCATAATCACTTAAGCCTGGAATGGACTGCATTTCATGGTCTCTTTTACTGGGGGCATTAAACCTACCGTCACCACCACTTCCATAGTCAGATGAAGCAGAAGAAGAATAAAATTTAGAGTCATCAGGAGTGGTCCTTTTGTAGCTCGACGACCAGTCTAAGGAGCTACTTTCTTCGTCCAAGGGCTTACGTCCTTGGGAGGCAGAGGTTGAGGACACTGGGTAAGAGGCCATCCGTGTGCCTGAGGAGCGAAATTCATTGCTTTGAGTGGTGGTAAGGCGAGTGCCCTGGTCTATGGGCTGATGCATTGCTTTGTCGAGAAGCCTTATCTCCTCTCTGGCTCTGCTAATATGCATGTCAATCGACCTCCCTATGTCCTCATCCATTACAGCCCTAGTCTGTTCTGGCTTGTAGCTGGTCGACAAAGACATCAGTGATGGGATCATTCCCCGAGAGTTGGCAGGAATCGCAGAGGAGGCTCTGGAGGAGCTGAAGCTGGACTCAGATCCCAGACGGGAAGATGCTCTCCGAGGGTCCCTCTCTGCTTGTATACTGGACAGTTCATATTGCCTCTGGGTGGAACTTTGGTCCCCAGAGTCATACGGGTTATACGGGGGACGGGACATGGTGTTTGCGATCTTCAGAAGGTTAAGGAGATTGATGGTCACAGCAGTTGGGGAAGGGGGTACTGCAGGTATGCAGTGAGCAGGTGGGTTGAAGTTGGCTGGAAAGGTGGCAGCTCAGCTGCAAACAGCAAAAGCGTTCTGTGTCAGTGCTAGCTGGACATTCAGTTGAACCAACTGCAAGAGGCAGCTTGTTGGCCAATCAGCAGCAAGCTCCCTGGGAGCCCTCCAGGTGGAGGGCTCGTTGGGGGCACTGGAGAAGGAGAAGAGGCACAACGCGCTGATAGCAATGCAAAGCTGAAAAGTTAAAAACACAAAAGAGGGAATTATTGAGTGGGACTGGACTTCAGCTTCTTGGATGGGTAAAATCCATCATCTGGAAGGCTGTGTCTTGAATTGTTCACTCTGGTGGTTCCTGTTGGATACACAGTCATTCTGTCAATTTCACTGCCTGGTCTTCACTAGCAAGAAAGAACAGAGACAAATGAAAACAACACAGCACAGATTAAGAGAGGAAATGGGGTCATTGCAGTTAACAGGAACCATCTAGAAAACAGACAGAGTTATTTCCTTTCTAAGCTCATTTCTGGTGAGCAACAACTGAGGCTGGAACCAGTAAACAAGCAAAACAAACTGCAAAATTTAACATCTCACAACTCCACTTTCCATTTCATAATGTCAAATTAGATCACACTGGACAATTCAGATGAGTCTGAAAAATGGTGCTGAATGCTGGTCATGAATGATTCCAGTATGTACTCCAAATCCTAATTTACTGGGCTGAAGGTTAGGTACTGTTGCAGGATGGAATTATACATATTGAAAAACAAAACAGGATTTCCTGATTGACAGTGTGACAGCCTTAATCCAATGGCAATTTTTGGGGAAAAAAAAAAGGTTTCATAATATGATCATTCAACTGGTCTCCAAACTTACCTAATCCCCAAATCCCAATGGGCACAGCTGCATTCCATCCGACAAATGGCCGGCGGAGCTGATCATGGCCATTCAAGACAATGCTTACAATTACACCAGGCACACCGCTCTGCTCAGCTCCACTGAGCATTCGCGTTTAGGGTATTTTTGATACCGAGCACACAGAGCACATAAAGCTAGACAGGGAATCAGACACAGGAAGGGCAAATAAAATACCCTGTGCAGACTCCTGATCGTACATCAACAATGAACACAATTAAAACAGAAAATTTGACTATGTAGCTTACTTAACGGACCAAATCAGCAATATCCGAGCAGGTTGACATAATCAGGGAAAAAAACTCCACACTCCCTGCTTTGCAGCCGGAATGCAATCAAAACAGCCAACGGATTATGCCAGGATCGGGCTACACAAATCTAGCCCAATTCTGAGATGATTTTGTTGTGGCTGACTAATTACAAACATCATGGGCGATCGTGAGCGTCAATCGGGCATCTATAACCGTGTAATGTGACACGCTAAACGACCCGTCGTGCAGTCTGGGATGCCCGACGCCACCCGCCAAAAAGACGAGCATGTCAAAAATTTTTGTCTCGACACACCTCAGGTGACATGTCCCATTACATGTTCCCGAGCGTTTACCAATCAGCTGATCTCTCCAGAGTGCAGTCAGGGAACCATGGTGAAGAGGAGGAGGAGGGATGCAGAGGTTGCTGCTGTCACGTGGGACAATGAAAGACAGCAAAAGTTCGTTGAGCTTTGGCAACAGTACCAATGCCTGTTTGACGTTTCCTCCGGGCAGTACCATGACTGAGTCAAAAAGGAAAAATGTTGGTGAGAAATAGCAGAAGCCCTTCATCGGCCCGGCGAGTGGCTGGCTGTGCTGTCATGACATCATCCCTGATGTAAATACCGCCTCTTGCATTTGCTTTAAAGTAAGGGTGAATCCACAGCTGTTCTTTCTTTATTTTCTTTATTTTTCAGTGTACACAAGACATCCAGAACCACACACAACGCTTCTGTCAGTCCGACTTACAGCTGCTTCACCCGCCTCCTGGATGACATCTGAACTCGTGCGTGGTCGTGAAATTAGACTTGCTGTGATTGGACGGGGTCATGCATCTCGTCTTGCCAGTCACTTGACGGCACTGTGATCGCTGGATCTGACACAGTGACCATCATCAAAGACAAAATCACGGCGTCGTCTGATCCCAGCATTACCTTTGCAGTTACGCCGAGATCTTGAATAACTCTCCTTCCGTGTAGCCTGTCACGGCGTTGACACATCTCTTACTACATAAACAACTTGTACAATAACTAGTACATCTCACCATCTATCTAAAAGGGAGAAAATATCAAAGGTGTAGTCACTTGTTTACTCCTCAGTCCTGGACTCAACAGGACTCAGCATGATCTATGTGTGTTTGTTTGTTTGTCTGTCTACCGACCATGTTGAAACTGAAGGTTAACTGACTCACACTGAGATGAACGTGTTGAGAGTTCGTCATCACCCTTCTGGTATCAGCACCAAAAGGGTGATGACGGTTGGTGTCCCCCAAACCCAAAAATGGCCGATTGCTGCTGTAGGCGGCACACCCCCATCCCCTATAGCCGCTGTACGTTAATGACTGAATGACAGAGAAGTTACCGTTGGAAAAATATTGATCTCTAAAGCGGAAGCGCTGCTATTTGATACGAGCTACGGACCTGAGCCAAAACGTCATTGATGTTAGGGCCGACTAGATCCAAGTCTTACGACAAACACATCAGCGCAAGACCTTCAAAACTCTGTCAGAAGTCTGTCTTTTGTTTCAACCTCTCTATATGAACTGTTCACGAGGCAAAGAGAGCTAAAATAGTAAAACTAGAGGCCCGCACACCTGCTAGCATGCGCTAACTGCGTCTTCAGTGGGGCTCGGATATAAACAAACACTGAATGCAGGGACAATAACCACAACAGTTCCGTTCCTTGTTTTTAAAACAACGTTTCTGTCGCTTACCTTTATTTATTTATGTATATCTCGCTGTTTGCGGTGCTCAAACACGTCTTCAGTGTCCACGGGAAGGAAAATATCAGACGCTTTCATACAGACCCTGTATCATAAAAACTTCCGGTTCCGGTATCTGGCCTTCAGAGTAAAAGCGGTATTTGTAAGTAACCTTTGTCACGTCAACCATGAGTTGGTGGAGTAAAGTTTTGAAACATGGTTCAGATGAATAGTATAATAATAATAATAATAATAATAATAATAATAATAATAATAATAATAATAATAATAATAATAATAATAATAATAATGATAATAAAAACGTATAGGCGACATGTAGGCCTTCAACTGACTCCTCACGAGAATCTTCCATGTCATCTCCACAGCCAAAAATAGCCAACAGCCTCTTCTTTCATGTGAAAAGGAAGCAGATTGCAACTAATTGGGCGCTTTGTTCAGCCTTTGTGTATCCATACTGTGCCGAACTATTATAAACCTGGCACGTGCAGAGCGGTGGGTGGGGGGGTGGGGGGTGGCGGAGGGCGCCGGCGCATCCGCCCCCTTGCCCCTTGATGCCCAAAGTGCCCTTTTGTCAAAGTGATTTTTTTATTTTTTATTTTATTTTATTTTATTTTATTTTGTAAGTGTGTGTGAAAGTCCGTCTGTGTGGCCCAAAATAATAAAAAATAAAACAAAATAATAATAATTTAGACCTACCTTGCCCTCACTCTGCCGACGCCGCCCTGACGTGCCCTGCTGCTGATCGCTGAGCTGCTGGAGACGTTCGGCCACTGCGAGTCTCGTGAAACCGAAGAAGACCCGAGTAAACACCTGGTCCGGTGAAAAGGCTTTGCAGCGTATTCGCTTGTGCACAGTGTGTTCATGCAAGATGACTGACGTAGTGAAGTGAGCAATGAGCATCCTCTGTGTCATCCAACTCTGCACACACACCTCTCACAAGTTACAGCCGCTGGTTAAGCACACACAGTGTGTGTGAGGCTTGTTTGTTTGTTTGTTTGTTTGTTTGTTTGTTTGTTTGTTTGTTTCTGGATGTTTCTCTTGTCATGGGCAAAGTGCATTAGAGAGATATCATGTGTTATTTTACTGTCAAGCTGTTTTTTCCTGTGTTTCTGGAGGCAATGAGGCATAGACTATGTTATTTTACTAAAACTATGCAATATGCATATTCACATAATTTTGAACTATTACAGTATAAATACAACAATAATAGAAGAATCTGAATTTTGATTTTCTCAACCTCTCATTTAAACATATCAGTACTTGTTTGTTTATAACATTTACACACAAATTAAATATAATATGCATTCAAATTATAGAACTTTTAGAACCTTGCTGTCAAAGTTGATAGTCAAACTGAATAAAAGCACAAAAATATTTAAATACATGATTTCTATATCATTTAATTTTTTTTTACTTTATTAATTTAGCACTAGGAATAATAAAGGGCAGATTATGAATAGATTAATTTTGTGGCTATACAGTACAATTTTTGGTATGAAATGTCATATCAGCAGCAGCCTCCTCACCAACCCCCTCAACAGAAGCTGTTTAATGTCCCCCATCAGGTAAAACAGAGACTAACGTTGCTTTGCACTGGCCTCTAACAGATATGTGAGGTGTGGATGATGATATGGTATGTTATGATTCCATGTTACATTCTTTATGAATATGGGTTGCTACCATTCAACAGGTTACATTGCAAGGTATGTTTCTGTATGGTGTTTCAAATTTGTGCTCCATGTGCCCCCTTTTAACTTTGAGCACCTGCCCTCCAAAGGTCTGCACGGCCCTGACATAAACTATGACAAATCTTCATCCCTTTGCAGTTCTCATGCATTACAGTACTCCTGTGTTGTTGACTGTAGTTGCTGCAGCTGCTTTGACACACAATGTGTTGACGTTCATGTCACAGGGTGACGAGTAGAGTGTGTGTGTGTGTGTGTGTGTGTGTGTGTGTGTGTGTGTGTGTGTGTGTGTGTGTGTGCGTGTGTGTGTGTGTGTGTGTGTGTGTGTGTGTGCCTGTCTGACTCTGACTGACACACTTCCCCTCTGACACGCAGCATCAGCGTAATTACAGGTGTGGGTCGTTTGGGGTCTCTTTCTCCTGCAACTTTTTTGACGGGAAGCAGGCGCGCCCGAGGAAGGCTGTGGGAGAGGCGCTGGTCGGACGGCGGTTATTGTCCCAGGTTCGGGGGACAGCGCCAGAGAAGCGATTCGGACAGAGGACGTGCATACCTGCTGCCGGACCTGAAGGAGCTGCTGCTGCCGCCGGGAGACACGTCGCCAACACGCCAGAGTGACAATGAAGACGCACGGTGCGAGAGCGGGAAGCCTTGGATCAAAGTGGAAGGGTCGGGACGCGTTCCCCCCTAATTTCACCACAAAGTATACTGTTAGGAGACACTACCTGTTAACTGCTGCTGCCAGATTATATTATTACAGCCCTTATCCTGAAACAACAACAACAACAACAACAACAACAACAACAAAACTACAACTTTGGGCATCCCGCCATCAGTCACTATATGGACAATTTCAGTAACTTTGGACTGGGCTTTATTTGTTTGAGTTGCAGTGGATTTAGTTTTCAGTTGAGTGATTTGTCTATTTGATTTAGTTGCCCTTGTGTTGGACTTTTAACTTTGCTGTGTTTACTTGTATATTTATTTCCCCACCCAAAAGTGGGTGACTACCCTGATGGATATATTGTTGTTTCTTCCTAAAGCGATTGGTCGATCTACCATTTTGGAAACCAGTGGACAGACTGTTGGACTCTCTTTTAGACCAGTCCTCTGGAGTATGTTTTTATCGATTGTTTTTAGACACACAGTGTCACGGTCACTCCACTCGGTGACATTCACGTTGGCTGTCTGCTGTAGTGGAAGACATTCTCAAATTAATATGATTACATGCAAATTTTTGTTAAATTTATGCAGGACAGGCATAACATGCTTACAAATCTGCCACTGTCACATCACTCTTAGGTGTCAATTATGTTGACTTAAAAACATTTCAATAATTTCCTCTTGTGTTGCGTGACCCATTTCTTTGCCTTGCATGCTACCTCTGACTTAATTACTATTTATCTTGTTCTCAAATGTGGCAAGAGGATCTTGAAATGGTGGAACCGCACTATTGTTCCTCTGTCCCAAGAAGCAATTGAGGGTTGCTTATTCAAACATTTTGCTTCAGTCACGCCTCAGCTGTCACACCACAGTCGATCTGATGTTGCTGTGTTGGTGTTGTTCCAGCAGCATCATAATTAAAGTCACTGCCATAGCTCTGACTTAATCTCCACCAACCACTGAGGAAAATGTCTGCTTAGATCATGAAAAATGCTTTTACCCAACCAGTAAAGGTGAGGCTGCCTCGACACTGCAGTGTTTGACAGTGCTAATTAAAAATGAACTTGTGTTTTTCTTTCTTCTGACACGTCTCATTCATTTGATTGTTTTGGATCTGTTCCCCAGTTCAGCAGAATTTCCAAAGAAGGAACTGTGAATGTGAATCATAAAGATGACAGCCACAGCAATTATTTTTCAACCTATATTTACCCATGGCGGGTACAATGAGAAGCATGAAAGGTGTCTTTGACCAACGCCCTGATTCACATTAAAATAGCCACAAACATTTTCAGTTGGCAGCAGCTCCAATTGGGCCTCAGGGTTCGAAGGATGCTCCACCAAAATTACCCAACAAAAAGCAAGATTTCTCACTGACCTCTGGTGGTATGCAAAGTTTTATTTCCCTGATTTTCCCTGGTGTCTGAATTTACTGCTCATGACTGAGTAAACTGCTGAGCATCCTTTATGGAGGAAGCAGTGAATGAATGAAGAGACATTTACTAATGATCACAGCAACACATTTCCAACACACTGGGACAGGAGCGACAGCAGACTGGGAGAGATGTGGATGCTCCAAAAACACCTGTTTGGATCACTGCACAGGTAAACAGGTTGACTGGTAACAGGATGGAGGATGGAGTGAGGGTCACCACTTTGTGAACACATGATTGGATGAAGGAGATTAACACATGAGTTCAGGAACACTTCAGAAAACTGTTGTCAGTGAACACAGTTCATTTGCAAATGATTGCATTCTGTATTTTTGGGATCGGGCTTGAGATATGTGCCCCTAAAATGGACAATAAATGTATCTGGACTTTCTGCATCACGGCGCTTCAGCGTTTTTCTACCCTGCTCCTAAAGTAAACCAACAGCCATAGAATCAGAGGAACAATCCCCTTTATTTGTCACACAACACATGCACACACACACACACACACACACACACACACACACACACACACACACACACACACACACACACACACACACACCATGCACCGGTGAAATTTTTCCTCCACCTTTAATCCATCCTGGTATTTCTTCCTCCGCGACAGACCAGGAGTGGCGGGCTGCCATCTGACCGGCGCCCATGGACTCAGTTTTCTTCGTCATTGGTCAGGTGGTGCATGTTTTTAGAGGGGGGTTTCATTTTATGGAGGATCACGGGACGTGCAAACTCCACACAGAAAGGCCTCTTTTCCTCAAGCAGCAGGCACCAAAGGCATGGTGGAGTACACGCTCCTGGCACCCACAGCGGGAATCGAACCTGGGACCTTCTAGCTGTGAGGCGACAGTGTTACCACCGTTCCTCCTTTCCAGCCCGAAAGGACTGAGAATCTGCAGACATCCCTCTTATATAATGGAATACAACCTGATACCATGAGAGAAACCATAACATTTAGCACTGAAGTGTTTGACATGATCGTTTAATGTCCATGTTTCAGCTTCTCCATCACCCTGTTGAGTGATCAGCTGATCCTGTTCAGGTTTGCAGCTGTTTGAAGAATGTCCATGTCTCATGTCTTGATCCTTGAGCAGCCCTTAAAGCAAACAACAGACATGAAATGATGTCATTTGATGCACTGCATGTGATGAGCCTGTACAGATGGCCATTGGTTTTATAACCCATCATGCACTGGGGTGTAGACGGTGGAGGTATTTGTTTAAAACAGAAACAAAGATAATTCAGTGTATAAAAGAGCTGGAGTTTCTCTTGTTGAGCACCTCAACACAGGAAGGCTGAAGCTGAAGCTGACACCGAAGAGGAAGAAGAAAATCTCATCCTGCAGAAGGTTTGTTTCAACTTATCCTTTTTTCTTCATCATCATCATCATCTCTGCTTCCTCTAATGGACTGAAAGCCACCAGTTCCTGTCCTCACATGTGCTGTCTTCATGTCTCTCTTTATTGAAGACAATCGTCATGAAGATGATGCTGACTGTGACTCTACTTGTCTGCGCCATGATGGCTCTGAGCAGCGCTGCTGGTGAGTATTAAGAGACAAAAAGACAGTTTTCATGGTGTTATTGTGTATGTAGACCAGTTCCAAAAGCAGAGCCCGCTGAGAGGACGGAAGATCCATTCAAGGAAATGAGTTGGTCTCGTTCACTAACACACGAACAGAGAGGCTTGAACTTAGTCAGTCTCATGATCTGTTCAGCAAAGAGCTCCCATGCTCACTTCTTCTCTGAACTGGTTTTCAGGGAACAATGTCATCGTCAAACGATCAACATGTCCCAGAGGTTGGACCCCTTTCAATGGCCGCTGTTTCATCTACTTTCCAACACCCATGACTTGGGCTGAAGCTGAGGTAATCAGGATGATTTGGATTCAGTGCAGAACAGTGGTGAAGTGGAACTCAGTACATTTACTCAAGTACTGCACTTAAGTATAAATTGGAGGTGTTTGTACTTTATTTCACATGTCAGAATTAATAGAGAAATAATCAGCAGATGGCATAGAGTATTTTGACAGTGTGAAATTAGTACTTTTACTGAAGTAAAGTATCTGAATACTTCCTCCACCGCTGGTGCTGGACACTCCTACACTCTGTCCATTCTGCTGTCTCACATGTTAACTGACATATTCTTCTCATTTGGTGTCTTTGTATCACTTGATGTTGAATGTATCACATGACTTCATTCTTTGTTCCCATCTCTGCAGAAACACTGTCTGGGTCTGGGTGGAAACCTTGCATCAGTGCACAGCTTTCAGGAGCATCATGTGATTCAGTCTATGATCCTGATTCAGACACACTCGTATCCATTCACATGGCTTGGAGGCTACGATGCAACACAGGTATGTTACTGATGACACCAAATATAAAAGAGAGGAAATGAAAAGTTGATGTAAACCATCGATTGTTTTATTTTCTAATCGTCTAGGAGGGTGTCTGGTTCTGGAGTGATGGTACACGTTTTAAGATTAACTACTGGGCTCCTGGAGAGCCTAATAATCAAGATAATGCACACTGTCTGTTGATGAACTTCGGAGGTAAAGTTGTATGAAGCTTCAGAAACAATTTATTTTTGTTGATTACTGAGGTGTTTGCAGGATTTGATAACAAAACCTCTAAACATTGCCCCATATATATAAAATCACTGCCCATTAATAATTCTCTCTGTCTTTTTACAGACCAGAAGAAATTTGACGACCAGCCTTGCTCTCTCAGAAGGTCATTTGTCTGCGCCAAAAAGCCATGACATGTCTTCTGACATCAGAGAAACCAGCAGTACTTGACTTGAGGATTGTTGGCTTTTACTTCTTTCACTCTGAGAATTAACTGTCTTTTCTTGTCTTCTACACTATTAAACCATTCAAGCATTGAAAAACGTCAGTCTGTGAGTCTAATGAATCCAACATGAACACACAAAACACTGAATACACCACGAGACGGAGGAAGGGCAACAAGGTCAAAGAAGAATTTGTGGTTTTATTGTTCTTCAGAAACTCGTACAGTACGTTTCTATCTAGAAAATATTTAATTAATGAGCTTCATTCTCAGTCGTTGAAGTTCACTTTGACAGTTTAAAGAATTTATTTTATGCTACACAAAATAAAACACCTTCGACTTGTTCAGCTTTGTCTTAACTGTGATTCCAAAACAGTTCCATCACCAACAACAACATCTCATGCTCAGTCACACACACACACACACACACACACACACACACACACACACACACACACACACACACACACACACACACACACACACACACATTTTTGCACAGCTGTCCTTGTTCAAATATTATATTATATTATATTATATTATATTATATTATATTATATTATATTATATTATATTATATTATATTATATTGCCTATTCCTAACCCTAAACCTATCCTCAGTCTTCACCAAAAAAAATTTAATGATTTACATTAAGAGGACCTGCATTTTGTCCCCATAAGACAAGTGAGTCCCCACAATGTGACTGTGTAAACAGATTTAACAAGTTGACTCTGATTGATCACATCTTTTCCTAAAGAGTGTGTCCTGAAATCCTCGCACATGTTGTCCACACCTACCACTCTGTGATGTCACTGCAGTGACGGCTCCTCAAGATACATGAACGGTCTTCAGTTCCTGGTGGACATTCAATTCTTGTGTTCTTGACAAACAACCGATCATTTATCTCTTGTCAAACTAAATCACCAAACTCACTTTTGTCATGTTGTGTGTTCCAATGTGTTGCTCCTGTCCACATGTCAAACTGTCCTTGAGCAAGACAACCTCAACGTCAGCACTTCGCATTGCAACTCTGCTAATTTCATTGGAATGTGACATTAACTGGCGACTGTTTTGATGAGGCTGAAGTAACTTTTCATTCTAAAATATTTTGTGGTTCACAGATGTGTGGATTTGCTGCCTGTCCTTTTCATTTTTTTAGTATATGAATTCATTTTCAATAATGTTGAACTCTGGACTGTTGGACAAAACCATTATGAACGAGTCACTTTGGGCTCTGGTAATTGTCAGACGGCATTTCTCACTATTTTCAGAATTCTTACAAATCAAACAATTGATTAATGGAGAAAATAATCAGAAGATTAATCGGTCATGAACACAGTCAATTTTATGACAGAAAGCAAAATCCTTTTCAGCATTCAATCCGTCTTTCCCACACAGTCATAGTTAGCTTGGTTGATTTTTTTCTTGATTCCATTGATTGGTTGTCCAAACATGAATAGAGGACTCTGTATCGGACTGCTGAGTTCCTGCCTTGTTTGACTTCAGTGAGACATCTTTGGGACAAAGTACTCATCTCTGACTTTAGTAAATGGTGGCAAATCAGGTGTCTACATGTCACATAGTTGATTACTTTTTTGTTCTCAAAGTGCATCATGTGGTTCTTTGCTGTTTGTCCTGTTTGCTGTGAATACGCTCAGTGATGAATGTGGACACATGGTGATGTGTTTGCAGGATGGCTGCGTGCTTCGTTTCTTCAGGAAGAGTCACTTTACTCGGCCTTCTGTCGTTTCTCAGCATCCCCTGATCCAACTTGAGATCAAGTTTAAAAAGTGAAACTCAAAAATCACAGTGCATTCTGGGAAACTGTGTGCTGGACATCACTGCACAAGTGCAGTCTCTGCTGACTTCAGGTATTCCAAAGCAAGCGTCTTCACTGCCACTGAGCTTTAGAAAACTGACAATTTCAATGACAACTTTTAAATATTACTTTTACATATATATCTTCTACTTGCACAAAATGTTTGTTGTTTTTTTTTTTTGCTGCAAATACTGTTAATATACTTAGTTGTATTTTTATTATATGATATTATATAATATGCATTATATATTATAATACATATTACATAACTATATTTAGTTTTACTTATATTTTCATTTTTATTCCTGTTTATATTTTTTGTTACTTTTTCTAAATAATTGTGTGTACATCCTGTGTTTGCTGCATGTTTAACTGCTCCTGCAACAAAATAATTTCACAAATTGGGATCAATAAAGAAACTGTCTAAGTCTAATTTCAAGTGTTTTCTTCTTGCTTTGCTTGATCTTTTTCTTTGTCCTGTATGTTAGCGGTTACTTCCCTTCTTTTGTTCTCAAATGCTGGATTTCTTAACAGAGGAACCATGCCATTTCTCTTTGACGGTCGGTCCACTTTGAGAAAAAGTTGCATTTGGTTTCGTTGTTTGTGATTACATTGATGATGACTTTGAAGGTCATCACAGGCGACTGAGGCAAGATTCAAGACTGTGAGGCCACTCTTCCTCTGTACCAAGAAGCAACTAAGCGTCGCTTATTCAAACATTTTGCTTCAGTAAGGCCTCAGCTGACACACCACAGTCGATCTGATGTTGCTGTGTTGGTGTTGTTCCAACAGCATCATAATTAAAGTTGCTGCCGTAACTCTGACTTAATCTCCACCAACCACTGAGGAAAATGTCTGCTTAGATCATGAAAAATGCTTTTACCCAACCAGTAAAGGTGAGGCTGCCTCGACACTGCAGTGTTTGACAGTGCTAATTAAAAATGAACTTGTGTTTTTCTTCCTTCTGACACGTCTCATTTATTTGATTGTTTTGGATCTGTTCCCCAGTTCAGCAGAATTTCCAAAGAAGGAACTGTGAATGTAAATCATAAAGATGACAGCCACAGCAATTATTTTCAACCTATATTTACCCATGGTGGGTACAAATGAGAAGCATGAAAGGTGTCTTTGACCAACGCCCTGATTCACATTAAAATAGCCACAAACATTTTCAGTTGGCAGCAGCTCCAATTGGGCCTCAGGGTTCGAAGGATGCTCCACCAAAATTACCCAACAAAAAGCAAGATTTCTCACTGACCTCTGGTGGTATGCAAAGTTTTATTTCCCTGATTTTCCCTGGTGTCTGAATTTACTGCTCATGACTGAGTAAACTGCTGAGCATCCTTTATGGAGGAAGCAGTGAATGAATGAAGAGACATTTACTAATGATCACAGCAACACATTTCCAACACACTGGGACAGGAGCGACAGCAGACTGGGAGAGATGTGGATGCTCCAAAAACACCTGTTTGGATCACTGCACAGGTAAACAGGTTGACTGGTAACAGGATGGAGGATGGAGTGAGGGTCACCACTTTGTGAACACATGATTGGATGAAGGAGATTAACACATGAGTTCAGGAACACTTCAGAAAACTGTTGTCAGTGAACACAGTTCATTTGCAAATGATTGCATTCTGTATTTTTGGGATCGGGCTTGAGATATGTGCCCCTAAAATGGACAATAAATGTATCTGGACTTTCTGCATCACGGTGTACTTCAGGATTGTTGGCTTTTACTTCTTTCACTCTGAGAATTAACTGTCTTTTCTTGTCTTCTACAATATTAAACCATTCAAGCATTGAAAAACGTCAGTCTGTGAGTCTAATGAATCCAACATGAACACACATTAAACACAATACAACACGACGAGACAGCGGGAAAGTAATGAGATGAAAGAAGGACTTGCAGTTTTATTGTTCTTCAGAAACTTGCAGGGTGTAACTTCAAGACTAAGTTTCTATTTATAACCTTTATTCTCACCCATTAAAGTTCACTTTAACATTGATTAAACAACGTATTTCACCTAGACTCCAAAGGAATTGATTCCAAATACACCTGTTTGGATCATTCCACAGGTAAACAGGTTCACTGGTAACAGGTGATCATGATTGGGAATGAAAGAGGCATCCTGGAAAGGCTCATTCGATCACAGGCGAGGATGGAGTGAGGTTCACCACCTTATGAACACATGATTGGATGAAGGAGATTAACACATGAGTTCAGGAACACTTCAGAAAACTTGTTGGTGAACACAGTTCATTTGCAAATGATTGCATTCTGTATTTTTGGGATCGGGCTTGAGATATGTGCCCCTAAAATGGACAATAAATGTATCTGGACTTTCTGCATCACGATGCTGCAACGTTTTTCTACCCTGCTCCTCAGACGGCCGAAAGTAAACCAACAGCCATGTCTGAAAGGACTGAGAATCTGCAGACATCCCTCTTATATAATGGAATACAACCTGATACCATGAGAGAAACCATAACATTTAGCACTGAAGTGTTTGACATGATTGTTTAATGTCCATGTTTCAGCTTCTCCATCACCCTGTTGAGTGATCAGCTGATCCTGTTCAGGTTTGCACATGACATGCTCTCATGCTTCACTGCTTGAAGAATTTCCTTGTCTCACGCCTCGGTCCTTTAAAGCAACAACAAACATGAAATGTCATTTGATGAACTACATGTGTACATAACCCATCATGCACTGGGGTGTAGACGGTGGAGGTATTTGTTTAAAACAGAAACAAAGATAATTCAGTGTATAAAAGAGCTGGAGTTTCTCTTGTTGAGCACCTCAACACAGGAAGGCTGAAGCTGAAGCTGACACCGAAGAGGAAGAAGAAAATCTCATCCTGCAGAAGGTTTGTTTCAACTTATCCTTTTTTCTTCATCATCATCATCATCATCATCATCATCATCATCATCATCATCATCTCTGCTTCCTCTAATGGACTGAAAGCCACCAGTTCCTGTCCTCACATGTGCTGTCTTCATGTCTCTCTTTATTGAAGACAGTCGTCATGAAGATGATGCTGACTGTGACTCTACTTGTCTGCGCCATGATGGCTCTGAGCAGCGCTGCTGGTGAGTATTAAGAGACAAAAAGACAGTTTTCATGGTGTTATTGTGTATGTAGACCAGTTCCAAAAGCAGAGCCTGCTGAGAGGACGGAAGATCCATTCAAGGAAATGAGTTGGTCTCGTTCACTAACACACGAACAGAGAGGCTTGAACTTAGTCAGTCTCATGATCTGTTCAGCAAAGAGCTCCCATGCTCACTTCTTCTCTGAACTGGTTTTCAGGGAAAAATGTCATCGTCAAACGATCAACATGTCCCAGAGGTTGGACCGCTCTCAATGGCCGCTGTTTCATCTACGTTCCAACACCCATGACTTGGGCTGAAGCTGAGGTAATCAGGATGATTTGGATTCAGTGCAGAACAGTGGTGAAGTGGAACTCAGTACATTTACTCAAGTACTGCACTTAAGTATAAATTGGAGGTGTTTGTACTTTATTTCACATGTCAGAATTAATAGAGAAATAATCAGCAGATGGCATAGAGTATTTTGACAGTGTGAAATTAGTACTTTTACTGAAGTAAAGTATCTGAATACTTCCTCCACCGCTGGTGCTGGACACTCCTACACTCTGTCCATTCTGCTGTCTCACATGTTAACTAACATATTCTTCTCATTTGGTGTCTTTGTATCACTTGATGTTGAATGTATCACATGACTTCATTCTTTGTTCCCATCTCTGCAGAAACACTGTCTGGGTCTGGGTGGAAACCTTGCATCAGTGCACAGCTTTCAGGAGCATCATGTGATTCAGTCTATGATCCTGATTCAGACACACTCGTATCCATTCACATGGCTTGGAGGCTACGATGCAACACAGGTATGTTACTGATGACACCAAATATAAAAGAGAGGAAATGAAAAGTTGATGTAAACCATCGATTGTTTTATTTTCTAATCTTCTAGGAGGGTGTCTGGTTCTGGAGTGATGGTACACGTTTTAAGATTAACTACTGGGCTCCTGGAGAGCCTAATAATCACGATAATGCACACTGTCTGTTGATGAACTTCGGAGGTAAAGTTGTATGAAGCTTCAGAAACAATTTATTTTTGTTGATTACTGAGGTGTTTGCAGGATTTGATAACAAAACCTCTAAACATTGCCCCATATATATATAAAATCACTGCCCATTAATAATTCTCTCTGTCTTTTTACAGACCAGAAGAAATTTGACGACCAGCCTTGCTCTCTCAGAAGGTCATTTGTCTGCGCCAAAAAGCCATGACATGTCTTCTGACATCAGAGAAACCAGCAGTACTTGACTTGAGGATTGTTGGCTTTTACTTGTTTCACTCTGAGAATTAACTGTCTTTTCTTGTCTTCTACACTATTAAACCATTCAAGCATTGAAAAACATCAGTCTGTGAGTCTAATGAATCCAACATGAACACACAAAACACTGAATACACCACGAGACGGAGGAAGGGCAACAAGGTCAAAGAAGAATTTGTGGTTTTATTGTTCTTCAGAAACTTGAACAGTACGTTTCTATCTAGAAAATATTTAATCAATGAGCTTCATTCTCAGTCGTTAAAGATTACTTGGACAGTTTAAAGAATTTATTTTATGCTACACAAAATAAAACACCTTCGACTTGTTCAGCTTTGTCTTAACTGTGATTCCAAAACAGTTCCATCACCAACAACAACATCTCATGCTCAGTCACACACACACACACACACACACACACACACACACACACACACACACACACACACACACACACACACACACACACACACATTTCTGTACAGCTGTCTTGTTCAGATATATTATATTATAT
Organism: Chaetodon trifascialis; assembly: GCF_039877785.1. NCBI lineage: Eukaryota > Metazoa > Chordata > Actinopteri > Chaetodontiformes > Chaetodontidae > Chaetodon > Chaetodon trifascialis. The sequence continues at coordinate 2,871,092 of NC_092078.1, read as the reverse complement.
TATATTATATTATATTATATTATATTATATTATATTATATTATATTATATTATATTATATTATATTGCCTATTCCTAACCCTAAACCTATCCTCAGTCTTCACCTTAAAATTTAATGATTTACATTAAGAGGACCTGCATTTTGTCCCCATAAGACAAGTGAGTCCCCACAATGTGACTGTGTAAACAGATTTAACAAGTTGACTCTGATTGATCACATCTTTTCCAAAAGAGTGTGTCCTGAAATCCTCGCACATGTTGTCCACACCTACCACTCTGTGATGTCACTGCAGTGACGGCTCCTCAAGATACATGAACGGTCTTCAGTTCCTGGTGGACATTCAATTCTCGTGTTCTTGACACAACTCTGAGAATTAACTGATTTTTCTTGTCTTCTACACAGCAAAAATCCCAGTTTATATTGTACTCTTTAAGTGTACATTTAACACCAGTTTCGGTGTCTATATAGGTCCGAGAGTTCGGTGTTCACTGAACACCATCAAAAGTGTAAAATATATATTCAAATCAAGAGTTACATTTGAACCCTTTCAGTGTGCAATTGTACTCCGTCACTGGTACTTTTAGACACTATTCCAGTGCTTTTCAACTCCTGCAGTGTAAACCTCGAACTCCCAGAGAGTAAAAGATAAACTCTAAGTGTTTGATAGAACTCTGCAGAGCTTATCATTTAACACTGAGAATATACTCTATGACTGGTGGACACTTTTAAAGTGAATTATCATCACTTCAAGAATATATAGCCCACACATTATTTTCTTGAAAATATAACATTATCTTTATTATAATATTATAATAAACACATTAACATATTAACAAAAGGACCAGTGAGATTATTATTTAAACAAAAAACTGTCGAATATTTTTTGCATTTTTATAACAACGATAACTCATAAAATGTTGTTCAGTTAACATACAGTTAATTGAAGAATCTCCTACTTGTCAGTGCAAACTCCCTGACAAAATCCCGATGTGAATGACTATTGCTCCTCTACAGCTCAGCAAGGAAACACTGTCTGCCAAAACACACACAGATACTGTAACTTTGGGAGATACAGCCTTGAAAAATCTCAACCGACCCTTGAAAGCCCAACATACGCAGCCTGATAATGTACAACGTGACATCCAGATGGCGCTGCAGTACTGTGAAATCTGAAACTGAACCACAAATCAGTTCATACACTGGACATCAGACACTGCCAAAGTTACGCAGCCATGGTGCCAAATAAGCTTGAAAAATGATTTTGTTGTATTATGACTGAGATAAAAAAACAAAAGTGTAAAAGATTAAACATTAAAGTTGAAACATTTCCTACAAAAATACATGCACAGGCACCACATACTGGTCATCTCTGTCAAACCATATGTCGTCTGCAGATCAAATGGCTTAAACTTAAAGTGCAACTCATGAACTTTCAGCAGGGAGATATTTCCAGAATTACCCTGTCTGACACTGAAAGAATGAAAATGTTCTGCAAAACAAAGTGTTTCAAAATCCTTTGCCAGAAGAAAATAGTCACCATTAAATTCAACAAGGTCTTTTATCTGACTGAATACTGTCAAATCCTCCTCTGTGTCTGAACAAAGCAGAAGGCCTGGGCGATACTCATTCACCTCACTGTGTACGTCAACCTGCAGTTCTTCAGCGATGATTTCACCATTGTCCAAGGCACTGGCCTGAACAGTTTTCACTGCACCACAGTTGATGCTTTTGAATGGCACAGATTCCCAGTGCTTTGCCGCAGCCATCTGATGTTTTTTGGCTACTTTTTTGGTCACTTAAATATGATCATAAATCAGTCAGTTTCCCCTCACTTCATAGCGTAAGGTAGAGAGCCCCTTCAGTGCGTCGTTATCCAATCCATTCCACTTGTTCAAATAGAGAACGCCCACATCACTGAAAATCCAGTCCACGTTTTCCCTGTGACCTCACTTGCAGTCTGTACCTGCAGCATGTGTGAGCCCAATAGAATCAAATCAAATCAAATCAAATCAAACTTTATTTATATAGCACTTTTCATACATATTAAAATGCAACACAAAGTGCTTTACAGGATTTAAAAACAATAGAAATCAAAATAAAGCAACAATAAAAACCCATCCCTCCCACCCTCCGTATGTACAAACACCCACCCTCAACTACATGCATACACACACACACACACACACACACACACACACAAACAAACACACACACACACACACACACACACACACACACACACACACACACACACACACACACATTCTTACTGCAGACGATGGCAGGGGTAACGAGACATGGCAGGGCACTAATGACTGAGGAAAAGGCCACCTTTGGGGTCGTCCACACCGAGAGACACCAGGGACTGTGAACACAGGGGGCACCCGCACCCGGGCCCACCCGAGCCCGACAGACCGGTGGACCCCACACCAAGGTAGGGAGTCCCCCAACCAGCCGGGCCAAGAGGGCCCGAGGACAGCCCCCCCTGCAACAGATCAGACACATCTCTCAGTGTGGAGGACCCGCCGAGGAAACACTGGAATAAATAAATAAATAAATAAATAAATAAATAAATAAATAAATAAATAAATAAACATTTAAAAGAAGAAAAGTTCATAAGACAATAAGTAAAGAAGATAAAATAGAGTAAAATAATACAATATATAAAACATGAACATTGAATGAAATGAGATGAGTAAAGGAAATAAATAGTAAATAAACTATAAATGAAAGCTATAGATAAACTATAAATAAACTGAGTAAATGAAATAAATAGTAAATAGTCATGTTGTTAAAACATACAACTAAAATATGATAAGATAAGAAGCCTGATTAAAGGAATGAGATAAATCAGACATATCAATTGAAAGCCTGATTAAAAAAGTGAGTCTTGAGCCTCTTTTTAAAAACATCAACGGCCTCTGCGGCCCTGAGGTTCTCCGGCAGGCTGTTCCACAGTCGGGGGCCATAATGACTAAAAGCCGCCTCCCCGTGTGTTTTAGTTCTTACTTTTGGTATCTTTAAGAGGGCTGAGCCGGAGGACTTCAGGGTCCGCGAGGGTTGATATGGTAAAAGTAGATCAGATAAATAAGAAGGCCCGAGACCATTAAGACATTTGAAAACTAATAAAAGAACCTTAAAATCTATCCTGAAGCGCACAGGGAGCCAATGCAGCGATTTTAAAACTGGTGTAATGTGCTCCCGCCCTCTGGTCCTCGTCAGCACGCGAGCGGCTGAGTTCTGTAGTAATTGAAAATTTGAGATACTCTTTTTGGGAAGACCAGAGAGCAGGGCATTACAATAATCTAAGCGACAAGAGATAAAAGCATGCATCAGCACCTCCGTGCTGGCCTGAGAGAGAAACGGGCGGACTCTGGCTATATTCTTAAGATGGTAAAAACCGATCTTTGTTATGTTTTTGATGTGTGGAATAAAAGTAAGCTCAGAGTCAAAAATCACGCCCAGACTTTTTACAGAATGTGTTGGTTTAAGATCTTTTAGTTTTGGTAAAAGTTTCTCTCTCTGGCCTTCAGGACCAATGACTAAGACCTCTGTTTTGTCCTGATTGAGCTGAAGGAAATTTTCTGCCATCCATGACTTGATGTCTAAAATACAGTTAAAAAGGGCATCAATAGGCCCTGTGTCATCAGGAGACACGGCAATGTACAGTTGCGTATCATCAGCATAACTATGGAAGCTGATGCCGTGCCTCCTGATGACGTCCCCGAGGGGTAGCATGTACAGATTAAAAAGAGTTGGACCTAAAATTGACCCCTGGGGAACCCAACACTTGATCTCATGGGTACCTGAGGAACATGCATCCCAACTTACAAAGAAGTGTCGGTCAGTGAGGTATGAGACGAACCAGTTAAAAGCAGTACCTGAGAGGCCGACCAGGTGCCTCAGTCTGTTTAATAAAATGTGATGGTCTACTGTATCGAAGGCGGCGGTTAGATCCAGTAGTACCAAGACTGTGAGCTTGTGTTTATCTAAGTTGCACCTGATATCATTTAAAATCTTTAATAGGGCTGTCTCGGTACTGTGGTTCATCCTAAAACGAGACTGATACCTTTCTAAAATGTTCTTTTTGTTTAAAAAATCATTTACTTGGTTAAAAACCAGTTTTTCTAAAATTTTACTTAAAAAAGGTAAGTTGGATACAGGTCGATAGTTATTAAGAATATTGGGGTCTAAATTGCTCTTCTTCAGAAGGGGCTTCACCACCGCCATTTTAAAGGAGGCGGGGAAGACACCCGTCTGAAGAGAGCAATTCACCAGGTATAACAGCTGTTTCTCAAAGAACCCATAGAGCGTTTTAAAAAACGGTGTGGGAATTGGGTCTAAAAGGCAGGTTGTGGGGTTGACCTGGGAGAAAACTCGATCAAGTGCCCTTGCGTCAACCAGGGCAAAACTCTCCAGTGTTTCCTCGGGTAATACCTGTGATCCAGGCGTATTGGTAGTTAAAACCTGTTGCGATAAAAGACTGGATCTGATGTTATCAATTTTGCGCCTGAAGTGGTCTGCAAAGTCTTCACACAAGGTATTTGTTATTGTCTTATGAGATCTGTTAAAATTACTGTTTATTAAAAGATCAATTGTAATCTTCTAACAGCGTTAGAAGAAGAACGTGAACAGATGGATGATGAATGGATATAACGCCCCTGCTGGTGACACAATATACAACCTTTAGGCTACCTGCAGCACAGACATTAACAGGGGCGTCACTAAGTTTTAAGGACGGGGGGCTTAGCCCCCAGGAGATGCACAGGATGTGAATGAACGTAGCTCACGAGCACAAAACTTCACAAACAGCTAACAAAAACTGAGAAATTATTATTATTATTATTATTATTATTATTATTATTTCAGCTTAGTTGATTTTTTTCTTGATTCTGTCAGGTTCAGATAGACAAACTGGGGACCCACAGAGCAGAAAGTTAATGTGTTGATTGCATTTGGTTTTGTTGTTTTTGATTACATTGATGATGAATTTCTTGATTTTAAGGAGACTGATGGAAGATTCAAGACTGTGAGGCCACTCTTCCTCTGTACCAAGAATCAACTAAGCGTTGCTTACTCAAACATTTTGCTTCAGTAAGGCCTCAGCTGTCGCACCACAGTCGATCTGATGTTGCTGTGTTGGTGTTGTTCCAACAGCATCATAATTAAAGTTGCTGCCGTAACTCTGACTTAATCTCCACCAACCACTGAGGAAAATGTCTGTTTACATCAAAATATTTCTCCTAGTTACTAGTAACTACTGTTACCACGAACCGTCCTGCTGAAAAATGCTTTTACCCAACCAGTAAAGGTGAGGCTGCCTCGACACTGCAGTGTTTGACAGTGCTAATTAAAAATGAACTTGTGTTTTTCTTCCTTCTGACACGTCTCATTTATTTAATTGTTTTGGATCTGTTCCCCAGTTCAGCAGAGTTTCCAAACAAGGAACTGTGAATGTGAATCATAAAGATGACAGCCTCAGCAATTATTTTTCAACCTATATTTACCCATGGTGGGTACAAATGAGCATGAAAGGTGTCTTTCACCAACGCCCTGATTGAAATTAGTACAGCTCCAATTGGGCCTCAGGGTTCAAAGGATACTCCAGCAAATTACACAACAAAAAGCAAGATTTCTCACTGACCTCTGGTGGTATGCAAAGTTTTATTTCCCTGATTTTCCCTGGTGTCTGAATTTACTGCTCATGACTGAGTAAACTGCTGAGCATCCTTTATGGAGGAAGCAGTGAATGAATGAAGAGACATTTACTAATAATCACAGCACAACACACTGGGACAGGTTCAGGTTTCAAGGTGACATGCTGTTTGAAGAATGTCCTTGTCTTATGTCATGCCTTTAAAGCAAACAACAAACATGAAATGATGTCTTTTGATGCACTACATGTGTACATAACCCATCATACACTGGGGTGTAGACGGTGGAGGTATTTGTTTAAAACAGAAACAAAGATAATTCAGTGTATAAAAGAGCTGGAGTTTCTCTTGTTGAGCACCTCAACACAGGAAGGCTGAAGCTGAAGCTGACACCGAAGAGGAAGAAGAAAATCTCATCCTGCAGAAGGTTTGTTTCAACTTATCCTTTTTTCTTCATCATTATCATCATCTCTGCTTCCTCTAATGGACTGAAAGCCACCAGTTCCTGTCCTCACATGTGCTGTCTTCATGTCTCTCTTTATTGAAGACAATCGTCATGAAGATGATGCTGACTGTGACTCTACTTGTCTGTGCCATGATGGCTCTGAGCAGCGCTGCTGGTGAGTATTAAGAGACAAAAAGACAGTTTTCATGGTGTTATTGTGTATGTAGACCAGTTCCAAAAGCAGAGCCTGCTGAGAGGACGGAAGATCCATTCAAGGAAATGAGTTGGTCTCGTTCACTAACACACTAACAGAGAGGCTTGAACTTAGTCAGTCTCATGATCTGTTCAGCAAAGAGCTCCCATGCTCACTTCTTCTCTGAACTGGTTTTCAGGGGACAATCCCATTGTCAAACGATCAACATGTCCCAGAGGTTGGACCGCTCTCAATGGTCGCTGTTTAAACTACTTTGCAACACCCAAGACTTGGGCTGAAGCTGAGGTAATCAGGATGATTTGGATTCAGTGCAGAACAGTGGTGAAGTGGAACTCAGTACATTTACTCAAGTACTGCACTTAAGTATAAATTGGAGGTGTTTGTACTTTATTTCACATGTCAGACTTTAAAGTTCTCCTCTGCTACATTTCAGAGGGAAATATTGTACTTCTCACTTCACAACATTTATCTGACAGCTTTAGTTACTTTACAAACTGAAACAATTCGTCCATTAATCAATTAGTCAAATGGAAAAAAATCAATTTACAACTATTTGATAATCATTCCAGTCATTGTTCATGCAAATCATTTCATGGTCTCAGCTTCACAGTTGTCAGGATTTACTCCTTTTTGCTTTAATCATTTTAGTCTATTAGTGTATTTGATATTTAATTCAATAGTTTTGATGTTTGGGCCAAAACAAGCACAGTGAAGGTGTCACTTTGGGCTCTGATTAATTAAGACAGCATTTTCATTACTTTCAAAATTTTTACCAAATAACATCAAATCAGTTAATAGAGAAATAATCAGCAGATGGCATAGAGTATTTTTTACAGTGTGAAATTAGTACTTTTACTGAAGTAAAGTATCTGAATACTTCCTCCACCGCTGGTGCTGGACACTCCTACACTCTGTCCATTCTGCTGTCTCACATGTTAACTGACATATTCTTCTCATTTGGTGTCTTTGTATCACTTGATGTTGAATGTATCACATGACTTCATTCTTTGTTCCCATCTCTGTAGAAACACTGTCTGAGTCTGGGTGGAAACCTTGCATCAGTGCACAGCTCTCAGGAGTATCATGACATTCAGATGACGATCTGGATTCGCACACACTCGTATCCACAGACATGGCTTGGAGGCTATGATGTAGCACAGGTATGTTACTGATGACACCAAATCTAAAAGAGAGGAGATGAAAAGTTTATGTAAACCATCGATTGTTTTATTTTCTTATCTTCTAGGAGGGTGTCTGGTTCTGGACTGATGGTACACCTAAAGAGTTTACCTACTGGTCTTTCGGACAGCCTAATAGATCTGGATACTGTCTGGTGATGAACTTCGGAGGTAAAGTTATATGTAGCTTCAGAAACATTTTGTTTTGTTGATCACTGAGGTCTGAGCAGGATTTGATAACAAAATCTCTAAAGTAGGCATCAATACAAGTGATGACCATAGTTTCTCACAGATGAGGCCCAATAAAGAAGAACAAGTTCTCAAAACCATTGGATGGACTGGACAACAGACAACACCAGTGATGATTGTTTCCATTGGCTTTAAGACGAACTGGCACATTAATCCACTGCCAGTTAACCTTTTACGTCAAGTGATTTCTTGACTTGACAAGAGAAGTTGTGTCTTTAGGTTTGTGTGAAGTGTTTGATGCAGTCAGTCACGAACTTCAAGTTATTAAACGATCAGATTTGAACTTTCCTGCTGCAGCAGCAGTGGGGACGTCTTCATGTTCACTTCAAAATAAATTGTCTCCAGTCACTTCATGTAAATGACTTTTGAATGATTTTCTCAAGCTTTTGAGCAAATTTAAGGAATTTATATATAGATATACCTTGCCCAATATACATAAAATCTTTACCCCTAAATAATTCTGTCTCTGTTTTTACAGGTCTCAAGAGATTTGACGACCAGCCTTGCTCTCTCAGAAGGCCATTTGTCTGCGCCAAAAAGCCATGACATGTCTTCTGACATCAGAGAAACCAGCAGTACTTGACTTGAGGATTGTTGGCTTTTACTTCTTTCACTCTGAGAATTAACTGTCTTTTCTTGTCTTCTACACTATTAAACCATTCAAGCATTGAAAAAGGTCAGTCTGTGAGTCTAATGAATCCAACATGAACACACATACACAACATTACACAACATTAAACACAATACAACACGACGAGACAGCGGGAAAGTAATGAGATGAAAGAAGGACTTGCAGTTTTATTGTTCTTCAGAAACTTGCAGGGTGTAACTTCAAGACTAAGTTTCTATTTATAACCTTTATTCTCACTCATTCTCTCAAGTTCACTTTAACATTGATTAAACAACGTATTTCACCTAGACTCCAAAGGAATTGATTCCAAATACACCTGTTTGGATCATTCCACAGGTAAACAGATTCACTGGTAACAGTTGATCATGATTGCGAATGAAAGAGGCATCCTGGAAAGGCTCATTCGATCACAGGCGAGGATGGAGCGAGGTTCACCACCTTATGAACACATGATTGGATGAAGGAGATTAACACATGAGTTCAGGGACACTTCAGAAAACTGTTGTCGGTGAACACAGTTCATTTGCAAATGATTGCATTCTGTATTTCTGGGATTGGGCTGACCAAGCGTGCGGCAGCTCAGGCGGTTGTAGAAGCAAAAACTCGGGTCTGGGAGGAGTTCGGGGAGGCCATGGAGGAGGACTACCGGTCGGCCTCGAGGAAATTCTGGCAAACCGTTCGGCGCCTCAGGAAGGGGAAGCAGCTTTCTGTCAACACTGTTTACAGTGGAGGTGGGGAGCTGTTGACCTCGACTGGGGATATTGTCGGGAGGTGGAAGGAATACTTCGAGGATCTCCTCAATCCCTCTGTCATGTCTTCCGTAGAGGAAGCAGAGACTGGGGACTTGGAGGTCGATTCATTCATCACCAGGGCTGAAGTCACTGAGGCAGTTCGCAAGCTCCTCGGTGGCAAAGCGCCGGGGGTGGATGAGATCCGCCCTGAGTACCTCAAGTCTCTGGATGTTGTAGGACTGTCTTGGTTGACACGCCTCTGCAGCATCGCGTGGCAGACGGGGACAGTGCCTCTGGACTGGCAGACTGGGGTGGTGGTCCCTCTTTTTAAAAAGGGGGACCGGAGGGTGTGTTCCAACTATCGGGGGATCACACTCCTCAGCCTCCCTGGTAAAGTCTATTCCAGGGTACTGGAGAGGAGAATCCGGCCGATAGTCGAACCCCGGATTCAAGAGGAACAATGCGGTTTTCGTCCTGGCCGTGGAACACTGGACCAGCTCTATACCCTCCACAGGGTGCTTGAGGGTTCATGGGAGTTTGCCCAACCAGTCCACATGTGCTTCGTGGACTTGGAGAAGGCATTCGACCGTGTCCCTCGCGTCATCCTGTGGGAGGTGCTCCAGGAGTATGGGGTTGGAGGCCCTCTGTTGAGGGCTGTACAGTCCCTGTACAACCGGAGCAGGAGCTTGGTCCGCATTGCCGGCAGTAAGTCGGACCTGTTCCCGGTGCATGTTGGACTCCGGCAGGGCTGCCCTTTGTCACCGGTTCTGTTCATCATTTTTATGGACAGGATTTCTAGGCGCAGCCAGGGGCCGGAGGGGGTTCGGTTCGGGGGCCGGCAGATTTCGTCTCTGCTTTTCGCGGATGATGTTGTCTTGTTGGCTTCCTCGAGCCAGGACCTTCAGCATGCGCTGGGGCGGTTCGCAGCCGAGTGTGAAGCAGCTGGGATGAGAGTTAGCACCTCCAAGTCCGAGGCCATGGTTCTCGACCGGAAAAAGGTGGCTTGCTCCCTTCAGGTTGGGGGAGAGTTCCTGCCTCAAGTGGAGGAGTTTAAGTATCTTGGGATCCTGTTCACGAGTGAGGGAAGGATGGAACGTGAGATTGACAGGCGGATCGGTGCAGCGGCTGCAGTAATGCGGTCGCTGTATCGGTCTGTCGTGGTAAAGAAGGAGCTGAGCCGAAAGGCGAAGCTCTCGATTTACTGGTCAATCTACGTTCCTACCCTCACCTATGGTCATGAACTTTGGGTCATGACCGAAAGAACGAGGTCCCGGATACAAGCGGCTGAAATGAGTTTCCTCCGCAGGGTGGCGGGGCGCTCCCTTAGAGATAGGGTGAGGAGCTCTGTCACCCGGGAGGAGCTCAGAGTAGAGTCGCTGCTCCTCCGCATCGAGAGGAGTCAGCTGAGGTGGCTCGGGCATCTCTATCGGATGCCCCCTGGACGCCTCCCTAGGGAGGTGTTCCAGGCATGTCCCACCGGGAGGAGGCCCCGGGGAAGACCCAGGACACGCTGGGGTGACTACGTCACTCGGCTGGCCTGGGAACGCCTCGGGATCCCCCCAGAAGAGTTGGAGGAAGTGTCCGGGGAGAGAGAAGTCTGGGCGTCCCTGCTCAGACTGCTCCCCCCGCAACCCGGCCCCGGATAAGCGGAAGATAATGGATGGATGGATGGATGGATGGGCTTGAGATATGTGCCCCTAAAATGGATAAGAAATGTATCTGGACTTTCTGCATTGCAGTGCTTCAACATTTTTCTCCAGTCACTTCATGTAAATGACTTTTTTTTAAAATATCTATTTATTTCAAAAGAAAATCATCCAGATACAGTTCAAACTTAGTGATACTCGGTCTTACAGTTTGGATTTTCCTTTGAGCACTCTTCCCACCCCCACCCCTAAAGGGAACACACACAAAAGTGTCGAATGAAAAACATGAAATATAAATGAAAAAGAAAGAAGAAAACAAAAGTAATAATAATAATAATCATAATAATAATAATAATAATAACAATGGGGAAGTAGTATAAGCATAGGCATAGTGATGCATACAGTAGCATAGATGATGTACGAAGACAGCATTCAGCATTTCGCATACAAACTCATACTTTCTCCATACCCGAGAGTAAGGGGCACCAAAATTCATTAAAGAGAAAGCCACGATTATGTTTCTCCAAAGTCAGTTTGTCTTAGGATAAAAAAAGAAGACCGCTGATCAAGGAAAATCTTAAAAGATGGGGGGAATCATTCTTCCAAAATAAAAGTGTTAGGGCTATGCAGCCGCCGAGTATTAGGACCCAGAGATGCAGAAACCAGAGGCAGGGATTGTGTAGAAACCAGGTAAGAATTTATTAACAAAACGAAGAACAGAAACGCGCTCAACAAGCGGATAAACAAACAAACAAACAAAAGGCGCACTCAAACGGAGTGGATGAACAGAAGGAGCACTGACGGAGCGGGTATGACACGAGGCACGCGTGGAAGCGGCAGGCAGACACTGAAACAAAAGAAAACACAGTACAATAAATGGCTGGAAAAAACGATGGACAAAAGATGACTTTTTATAACAAAGAGAGGAAGACAAAGAGACTCGTACTTACGGACCAACAACCAGACATAGACCAGGAAGGAGGAATAATCCGGCAACGAGGAGGAGAAGGTCCATGTCTTAAATACTCTCCCTGATCAAGGGAGAGTGACAGCAGGTGAGTAGCAGTGGGAGGAGCTGGCAGCACGTGAGGGGCTGCCCAGCCACGTCACCAGGGGTAGACAGACAGACACACACACAGGGAAAAGGGAGAGGAGACACACTGGGAGAGACAGGAAGCCAGGATCATAACAAAAAGTATGCATTTCTTTGTGAAGTAAGTGATCAAAATTAGTATCCTACATTTTTTATGATCTAACTGCAAATTATATGTGTCATTTAGTAAATATAAGCTGCTGCTTAAATCAAATTGTATGTCCATGACTGATTGAGTAAAAGAATGGATCGAGCTCCAATAAGGTTTTCAAAGGGCGCATTCCCAAAACCTATGCATGATTGTCCCCTCCATCTTTTTGTATCTCTGACACACTGCTGAAATATCTTTTGATATTTTATGCATTTTTGTTGGAGTTAGGTAGGTTTTGTAGATGAATTTGAAATTAGCTTCCTTAATTTTATTACTTGTAAATGGGAAATGAATTCATTCACAGAGATTTAACCAGGCGTTGTCTTCTAATGTTCTCCCTAACTCCTTCTCCCATATCTTCTTTAACAATTGGAAGGAAGATTGACCTTCTCTTGTCAGAATATTATAAAATATTATATTGTATTTATTATTTTATTATTATTATATTGTATATATTATATTGTATATTATAAAATATTATAAAATTCGCTAATCTTTGCTTTTATTTTGTATGAGGATAACAAAGTGTCCTCCAGTTCAGATAACCCAAGCCTTAATTTTTTTGTCCTTAATGAGAGCATTTGTAATGCTCCGAATTTGTCCATCCATCCATTGTCTCTACCTGATTATCTCTTTTCAGGGTTGCGGGGGGGGGGGGGGGGGGGGGGGTCAACAGGCGAGAGGCGGGGTACACCCTGAACCGGTCGCCAGCCAACCACAGGACAACATATAGACATACAACCATTCATGCTCACACTCACACCTAAGGACAATTTTAGATGAGCATGTTTTGGGTCTTTGGGAGGAAGCCGGAGTGCCCAGAGAGAACCTACGCATGCACAGGAAGAACATGCCAACTTCACACAGAAAGGCCCTGCCTGAGCCGGGGATCGAACCTTCTTGCTGTGAGGCACGCGCACTACCTGCTGCGCCACCGTGCTGCCCTGCTCAAAATTTGTTATTATTTTAAAAAGTGTTTGTTGGAGATATTGTATTACAATATCAGATTAGTAAAAGATTTTAACTGCATGTTCCGATTTAACAAATCTTTAAATTGTATTATACCAGAGTTTGTCCATTGACATGTATTAACCAATGTGATTTGAGTGTTTAAGTCTGGATTTTGAAAAATCAGAGAGTGTATAGAGGTACAAGAAGTGATTCCATTTTTTTTCCAACAGTCTGTCCAAGTTTGCAGGGTATTGTTTCCAGAGAAGCATTTGTCCATATTTTTTTTAATCTTTTCAAAGCAATTTATAAATAGGAGGGAGACGTGAGGCAGTGGATCGAATGATTTTGATTCCATCCGAACCCACATGGATTCCTGTCTCTCCATTGACCATGTAATCAGGTTCCTTAATTGGGCTGCCCAGAAATAATATTGGAGGTTGGGTTGGGCGCCTTCGGGTTGGGGATAGGTCTCTCACTATTGTTTCGGCCTACGGGCTGAACAGTAGCGTAGAGTACCCAGCCTTCTTGGAGTCCCTAGGAGGGGTACTGGAAAGTGCTCCAACCGGGGACTCCATTGTTCTGCTGGGAGACTTCAATGCTCACGTGGGCAGCGACAGTGACACCTGGAGGGGTGTGATTGGGAGGCACGGCCTCCCCGATCTGAACCCGAGTGGTGTTCTGTTATTGGATTTCTGTGCTAGTCACAGTTTGTCCATAACGAACACCATGTTCAAGCATAAGGGTGTCCATCAGTGCACGTGGCACCAGGACACCCTAGGCCGGAGGTCAATGATCGACTTTGTAGTCGTATCATCTGACCTTCGGCGGTATGTCTTGGACACTCGGGTAAAGAGAGGGGCTGAGCTGTCAACTGATCACCACCTGGTGGCGAGTTGGATTCGCTGGCAGGGGAAGAAGCAGGACAGACTTGGCAGACCCAAACGTACCGTGAGGGTCTGTTGGGAACGTCTGGCAGAACCCGCTGTCAGGGAAGTTTTCAACTCCCACCTCCGGGAGAGCTTCAACCAGATCCCGAGGGAGGTTGGAGACATTGAGTCCGAATGGACCATGTTCTCCACTTCCATTGTTGATGCAGCCGTCCGTAGCTGTGGCCGTAAAGTCGGCAGTGCCTGTCGTGGCGGCAACCCCCGAACCCGGTGGTGGACACCGGAAGTAAGGGATGCCGTCAAGCTGAAGAAGGAGTCCTATCAGGCCTGGTTGGCTCATAGGACTCCTGAGGCAGCTGATGGGTACCGGCAGGCCAAGCGTGCGGCAGCTCGGGTGGTTGTAGAAGCAAAAACTCGGGTCTGGGAGGAGTTCGGGGAGGCCATGGAGGAGGACTACCGGTCGGCCTCGAGGAAATTCTGGCAAACCGTTCGGCGCCTCAGGAGGGGGAAGCAGCTTTCTGTCAACACTGTTTACAGTGGAGGTGGGGAGCTGTTGACCTCGACTGGGGATATTGTCGGGCGGTGGAAGGAATACTTCGAGGATCTCCTCAATCCCTCTGTCATGTCTTCCGTAGAGGAAGCAAAGACTGGGGACTTGGAGGTCGATTCATTCATCACCGGAGCTGAAGTCACTGAGGCAGTTCGCAAGCTCCTTGGTGGCAGAGCGCCGGGGGTGGATGAGATCCGCCCTGAGTACCTCAAGTCTCTGGATGTTGTAGGACTGTCTTGGTTGACACGCCTCTGCAGCATCGCGTGGCAGACGGGGACAGTGCCTCTGGACTGGCAGACTGGGGTGGTGGTCCCTCTTTTTAAAAAGGGGGACCGGAGGGTGTGCTCCAACTATCGGGGGATCACACTCCTCAGCCTCCCTGGTAAAGTCTATTCCAGGGTACTGGAGAGGAGAATCCGGCTGATAGTTGAACCCCGGATTCAAGAGGAACAATGCGGTTTTCGTCCTGGCAGTGGAACACTGGACCAGCTCTATACCCTCCATAGGGTGCTTGAGGGTTCATGGGAGTTTGCCCAACCAGTCCACATGTGCTTCGTGGACTTGGAGAAGGCATTTGACCGTGTCCCTCGCGTCATTCTGTGGGAGGTGCTCCAGGAGTATGGGGTTGGAGGCCCTCTGTTGAGGGCTGTACAGTCCCTGTACAACCGGAGCAGGAGCTTGGTCCGCATTGCCGGCAGTAAGTCGGACCTGTTCCCGGTGCATGTTGGACTCCGGCAGGGCTGCCCTTTGTCACCGGTTCTGTTCATCATTTTTATGGACAGGATTTCGAGGCGCAGCCAGGGGCCGGAGGGGGTTCGGTTCGGGGGCCGGCAGATTTCATCTCTGCTTTTCGCGGATGATGTTGTCTTGTTGGCTACCTCGAGCCAGGACCTTCAGCATGCGCTGGGGCGGTTCGCAGCCGAGTGTGAAGCAGCTGGGATGAGAGTTAGCACCTCCAAGTCCGAGGCCATGGTTCTCGACCGGAAAAAGGTGGCTTGCTCCCTTCAGGTTGGGGGAGAGTTCCTGCCTCAAGTGGAGGAGTTTAAGTATCTTGGGATCCTGTTCACGAGTGAGGGAAGGATGGAACGTGAGATTGACAGGCGGATCGGTGCAGCGGCTGCAGTAATGCGGTCGCTGTATCGGTCTGTCGTGGTAAAGAAGGAGCTGAGCCGAAAGGCGAAGCTCTCGATTTACCGGTCAATCTACGTTCCTACCCTCACCTATGGTCATGAACTTTGGGTCATGACCGAAAGAACGAGGTCCCGGATACAAGCGGCTGAAATGAGTTTCCTCCGCAGGGTGGCGGGGCGCTCCCTTAGAGATAGGGTGAGGAGCTCTGTCACCCGGGAGGAGCTCAGAGTAGAGTCGCTGCTCCTCCGCATCGAGAGGAGTCAGCTGAGGTGGCTCGGGCATCTCTATCGGATGCCCCCTGGACGCCTCCCTAGGGAGGTGTTCCAGGCATGTCCCACCGGGAGGAGGCCCCGGGGAAGACCCAGGACACGCTGGGGTGACTATGTCAGTCGGCTGGCCTGGGAACGCCTCGGGATCCCCCCGGAAGAGCTGGAGGAAGTGTCCGGGGAGAGGGAAGTCTGGGCGTCCCTGCTCAGACTGCTCCCCCCGCAACCCAGCCCCGGATAAGCGGAAGGCAATGGATGGATGGATGGATGGATGGGTTGGGTTGACCAAGGCCTCCCATAGCTTCGAGACTTCATGAGAGTCATTAGGCTGATCTGACTGACTTCTGAATGATTTTCTTGAACTCTGAGCAAATTCAAGGAATTTATATATAGATATATACCTTGCCCCATACATATAAAATCTTTGCCCATCAATAATTCTCTGTCTTTTTACAGACCAGTGTGTTGATTGCATTTGGTTTCATTGTTTTCGATTATATTGATGATGACTTTCTCTTTCTTGATTTTAAGGTTATCATAGGAGACTGAGGCAAGATTCAAGACTGTGAGGCCACTCTTCCTCTGTACCAAGAAGCAACTAAGCGTCGCTCATTTAAACATTTTGCTTCAGCTTTGTTTCAACTTCTCCTTTTTTCATCTGCTCTGTTCTCTCTTATCATCATCATCATCATCTCTGCTTCCTCTAATAGTCTGAAAGCCACCAGTTCCTGTCCTCATATGTGCTGTCTTCATGTCTCTCTTTATTGAAGACAATCGTCATGAAGATGATGCTGACTGTAACTCTACTTGTCTGTGCCATGATGGCTCTGAGCAGCGCTGCTGGTGAGTATTAAGAGACAAAAAGACAGTTTTCATGGTGTTATTGTGTATGTAGACCAGTTCCAAAAGCAGAGCCTGCTGAGAGGACGGAAGATCCATTCAAGGAAATGAGTTGGTCTCGTTCACTAACACACGAACAGAGAGGCTTGAACTTAGTCAGTCTCATGATCTGTTCAGCAAAGAGCTCCCATGCTCACTTCTTCTCTGAACTGGTTTTCAGGGGACAATCCCATTGTCAAACGATCAACATGTCCCAGAGGTTGGACCGCTCTCAATGGTCGCTGTTTCATCTACGTTCCAACACCCATGACTTGGACTCAAGCTGAGGTAATCAGGATGATTTGGATTCAGTGCAGAACAGTGGTGAAGTGGAACTCAGTACATTTACTCAAGTACTGCACTTAAGTATAAATTGGAGGTGTTTGTACTTTATTTCACATGTCAGATTTTAAAGTTCTCCTCTGCTACATTTCAGAGGGAAATATTGTACTTCTCACTTCACAACATTTATCTGATAGCTTTAGTTACTTTACAAACTGAAACAATTCGTCCATTAATCAATTAGTCAAATGGAAAAAAATCAATTTACAACTATTTGATAATCATTCCAGTCATTGTTCATGCAAATCATTTCATGGTCTCAGCTTCACAGTTGTCAGGATTTACTCCTTTTTGCTTTAATTTTTGCTTTAATCATTTTAGTCTATTAGTGTATTTGATATTTAATTCAATAGTTTTGATGTTTGGGCCAAAACAAGCACAGTGAAGGTGTCACTTTGGGCTCTGATTAATTAAGACAGCATTTTCATTACTTTCAAAATTTTTACCAAATAACATCAAATCAGTTAATAGAGAAAATAATCAGCAGATGGCATAGAGTATTTTTTACAGTGTGAAATTAGTACTTTTACTGAAGTAAAGTATCTGAATACTTCCTCCACCGCTGGTGCTGGACACTCCTACACTCTGTCCATTCTGCTGTCTCACATGTTAACTGACATATTCTTCTCATTTGGTGTCTTTGTATCACTTGATGTTGAATGTATCACATGACTTCATTCTTTGTTCCCATCTCTGTAGAGATACTGTCTGAATCTGGGTGGACACCTTGCATCAGTGCACAACTTTTGGGAGTATCATGAGATTCAGACGATGATCAAGATTCGCACACATTCGTATCCACAGACATGGCTTGGAGGCTACATTGTAGCACAGGTATGTTACTGATGACACCAAATTTAAAAGAGAGGAGATGGAAAGTTTATGTAAACCATCGATTGTTTTATTTTCTAATCTTCTAGGAGGGTGTCTGGTTCTGGACTGATGGTACACCTAATAAGTTTACCTACTGGGCTGCCGGACAGCCTAATAAATATGGACACTGTCTGGCGATGAACTATGGAGGTAAAGTTATATGTAGCTTCAGAAACATTTTGTTTTTGTTTTTTACTGAGGTCTGAGCAGGATTTGATAACAAAATCTCTAAAGCAGGCATCAATACAACTGATGATCATAGTTTCTCACAGATGAGGCCCAATAAACAAGAACAAGTTCTCAAAACCATTGGATGGACTGGACAACAGACAACACCAGTGATGATTGTTTCCATTGGCTTTAAGACGAACTGGCACATTAATCCACTGCCAGTTAACCTTTTACATCAAGTGATTTCTTGACTTGACAAGAGAAGTTGTGTCTTTAGGTTTGTGTGAAGTGTTTGATGCAGTCAGTCATGAAGTTCAAGTTATTAAACGATCAGATTTGAACTTTCCTGCTGCAGCAGCAGTGGGGACGTCTTCATGTTCACTTCAAAATAAATTGTCTCCAGTCACTTCATGTAAATGACTTTTGAATGATTTTCTCAAGCTTTTGAGCAAATTTAAGGAATTTATATATAGATATACATTGCCCCATATATATATAAAATCTCTGCCCATTAATAATTCTCTCTGTCTTTTTACAGACCAGAAGAAATTTGACGACCAGCCTTGCTATTACAGATGGCCATTTGTCTGCGCCAAAAAGCCATGACATGTCTTCTGACATCAGAGAAACCAGCAGTACTTGACTTGAGGATTGTTGGCTTTTACTTCTTTCACTCTGAGAATTAACTGTCTTTTCTTGTCTTCTACACTATTAAACCATTCAAGCATTGAAAAACGTCAGTCTGTGAGTCTAATGAATCCAACATGAACACACAAAACACTGAATACACCACGAGACGGAGGAAGGGCAACAAGGTCAAAGAAGAATTTGTGGCTTGTGGCTTGTGACTTGCACAGTGTAACTTCAAGACTTCAACTTCCATCTAGAAAATATTTAATTAATGAGCTTCATTCTCAGTCATTAAGTTCACTTTAATAGTTTAAATAATTTATTTCATGCTACAGAGAATAAAACACCTTCGACTTGTTCAGCTTTGTCTTAACTGTGATTCCAAAAAAGTTCCAACACCAACAACAACATCTCATGCTCAGTCTCTTTCTCCCTGTTTTGCACACTGTCCTTGTTCAGATATTATACAGAGTTCGACTGTGGACAGGCTGACCCTAACCTTTAACCATAACCAAGTCATGAGTAACTCAAACCTCTGAGTCAGCAGGACCTCAGTGATGTTTTGCTGAAGTAGGTCTGGGCTCTGATCCCCATAAGAACTACTGGTCCTGACAAGGTCTGATTCTTTATTCTAAATTTTACCAGAAAAGCTCCCACAGATTTAACAAGTTGACTCTGATTGATCACATCTTTTCCTAAAGAGTGTGTCCTGAAATCCTCGCACATGTTGTCCACACCTACCACTCTGTGATGTCACTGCAGTGACGGCTCCTCAAGATACATGAACGGTCTTCAGCTGTTGGTGGACATTCAATACTCGTGTTCTTAACAAACAACCGATCATCTGTCTCTTGCCAAAATAAATCACCAAAGGGGTTACTTCCTTTCTTTTGTTCTCAAATGCTACATTTTCAACCATGCCATTTCTCTTCGACGGTCGGTCCACATTGAGAAAAAGTTAATATGTTGATTGCATTTGGTTTCATTGTTTTCGATTACATTGATGATGACTTTCTCTTTCTTGATTTTAAGGTTATCGTAGGAGACTGAGGCAAGATTCAAGACTGTGAGGCCACTCTTCCTCTGTACCAAGAAGCAACTAAGCGTCGCTCATTTAAACATTTTGCTTCAGCTTTGTTTCAACTTCTCCTTTTTTCTTCTGCTCTGTTCTCTCTTATCATCATCATCATCATCTCTGCTTCCTCTAATAGTCTGAAAGCCACCAGTTCCTGTCCTCATATGTGCTGTCTTCATGTCTCTCTTTATTGAAGACAATCGTCATGAAGATGATGCTGACTGTGACTCTACTTGTCTGCGCCATGATGGCTCTGAGCAGCGCTGCTGGTGAGTATTAAGAGACAAAAAGACAGTTTTCATGGTGTTATTGTGTATGTAGACCAGTTCCAAAAGCAGAGCCTGCTGAGAGGACGGAAGATCCATTCAAGGAAATGAGTTGGTCTCGTTCACTAACACACGAACAGAGAGGCTTGAACTTAGTCAGTCTCATGATCTGTTCAGCAAAGAGCTCCCATGCTCACTTCTTCTCTGAACTGGTTTTCAGGGAACAATCCCATCATCAGGTGCTCACCATGTCCCAGAGGTTGGACCGCTCTCAATGGTCGCTGTTTCATCTACGTTCCAACACGCTTGACTTGGACTCAAGCTGAGGTAATCAGGATGATTTGGATTCAGTGCAGAACAGTGGTGAAGTGGAACTCAGTACATTTACTCAAGTACTGCACTTAAGTATAAATTGGAGGTGTTTGTACTTTATTTCACATGTCAGATTTTAAAGTTCTCCTCTGCTACATTTCAGAGGGAAATATTGTACTTCTCACTTCACAACATTTATCTGACAGCTTTAGTTACTTTACAAACTGAAACAATTCGTCCATTAATCAATCAGTCAAATGGAAAAAAATCAATTTACAACTATTTGATAATCATTCCAGTCATTGTTCATGCAAATCATTTCATGGTCTCAGCTTCACAGTTGTCAGGATTTACTCCTTTTTGCTTTAATTATTTGAATCATTTTAGTCTATTAGTGTATTTGATATTTAATTCAATAGTTTTGATGTTTGGGCCAAAACAAGCACAGTGAAGGTGTCACTTTGGGCTCTGATTAATTAAGACAGCATTTTCATTACTTTCAAAATTTTTACCAAATAACATCAAATCAGTTAATAGAGAAAATAATCAGCAGATGGCATAGAGTATTTTTTACAGTGTGATATTAGTACTTTTACTGAAGTAAAGTATCTGAATACTTCCTCCACCGCTGGTGCTGGACACTCCTACACTCTGTCCATTCTGCTGTCTCACATGTTAACTGACATATTCTTCTCATTTGGTGTCTTTGTATCACTTGATGTTGAATGTATCACATGACTTCATTCTTTGTTCCCATCTCTGTAGAGATACTGTCAGGGTCTGGGTGGAAACCTTGCATCAGTGCACAACTTTTGGGAGCATCGTGTGATTCAGACAATGATCAAGATTCGCACACATTCGTATCCAGTCACTTGGATTGGAGGCTACGATGTAGCACGGGTATGTTACTGATGACACCAAATATAAAAGAGAGGAGATGAAAAGTTTATGTAAACCATCGATTGTTTTATTTTCTAATCTTCTAGGAGGGTGTCTGGTTCTGGACTGATGGTACACCTAATAAGTTTACCTACTGGTCTGTTGGAGAGCCTAGCAAAAATGGATACTGTCTGGCGATGAACTATGGAGGTAAAGTTATATGTAGCTTCAGAAACATTTTTTGTTGATCACTGAGGTCTGAGCAAGATTTGATAACAAAATCTCTAAAGCAGGCATCAATACAACTGATGATCATAGTTTCTCACAGATGAGGCCCAATAAACAAGAACAAGTTCTCAAAACCATTGGATGGACTGGACAACAGACAACACCAGTGATGATTGTTTCCATTGGCTTTAAGACGAACTGGCACATTAATCCACTGCCAGTTAACCTTTTACATCAAGTGATTTCTTGACTTGACAAGAGAAGTTGTGTCTTTAGGTTTGTGTGAAGTGTTTGATGCAGTCAGTCATGAAGTTCAAGTTATTAAACGATCAGATTTGAACTTTCCTGCTGCAGCAGCAGTGGGGACGTCTTCATGTTCACTTCAAAATAAATTGTCTCCAGTCACTTCATGTAAATGACTTTTGAATGATTTTCTCAAGCTTTTGAGCAAATTCAAGGAATTTATATATAGATATACCTTGCCCAATATACATAAAATCTTTACCTCTAAATAATTCTGTCTTTTTACAGGTCAAAAGAAATTTGACGACCAGCCTTGCTCTTACAGAAATCCATTTGTCTGCGCCAAAAAGCCATGACATGTCTTCTGACATCAGAGAAACCAGCAGTACTTGACTTGAGGATTGTTGGCTTTTACTTGTTTCACTCTGAGAATTAACTGTCTTTTCTTATCTTCTACACTATTAAACCATTCAAGCATTGAAAAA
Source organism: Chaetodon trifascialis (assembly GCF_039877785.1). Lineage (NCBI taxonomy): Eukaryota > Metazoa > Chordata > Actinopteri > Chaetodontiformes > Chaetodontidae > Chaetodon > Chaetodon trifascialis. Next base: position 2,848,932 of record NC_092078.1, on the reverse strand, counting down.
CGTCAGTCTGTGAGTCTAATGAATCCAACATGAACACACAAAACACTGAATACACCACGAGACGGAGGAAGGGCAACAAGGTCAAAGAAGAATTTGTGGCTTGTGGCTTGTGACTTGCACAGTGTAACTTCAAGACTTCAACTTCCATCTAGAAAATATTTAATTAATGAGCTTCATTCTCAGTCATTAAGTTCACTTTAATAGTTTAAATAATTTATTTCATGCTACACAAAATAAAACACCTTCGACTTGTTCAGCTTTGTCTTAACTGTGATTCCAAAAAAGTTCCAACACCAACAACATCTCATGCTCAGTCTCTTTCTCCCTGTTTTGCACACTGTCCTTGTTCAGATATTATACAGAGTTCGACTGTGGACAGGCTGACCCTAACCTTTAACCATAACCAAGTCATGAGTAACTCAAACCTCTGAGTCAGCAGGACCTCAGTGATGTTTTGTTGAAGTAGGTCTGGGCTCTGATCCACATAAGAACTACTGGTCCTGACAAGGTCTGATTCTTTATTTTAAATTTTACCAGAAAAGCTCCCACAGATTGAACAAGTTGAACAAGAGTAATTGCCTACATAATATATTTCTCGAGGTAAATACAGAAAATGGCTTTGTTTTGAAAAACACCACAAATGTCAAATTTGGTGACTTTGGGTCGGCCTCGGATTGGCATTTTAGGCTGCTTGTACAGGAACGTTAACTGTTCTGCACATCAAGTTTTTCAACCAAAGTCATAAGAAAATCAGCAAAAGAAAACGTTGAGTTGGATGCATCGAGAGAAGCAACTGGTTCTCCAGTCAGGTGCCGTGAAATCACTTCAAAGACAAGATGATGGAAAAGAATTCAGATAACTCTCAGGACGTGTGACAGTCTTTCTTTTGTTTTTTATTTTTCACATAATATTTTCTTGAATTCTTGAGAACAGAACGTTTTAGAAAACAGCATGAACATATCGACATATCCACTACGTGGAAATGTGACACACTCATGTTTTCATCTCCTCAGTAAAGTGACTTATTCATCATATTACAATGACTTTTACAAATTTCCAGCATTTCCACTGGAATGAAAATAAAAAGACACATTTACATTCTACTCTTTTGCAAGAAGTAACAAATAGAATCATCTCAAAAATACTGGAGTTATTAATTGATGAGTAAATGAGGTCATGTTGCACCATTTAAAGATAAACTGCCTCCAGTTCTTCCAAAACATGACTGATGCCACAGATCTGTGCAACTGTGTGCAGACGAGGCACCAACACCGTCGAGCTGAAGGGAGTTTGAATCCCAACGCGTCTGAATGGAAAATACATCTTCAGTATTATGGACGAGGTATAATTTACAGTATTTACACGAACAAAGGTGCAGCGGTTAGATGATCTTCTAAACCACCCTGACCAACATTGCTGAGTGTACACTCCGATCAGTTGAAGACTTTTTCCTTGTCCAGCTTTAATTTGTCACATTTTTGACAAATCCATCAATCAATCAATAAATAATTAGTTGAACACCGGATCAATCAGAAACGGAGCCGTGAGCACTCTGTGTTGAACTTCTTGCTGGTTTCTGCTGAAGCTTCCGGTAATGTTTCTGAAGAAAGAAAGGGGAGAACACAAACAACGTGAGGCCAAGTGTGTGTTTCGGTGTGTGTTTTTGTGCGTGTGTCTGTGTGTACCTGCAGGTTGTCGTAGTGTCTCTGGCCGCTGCAGTGGACGTCCTTGGCGGCGCTCTCGCTCAGGTAGAAGACAGAGCAGAGGTTACAGAAATATCCTGATTTGGGGACGACAAACTCCTGACCTGCAGAGGGAGACATTGAAACAAGAACATTTAGGTCTCCTGTCGGTTTCTAATGAAATTAGAGTGTGTTAGTGTGTGTGTGTCTCACCGAGGGGGGTGTTGGGTTTGAATGCCGGCAATTTCAAGTCAGTGGTGACACAAGGAGACTGAGAACGAGATCTCTTTGCTTCAGGTCCGACGAGCTCCCTCCTCAGTTTACTCACAGCTGGAGAAGGAAACAACAATCTGTTTATGGTTTGAGCCATTCGTCACATCATCATTCAATCCTTTGATTTTCCTGCTTTCACAACACAAAATATCTGTCGAGAAAAGCGTTGACTGGTTTGAAATCACACCTGTGTCAATGTGTTTGCGTTTGGCAGAGCTTGATGTTTTCTCAGCTTGCTCTTCGTCCGGCTTCTCTTCCTCATCACCGGCTGCTTCATCTAAAGTCACCAAAGTCTGAAAACAGACACGACATCTTTACCGTCAGCGTTTCTGTATTTGTGTTGTCTAATTTTTTGGTTCACGGTAATCTAACACTTGTATTTCAATCGTACTCTTTACCTCTGGGTTTAAGGAGTCCACTGATTCGTCCTCCTGGCTGAGTGGGCGGGTCTCCTGCTCGCCTCCCTCTACCTTTCCATCCTCCTCTTCTTCTACGAACTCATCCAGAGTGACGAGTGCCTGCAGCTCTCCCTCGGTGATCTCCCCATCCCAGTCTCGGCTCTCCTGCGCTCCTTCCTCTCTGGCTTCATCTGCTCCCACCTCATCCAGAGTCACCAGCTCTGAGCTGTCTACCTCCACCTTCTCCTCTCTCTCCCTCCCTCTCTCCTTCGCCTTCCTCGTCCCTGCCCTGTCACCTCCTCTGCTGCTTCTCCGGCTCCTTTGCTTCCTCTCTTCTCCCTCCCTGATCCTCCTTGTGTCTTGATCCTTGGACAACTGCTTCTTTTTTGGGGTGGCTTGCCTCTTCCTCAGTCCTTCCTCCTCAGCCGTGTCCTCAGGGTAATCCTCCTCCTCCTCGCTCACTTCATCCAGCTTCACCAAAGAGCTCGTTGAGTCGTTTTTCTCATGCGATTTTTGTTTATTTTCCTCTTCCGTTGTCACAGTCTCCCTTTGGGACTTGGTTGTTGACTTGTCCTCTTTCTCAATGTCTGTTGGGGACGTTCTGTCCTTATTTCTTCTACCAGACTCTTCTGCAGCAGATGGGTCATCAGGTGCTTCCTCCAAATCATCCACTATCTGATACAGACTCTCCTCCTGGACGACCATTTTTTCAGACTCTTCCACAGCTTTGCTACCACATGTTGGTGTTTCTCCTTTTTCAGCTGACGCCTCTTCTTTTGTAGGAGTTTCGTTTCGTTTTTCCTTCCTCCCTCTATCAGACACCTCTGTGGACGTCAGCTCGTCTTGATCATCTTCCAGAGAATCTACGATCTGATACGTGGGCTCTTCCTCCTCGTCTTCATTTTTAGTTGATCCTGAGAGAGATGCAATGTTCTTGGTTTGCTTGTCATCATTTTGAGAAACATTCTCTCTTCTTGAACTCTCAGACTGTCCTGTGGGGTGCTGATGGTCAACCGTCTCGTCCTCCACAGAATCAAGGATCTGATATGTCACCTCCTCTTCATCAGCTACTGTTTCAGATGCCTCTTTGTCTGCCTTCTTCAATGTCCCAGTGTCTCTTTTAGTTGTTTTAACCTCTTTCCTTGGTCTTCCCCTTTTTCGTGCTGGAGTGGGTCGATCTTCCTTAACAACCTTGTCCTCCACAGAGTCCAATGTTTCATTGGTAGCATCCTCCTCCTTTACGACAATGTCACTCTTCTTTGTTGGTGTGCTGTGTTTTGAAGGGGCTTTCTCCTCTTTCTTCAGTGTTTTTTCCCTGTTTCCTTCTTGCGACTCTCTGGCAGGAGTGGGCCTCCTTCTTGTTGGCGTGTCGTCTGTTGTTGTTTCCTCAGTTAAAGTGTCTTTCTTACTTGTTCTTTCCCTTCTTCCTCTGGTAGATTTTGTTGGGACTGTTGGTTCATCATCTGCAGCCTCGTCCTTGACAGAGTCAATCTTATCCTCTTTCTTTCCTCTTGCACTCCTTCTTCGACCAGACCTTTCTGTGGTGGTACCATCTTGAACCAGTTCGTCTCCCACAGAATCTACTATCTTGTACACCACCTCCTCAGTGGCCTCTTCAGTGTCTTTGTCTTTTTTAGAGACCTCTGCAGTGGTGTCCATCTTCTTCCGTGTCTGATATTTTTTAACTGTCCTGTCCTCTTTCTTTGGTGATTTCTCTTTCTCTTCACCTTTGGATTCTGTGGTAGTGGCCCCACTCCTCTTTGATGGTCCTTCATCTTTTCTGGCAGTCACCTCCCCTTTCTCGGTCCTGTTCTGAGGCTGGTCTTCATCTCGGACTTGGTCATCAACATTTTTCTCATCTTTGGAGGCTTTGCAGGATTCAGCTTTTCCTTTGTCCTCTTCTTCTTTTTGACTTTTCTTCTTCCCATCTCCCTTGACCCTTGGAGCTTGTGTGCTACCTTTATCTAACACTTGGAAATTATCTTTGTTATTTGTCTCTTGATCTTTGTCCATTGCATCTTTAACTCCAAATTTAGCATCAGATTTGTCATCTACCGGAGTTGCATCTTCCTCAGACACTTGCTTTGCTGTGGACCTCTCATCTTGGACAATGCAACTGTCCTCTTGACTTGAAGCTTCTTGGTTTTCAGCAACACTGTCTAACACTTGGAAAGAACCATCCACTTCCATGTCACTGTCCTCCTCTGGGTGGGCGTTGCCTTTGTTGTCTGCACTGTCCAGGTCCTGATAGCTTTCCTCATGCAGAGTCTGACCTTCCTCGGGTCCAGTTCGCTGGGTTTCAGAGCTGCCCTCCATCTGTTCATCTGTTTGATCATCAAATGAGTCGAGGATTTGGTAAGTTTCACCATCCTCCTCCTCCTCTGTGTGTTTGTCAACATCCTCTTCGCTTTTCTTCTGGTCTGTGATTGTGCTGACGTTCAAATCAATCTCCTGACTCTGGCCCTGGCTCAGCTCTTCTCCATGTCCCGGTGGAGGTGGATGCATCTCTGTTCCCATTTTGGTCTCTGCCTGAAGAGTCTCTGCAGCATTGCTCTCTGCTGACACTTTGTGGTCAGACTTTGCCACTGCGCCCTCTGTGGCTTTTACTTCTTCTCTAAGTGGCTCCAGATGAGTTTCTGTTGATGCCTCGACAGCCGCTGCTGATGTTATCTTTTCCCTTTCACATGTAGTAGATGACGAGAGGGTACTACGACCAGAGGATGCAGTGTTTGATGCTTTGGATGGAGATTTTGTCTTGCTCTGTTGTGTTTGTGTTGTGTCAGGAAGGGAGGTTGTTTCTGCAGATGGTGGAGAAGAAGAGGACGGCTTGGCAGAGGATGAGGGCTCAGAAGTGTCCATGGACTTTGTCAGTGACACAGAGCTTGAACCTTTAGTCGACTTGGATGAGGACAATGAAGAAGCTGCTGCATTCTTCAAGTCTTTCGAAGACCTTGCAGACGTCTGTTTGCCACCAGACGACACGCCCAAGTTTTGTCTCTCTCGTCTTGTTCTGGAGGAGCCATGTGGCTCACGGCTTGCATCTTCCCCGTCCTCACCAACCTCATCAACAGTGACAAAGTCATCCATGCTGAAATTATGCTCATCAAACAAACAGGCATCTGAAGGAACAGTGTCGACTGTAAAATCATCTGGACCCTGGTTGTAGGACAGAGAAGGAATTAATCACTGAAACAATGACTCAGCTTATCAATCAGTATCAACACAGCAATTAGATAAATTGTTCACCGAATGATTTACTGCAGCAGGTTGTGACCCATTGTCCAAAAGATCAGGTGGTGGAGGCTGGGTTTGACATTTCACAGCGTCAACACTGGTGGTGTTCGGCTTGAAGTTTATTGTGACCTCACATGCATCTTGTAGACGCTGTTTTAGGCTCTTCAAACTAAATTAAAAACAGAAAAGGACTGTCATTTGCAAATGAGGTTGTTCTCACAAATACAGCACTTCGGTACAGAAATAAGAAATTTTGAAGTTGTCATCCAGTGTCTCTGAGTGAACTGTTCAGCGTTTTTATGTCAAAATCTCAACTAACTAATCTTGGGCTGCAACTAATGATTATCTCTATGGTAATATATAATTTAAATATACATTAAAAACTATATATATTATCACGTAGATCATATATAACATGGTATAACAATATATAAGCTAGGGATGCACCGATCAGATATTGGTATCGATATCAGTATCGGTATTGGTCCTGATATTGAAGAAAATTCTCGATCCAGTATCGGTGACATAGGGCCAGATACATAGGCGCCGATCTATTCAGTCTAAAGCTATACTACAGGCGCTGTGAAGGGCATCATGCACAAGCAACACGCAGTGCTGAAGCACACATGATGTGAACCACGTTGTTTTCAAAATGAAGCGAGCGAAAGGATCGGCTATCTGGAACTTTTTCAAACTACCTCTGCCTACAAACTCGACGGCTACTTGCAATACCTGCACAGTAAATGTTCAGGGGGCGGTGGTAAAACGTCAAGTTATAACACGACCACAAAGCTCTCAAGCCTCACCCATTGGGCGTGAGACACGCATTTCAACCCGTTCACATGCTCACATGGCATATCTTGTATTTCTCATGCAGAGAAATTAGCAGGATAACGCGCCACTGTTTTTTCTTCGAAATATTTAAGTCAAGTCTGATGCACAAAAGAATGATCCCAGTCTTTTCCACACAATAAGAAATACCATTTGTTAGTTAATTCAGCCTGTTTTTCTGTGTCGGTATCAGATCTGTATTGGCCGATTACTAAACCTCAGATATCAGTATCGGTATCGGAGGTGAAAAAGGCAGATCAGTGCATCCCTAATATAAGCATGTTCAATATAAAATCTGAGAAAACCAGACAAGAGTCAATTACAAAGCAACACACTCACCTCTCAAAACCCTTAACTTTAGTCCTGGAGAAGAAAAAAGATTGGGTCAGTTTGGGTCTGAGGACGGGGGATTAAAAATGAAAAAATACATTCATACATACAGAGGAAAACTGCTTTCATAAAAACTGTGTGCAGAAACACAGATGCAATTATAAAACTAATTTGCCTACCAAATTTCACACTTTTTAAAAGAGTCCGGAGAGAAAGTGTTGTATTTCTCCACCACCTGCTTTACATTGCTGGAGTCGGCCATCTCAACATATATCTGAGTGAGAGCAACAGAGAGGAGGGACAGATGAAGGACGTGACGAGAAGACAGCTACTTTGCCATTTTACAGTTTTATTTTCAATTATATCTATTGATTTATTCATTTTATTAATGTATTATTTTTCCTCCTTCATATATGTCAAAACTCATATCTGCAGTTTACATTTCTTGATGCAGTTCTACTTTACTGTGCAAATGAGGGGGCTGTCATTCAAAGTGTGATCGGATACATTTTGTGCCTATTCGTGCATGGATACATGCACAGATGCACCAATAGGCATCCACGCAACGGGCAGGTACGTATCATGCGGCAGTTCTTTGAACAGTTAAATGTGAACAGTGTGGGTGTTTGTGTTCTTGTACCCTGTTGGCGAGCGGCAGGAAGCCGACAAAGGTTGTGATAGAGGCCACCGCTTTCATGACGGCCCTGACAATGTCCACAGACGCCTCAGAAATCTCCACACACAGCAACCGCTCCTCCAGAGACTTTGACTCTGGAACTCCCTGAAGAGCAATAATAGTTGGCGTTGAGGCCAAGAGATTTCAAAATATCTGATGTAACTTGTCTTACAGAAATGATTAATGACTCACAGCGTTGCTCCAACTCATCAGACTCTTGTACATCATCTCCTGCAGAAACATTACAAGCAACTGTCATTAATGTCATCAAAAACATCCGAACGATTTGTGTTCCACACCGACATTCTTTGTCCCAGCGTCCATACCTCACTGGGTCCAGGATTCATGTGTTGCAAGACGAAGTGGACGCTGATCTTGGAGCCTTTGATGGAAAGTGGCTCTGTGAAGTGTTCTTGGACAAAATTGCAGCACGTCGACCAGTTGGTGAAAAACACAAAGGCCTGGAGGTGAAGAGAGGAAGGAAAGGAAAAGAAATTGAACTCAAGCAATGCAGCTCCATCGCAGGTCAGTTTAACTAAAACAAGTTCAGTCATATTCGTGCCTGTAACGGTCTTCAGCTTGTACTCCTTACCCTCCTCTGCAGCGGCAAGACCACCACGTTGTGGTGCAGGGAGTTAACGTTCTGTCTGGGGAAATAACACCGGACCAGCTTGGCCACGTCCTCATGCTCGTAGTTCCCCTCTGGCAAACCGGTCAGCATGATTGTGGAAAACCTGGAACCATGACGCTTGGCCATCTATAAAAGACAACGATCAAGTCCAATTCATGCATCGAGTCTGATTCAACTTTACGCTACATTTTGATGTCAGAGCGGAATTTCTGACATCCCAATCAGAGTCCTTTAAGGTTGGGAATTAGGTTTGAGCGATTGGACAAGATCGGCAAATCAGCAACGGGCAACTGGGCAACTTTCAAGCACAACGAAATGGTTGTAGAGCAGACTGTCATAACCCTAGTGACTGGTGTAGTGGTTTCAGAGAGAGATGGACTTACCTTAATGTCGTTCCGCCCTCTGGCTGTCTGGTATTCTTGGAGTTGAAAATGAACAGAGGCAAACAGTCACCTTAGTGTTTCAAACTTGTCATGATGATAAGAGATAAAACTTTACTAATCCCACGTGAGGGACATGAGGGAATAATGTTGGAAAAACATGTCTGTCTTACGTGGGATGATGAACCAAGGACACATGGTGGGGAACAGGAACGGACTCCTTCTCAGCGTGACCCAGAATGGTGACATGGTGCCTTGTGGGATGGCAAATTCTACTGAAGGGATAGTTGCCCCGGCAAGGATGTCCTTCGTGTCTGGCAGAGCCTTCTCCGGACGTTTTGGCGCTGCAAAAATACAAGAGCGACGAAACAGAGGCACACAGCAGTTGTGTTTTTTAAGCTCCATTGATACAGATTTCTCTGATTTGATGTTGGGTAAGTTCAAAGCTGTCAGGAGCCCGAATGAACCAGGTGGGATCAATGACCTCAATAACGACCTGATGCTTCTACAGCCAAGTCCAGTTGCCCTTGATTCAACCATCCTTGGATAACCACGACCTGAATGACTGAAACTCTTCACGGATTTTGGTTTTAATATGAAAAAAAACAACAACAACATTTTCAAACAGAGACTTACGAAGCGATGTGCAACTCCTCTGGACTATTTTCAGCCTGCTGACTTCATGTCCGGGGGCTTGTTTCAGCAGACTGTACCAAACTCCGAGCCGATCGGCATCGCGAACGAACGCAAATTCTATAAACACCTAGAACCCACAACCATATATGGTTAGGTGCCATATATGACAGGTAAGACCAAAAAAAAACCCAAAAACACTTCAACAGACATGTGTGTTTGCTTCTACCTTGTTGAGGAGAGGCAGGAAGTTCCTGACAGAACAGATCTTTCTCAAAGCTTCTCGGAGGTCCCGGACCTCACTCGGTGAAATGTTCTTGATGAAGACTGTTTTCCCACCATCATCAAGCACACGCTGCATCAACAACAGGAAGTAAATATTCAAACCAAAACGTCAACAAGAGGACAAAAGTTTTCTGTACTCCTTCACTGTTTTACACCGCTGTTGATAGTCTCCAGCCTTTGGAAAATGGAGGTGATTACTTTGTCGACAAAATTTAAAGCAGTTTACGAATGCTAAGGAATTAATAGTGTGTGAGTGTGTGTGCATTACTTACAGCCTTCATCAGCTTCATCAGTGATTTATAAAATCCAAACTGAAACAGAAACATCAAAGTGCGCAGCGTTAAAATGCAGATACTTTTCCACAATACGCCTTACTCACTGAAAAATATTTTCTACATAACATTACTGAACATCAATAAAAACCCATCAGTGAGGAAAGTGTCATGTGTATGCTTACCGGGGTCATTTTCACGCCGTTGGCAAGCACAAAGAAAAAGAGTTTAGACCCTTTGAAATAGATGTCATTCCTTCTTGTGACTGTCAATAAGCTGAGCACCTTTTCCAAAGTCGGCATCGCCAAGAAGGCCTGAGAGGAGAACCAGACACAAACATGTATTACTACTTTATTTAATAGTACTTAGGACCTACATCGAACAGAGATCACAGAATCAGTTCTTCTAATCAAAGACTAAAAGGCAACAGCAGAAACACGGAGCTCATAAAGCAGATCTATAACCTGGAGCCTACCATGCCCGTCTGAGGAATAACATAGATGCTGTCGTCTGTGTGTTCAAACCCTAATGGCCTGAGCAGTTTGACAATGTCGTCCTCTGTGTAACAGCCATCGTGATACTTTGGCAGTCCGGTCATGAGCAACAGCTTCTTACCAAGCTGCAAAAACTGGAAACATTAAGGACGGAAAGAGAGAGAGAGACGGGGAAACAATGAGGAGAGACTGATCATAAACCTGTTTGTTGCACTGCTGTTATCCATGCTAATATATGCTCACATTATCCATTACGTCTGGTGCAGTTTTTAATTTGCTGCATATTTTAATAAGAAAACTATTTATTATGCATATTGTACATATAATAGACTAGTGCAATTCAATGTTTTCTCAATGTATTTTTTTTCATAAGAATATTGGCAATAGTAATTTTATGGCACTTAGCATTGTCATAATCTGTACATCATGGACATATTCATGGTTATTTTTTCATTCTGTATCCTGTATACTCTTTATCTCGACCCTTCTTGCATCTTGTAATGCTTCATGTAAGTGACTTCATGGAACCTACTTTCGGTGTGAAGCAAGTTTTGATGTTGAGGCACACTGTGAAAGAGGCAAAGAAAATGTTAAAACGGAGGAAAGACTGTAAAATTATGATGACATACAGACATTTGTGACAGACAGACTGTTCTTACTTATGTTGCTTCGATGCAGGCGTTTTTCTACCGTCTCCCCGATAGTCGGACCGGGCACTGCAGCCCGGGACGGCGTGGATGGTGTGGATGCTGCTGGTTGCTGCTTGCTGACAGCTGCACCGTTGGGTTTAATTGTGACAGATGTATTGTTTGCTGATGCTGCATCAGTTTGTGTCCTCACTGCAGTCACAGCATCTGCAAGATGAACAGCAGGATTTAAAAGATCATCATCTCCCCTTTCCCCTCTATTTACACACTATGTCTGTCAACCCCAGAAAGCAACTCTTAATTCCATGACCCAACCTTCACCTTCAACATACCTTCTTGCATTGTTCTTGTCTCCACCTTTGCCTCCACAGCTGCTTGCTGTTGTGTTTGTGAAGCCTCTGTCTTGGCCTCTGGTCCTGGTGCAGTGGACTCTGGTTCTGACAGGGTGCTTTCCTGGACCCGTGGTGAAGCTTTGCTGGAGTCTTCTGTTGATCTGGTCTCCACTGTACTGGCTGGTGGTCCAGTCTCTTTGGGTTTGTCTGAATTTTCTGGCACAGCCTCTGTAGCTGTTGGTTTTTTGCCTTCACCTTCAGCACAGCTTCCATCTTCCATGGGCTCTGCCACTTCACCTCCTGCCTCCCCAAGCTCCATTGGTTCAGCGTCCTCAGCAGGTTTAGCTTGATGCTGAGCTTCAGACGCTGCCACCTTTTCGGTTTCGTCACCCTCGGCTGTCTCTTTCAGCACCACCACAGATTCTTTAACACTGGTTTTTTCACTTACAGCTTTTTGTTCAGAGTCATCAGCTGTGGACTTGGATCCTGGGGATGCTTTTTGCTTTACCACGACTTTTTTCATAGTTCCCTTCACAGGCAGCTTTCCCGTTTTTACTGTTTTAGCTACCTGCTTGGTTGAGATGTTTTTCGCTTTGGAAACCAACACTTTTGATTTAGCGACAGTCGTTGGGCCTTTAACTGAGCCTTTAGCTGCAACTTTCTGATTGGTGAGTTTGCCTTTTGTAGCTTTTTTGGCTGCAGATGGTAAAGACTCTTTAAGATGTGTCATGTTAGAAACCTTAGTGATTTGGGATTTTGGAGCATTTTGTGGTTTGGAGACACTGGATGTGTCAGGTTCTCTGTGAACAAAAGAGAGTCACATGGGTCAAACAGGAGAAAATAATATTTCTCTTAATACATTGCCAAAACAAGATACAAGCCTCCATCGCTGAGACAAAGAGGTCTATATGAAACATGTCTTACTTCTCAGGAGGCTTCTTTTGCTGCTTTGTAACAGTCTCCTGTAAACAAACAAATTGAGATTTGTTATTTTAGAAGAATCTGATTACTGACAATGTGACCACATTACAGCAGACAAATATTCAAATGCATATTTACAGAAACAGAAAAAGAAAGACAGAAAGCGTCACACCTTTACTCCGACAACACGGATCTCTGTTCCTTTCACATCGAGGGTCTTCATGCTCTTCAGTTTCTGAGCATCTTCCTCTTCCTCAAAACGCACAATTGCCTACATGTCCACACGCGCGCACACACGCACGCACACACATTATTTGTATCTTTACATAAATCATATTTATATAAATCGGTGAAGCTGATGAGGTAAAACAGTTTACATAAAAAAATGAGCAAATTATTAAATTCTGTTTTTTTCTGTTTCACACAGCATCAGGAAAGTTTTCTTGGAATCAGATTTGGATATCCAGCACTGAAACATTTCATCAATTCATTAAATAGCAACAATTTCAACAGTCTAGTAAGTGTTTCAATCATTACCACAAAAATGCCAACGACTCAGTGGTTTTAGCTTCTCAATTGTGAATATTTGTCTCATCTACAGTAAGAAACTGAATGTCTCTTGGTTCATTAGCTGAAAACAATGAGCGATCTGAGGCATCCAACCTTAAGCCGAAAAAGCACAAAGGCCATTAGTCACTCATTTCTGACATTCTGCAAACCAAACAATTACAAAAATAATCAAGTCAGCAGATTAATCCATAATGAAATTAACTGCAATTAAGCAGGCCTGGATACAGACTTCTGGGCCTGATGGTTTCAGGGTCTGATAACAGCACTTTTTTCTGCATATTATGAAATGTCAAAGCATTAGCAAATTTAGCCCTGGGTGGAAGAAACACCAAACACACTCGTCACTGTCTATACACACCTGCAGTTTGGACCGATACAGCACAACTGACTTGGTTTTTCCAAAGTGCTCCACAGCAGCGGTCACATCATTGTGAGAGAGAGAACTCTGAATCCCTTCCAGACGCACCATGGTTGGAGTTTTACCAGACTGAGCAAAGAGAGAGAACAACACAACATTAGAGCGGATACAAAGCTTTCTGTCCTTTTAGGCCACCTTATTTTTTGCTTATACGTAGCAATAAAGTATCATTAAAGGTTTGGTCTTGATAAAATGTAGCAAACATCCCTGAAACACTGTTACACACGCACGCACGCACGCACGCACGCACACACACACAATGGGCTTTACTTTAGAGAGCTTCGAAGTTGACTCTGTAGAGGAGGAGGAGGAGGAGGAGGAGAACGAGGAAGGAGAAGACGATCTGCTTCCTTCTGCAGAGGGATGAGACGAGGAGCGTTTTGAAGATGAGGACTTCATCTTGGCAAGCTCGGCCAGTAAGGCAGGAGCCAGACTTTTAACCACGGCTTCCAGGTCAGACTGCTTTGACAGAGACTGGACAGCTAGAGGGACGAAGACAAAGCAGAGTGTCAGGCTGAACTGCAGCTTCTGGTGGTTGCAAAGTCTCATGAGTCTCTATTTTTAATTACATCACGTAATGTGAAGAGATCTCAGCTTTCTTGCTCGTTAGCATCTTTTCTCTGGGAGATGTTTTCTACTTGGCTTGTAAGTCAACATTTGTATCTGACGTGTACATATGCATTTATGTTTTAAAAAAAAAGGAAAAGGTCAATTGTATTTCTGTCGAAGGATTGTATTGTGTTTTCCCAATAAATATATTTTGGAAAAAAAAAAAAAAACATTTGTATCTGAACCACTGGAAAGCGCAATAAAAATGACAATATATATTCAAAAAGCAAAAAATCAGTGAAACTTTTAAACATGAAAAACAATTTGGTAAAGACGACTGACATGATGATTATTATGTTCATGCTACTGAGGAAAAATCTTTTTAGGTAGACAAAATGTTTGTATTTGCATTCACTTGTACTTGTATGGCTCTATAAGAGGTGCAGGTATGTTCAGTAACAGGATAAGTCTCTAAACTTTAGATTCAGAGGTGTTAAAATGTCGCACCTGATGTTTCCAGTAGTTTCTTAACCAGTCTCTCTGAACTGCTGGACTTCTTTCGTTGAGGGGATGACCTTTCTGTGGACGATCGCCACTCATGGCTCCTCCTCGGAGATGATCGCCTCTCGTCTCTCCTCCTCGGTGATGATCGTCTCTCAGGGCTCCTTGAACGTGATCGATAGCGGGAGGAGGTCGGGCGGTCATACCATGGAGAGCGAGAGCGAGAACGAGACCGAGACCGAGACCGAGACCGAGACCGAGACCTGGACCTGGACCTGGACCTGGACCTGAAGAAAGTATGGATGAAACCATTTTAAAGCTCTTTAATCAAAGAGAATTTAAAAAAATGGCAATCAAAAAAATCACTGCAAGTCTAGATTTCTCAAATCTAGTGATGATTCCAAAGAAGCTAAAATTCTACCTGTGAGTGTATCTGGAGCTGTATGGTGATCGTGAGTGGCTCCTGCGCTTCTTTCTTCTACCCTCCGAGCTCCAGTGGTGACGGGGGCTGGAGGAGCGGGAGCGGGAACGGGAGCGGGAGCGGCTTCCATACCTGGTTTTCTGGTGACGATGTTGGGAAGTCTTTGTAGAGGTGGAGGGAGAGGCATCTGGAACTGCAGCAACTGCTTTGCTGAAGAGAGCAATGGACAAGAAAAGAAAAGCAAAATCTGTATCAGCAGGGCAAACTGGTGTGTTTGCTACATGTGTGAAAACTAACAGATCTGGACCGATTACAAATTTGTCTGCCTGGACAAGTTTCAGAGCCAGATTTCTTCAGGCCATGCATAAAAGCCAATAAACCTATTTACTTAACTCCTTATTAGTGAGTTAAAACTATTTCAGAGCAACAAAATTGCAGTGTCTGGCCAGCCTAAGAAATTTACCTTGGGCCAAGTGCTACCTCACCATCCCATTCTGAGTATCTGTGGGAAAAAAAGAAAATCAATCAATCAAACCTATTAAAAGAGCAAAGAGGCCACATTTTGACAACAAAAGCCAAAGGTTTCTGCATTGAGGTAGGTGGTCAAAGGGGTCGTGTTCGGGTGATGCTTCTCAAGTCAAAGGATATTGAGGAAATGCAAAGATTCTGAAGACTGGAATTATGTAACAACCACAAGAGGCATCTTTGAAGAACACATTGCCAAAGGGTTTATGAGGTATAGCACAAGTTCCCCAAACCAACCAACAATGAGGGTTCAAGAGAGACCCTTCAGGGTACACACTTTAACTGATGCAGGTGGTTTAGAGGCCTGTAACAATGAGCTATGTGGACTGTGCCACTATGCTGTCAAGGTGACAGCAAAGGGATGCTTTCAATATGGGCAAACAGTCCTGAGGTTGGAATTTTAGTATTACAACCTCCACAGTATTTTGGTGCATCCCAGGTGGACATGTCGCAAAAACTTTAAGAAAAAGGACAATGTAAAATAAAATTAAAACACAGCTTAGAAAAAAACTAAGAATATGTTTAAAGGGGAAAAGTGAAAAGACTGACCGTGCTCGCAGGAGTTTGCAGTTCTGAAGGTGAAGGCTGGTGTTCTGATGGGAGATCCAATCCTAGTAGTCAGAACAACAGACACACAGCATTTAGAGGCCTCATTTGTCATCACAACAGCTTTCAGCTTGAATATCTCAACTGCCATTTTTGTGGTTGTCTGACAACACAGACATATTTTATTCAACATTACAGTAGCCTTAAAAAGTTCCTTAAATCTCCAAAGTTTGTCTCTGTGTTGGTCTTCTGAATCTGTCAAGTCCAAGTTGATATTAAAAGAGCTCCAAAATATATATTCCTCTCGTTTCTTGAAATCTTCAACCAATGGCAACCGTCCAAAAATAGGAACCCTGAGCCAAAATGAGGAGCTGAGAGTGAATAAAAAGTTGTGCTTAAATTGACTCTGGTACAAGCCAAAGAGCGATGACAAAATAAACATGAATACAATATTATGGACAAAATTAAGGACATTAAATCATTTCCTCTATAATTACAGCTGACTTAAAAGTCAACTTGAGTTCATGGACAACAAGTCTTTATCATGAAATATAACAAACACAGGCGTCCCAGTAACAAACAACCAAAGTAAAAGGTTCTTCTTCTTGGGTTCTTGATCATGCGATGTCTGGCTCGTCAGTCTCATGCAGGTCCCTCAGGTTTGGCAAAGGTTGTCTCAGCAAAGGTCACAAATATGGGTCAGGACAAAAACACTGAAGCTAAGACATCTTGATCAGATGAAGGAAGATGGAAACTGGCAAAAGGAGGAGGAAGATGGTCTTTTCTTAATTAGCCAAAATGTGTGAATGTCCCAAAAGCAGGAAGATGATGAAAGATTGTCAAACAAAATCTCTGCTGATTGTGTTGTTCATGAAACGTGCTGCTGGCTTCCCGTTCAGCGTATTTGCAGTCGTAATTGGAATTCCTTTAAAAGGACACAAAAATACGTGAAAATAAATAAAAAAGGGGAGCTTGGCTCCATAACAATAATTATTACAAAATAACTGACATCGGCTGTCCCATAGGAAATGAATTAAAGTAACAAAATGCATTACTAATATCTCCACTAGTGGGAACAAATAAAATATACATCCAGTACAAACTGTTTCGAATAATTCAAGAAGGAAAACAGCCATTTTTCACCATACTCTGATGAACTAGTTTTTCAGACACTTGCTCGTCACGTCTTCAGAGCTCTTGATTCCGTCTTGGTTTCGTCTCAAATGTAGTTCATGGCATCTCATCGTTTTATATCAAATTATGTAACAGCCATCAGCGTAAATCTGGCAGCTGTGCTTGTACACCAATTATTTTAATCATGTACAGAAACTAGACAAAAAGTTCTACCTTCAGTTTTGAGTCAATCAAATCACACGTGTATCACACACTGTAAGCAAGAACTACCGACAGTGATAAACAGTTAGCTGTGAATGACATCCTTGAAACATTTTGACACAAAATGTACATTAATATTAATTAACAGTTTTAAACAATCTGTCCCAGATTGCCACCCAAGCTAGGTTTTGCAAAATGGAACACAGTGTAAATGTGCAAGGCTTCTGACTTGCATTAACAGTAATTACTAGTCAGCCAAATCCTTTCCAATAGGCTTAAAAGTATCACCCTTAGACCTCTTCAGTACTTCCCCACAAAATAAAAAAAAAGGAAACAAGTCTTAATTGAGATTTTCTGATCAAAAAGAACAAACATTTTCCAAATTGAAATAAACAATGCATAATTTCCTAAAGGGAGTGCGAACAGAGCACAGTCGTCCACTCACCTTCATATGAGTACATTCTTTGTTACACAGAGAACAGGTATGTGGAAAGATTCTCGGTGAGGCCGCTGCATAGTCATGCATCATGGCAGCCGTTGGCAGACCCTTGGAGACTGACATTGTTGCTGGAGGCTGCCAGTTGGAAGATGGCGGCATCATGTGATTGAAGGTCATCAGGGCTGGTAATGGTGGAGGTAGAGCTGGAGGAATAACAATAGGGCGAGGATCACCAGGGATAAATACCGGTCGTCCAATGGCACGTGAGGCACCAGCGATGCTGGGGATGAAAGGAGCAGGGGGAATAGGTTTTGCTGCAGAAAAAACTGGAGGCCACATTGCTTGCCCCATCTGTGATACTGCTTGCTTCTGCATCTGGTGCATCTCCTGCTTTGGCTGCTGCTGCATTTGCTGCTGCATTGGCTGCTCCATTTTCTTCTTCTGAGCAACTGCTGAGCCTTTACCTTGAGTGTTGGTCTGATCCTTACTGCCTGTGGCAGCATTACTGCCAATAAGCACAAGGCTAGGTCGACTGGGATGCACACCACAGAACACAGTGCCAGGTGACTGAGTTTTAATCTGGCGACTGGCTTCTGGTTCTTTCAAGGGTACAGGTTTGTAGGCTTTAGACTTGAGAACGGTGTCTTTCTTTGGCAGTAAAAGAGGGCTGACGGCTGTTTGAGAAGTCTGGTTTGGTTGGGTCTGTAATCGCTTGGTCTGATTATGGGTTGGGGGAGTCCCAGTGTTCAGTACTGAACTGTACGAAGAGCTGAGACCTGTAACAGAACTCGCCTGCTCACGTGAAGAACCAAAGGCACTGCTTTTTACAATTGCTGTATTTTTTTGCAGCAGTTCTTGACTGTGTCTGCTGCTATCATGAGTGTCCATCAGCAACATACTTCCACTCCCACCACTGTCAGCTCTACTGTCACTGGTCCTTCCAATCTCATCCCCTGTTCCTCCAGTATATTTGCCAGTATGCCCATAGTCAATCACTTTACTTGGGAGAACAGCTGATGACATTTTTTCCTGGCGTATCCCTGCCCCTCTGGAACTACTGAAACTGTGACTGTCCATTCCACCCTGGTTTCTGGTGGGTTGGGGTCTGGGGGAGGGTTTTGACTGAACTGCAGTTGTAGCCCCCTTGGTCTTCTGAATGCGGATTTGGCGCAAGATGAATGGCAAGTTTGCAGGAGTGATCTGGTCTTCAGGATAGGAGATCAGATGTTCCAAGTCCTCTTTCTCAAGTCCAAACTGCAGAAGAATACTAGCAGCTGATTCAGAGGTGTACTTGGGTCGACTGGATTCTGTAGAGGCTGCAGGTCTGTCCAGCACTGTCGAGTCATAATCACTTAAGCCTGGAATGGACTGCATTTCATGGTCTCTTTTACTGGGGGCATTAAACCTACCGTCACCACTGCTTGCATAGTTAGATGAAGAAGATGACGAATAAAAGTTAGAGTCATCAGGTGTAGTGCTTTTGTAGCTCGACAACCAGTCTAAGGAGCTACTTTCTTTGTCCAAGTGTTTACGTCCTTGAGAGGCAGAGGTTGAGGACATAGGGTAAGAGGCCATTCCTGTGCCATAAGAGCGAAACTCATCGCTTTGGGTGGTGGTAACACGAGTGCCCTGGTCTATGGGCTGATGCACTGATTTGCCATGAAGCCTCACCTCTTCTCTGGCTTTGCCAATATGCAGGTCAATCGACCGCTCTATGTTCTCATCCATTGTGGCTCTACTCTGTTCAGGTTTGAAGCTCGTCGACAGTGACATCAGTGATGGGAGCACTCCCCGAGAGTTGCCAGGAATCGAAGAGGAGGCTCCAGAAGAACTGAAGCTGGACCCAGGTCCAAGGTGAGAAGTTGATCTCCGAGGGTCCCTCTCTGCTGATATACTGGAGAGTCCATACTGCCTCTGGGTAGAACTTTGGCTCCCAGAGGCATAGGGGTTATACAGGGGATGGGACATGGTGTTTGCGATCTTCAGAAGGTTAAGGAGATTGATGGCTGCAGCAGTGGGGGAGGGAGGTGCTGTACGTATGCAGTGTGCGGGTGGGTTGGAGTTGGTTGGAAAGGTTGCAGCTCGGCTACCAATGGCGAGAGCGTTGTTTATCTGTGTCAGTGCTAGCTGTGTTTTCAGTTGAGCCAGCTGCAAGGAGGAAGCCTGCTGGCCAATCAGGAGCGAACTCCCTGGGAGCCCTCCAAGTAGAGGGCTTGTTAGAGGCCTTAGGGCAGGAGAAGCGGCACAACGCTCCGATGGCAATGAAAAGCTACAAAATGAAAAAACAAAGGAAGGAGTTATTGAGTGGGACTGGACTTCAGCTTCTTCAATGGGTATCCATCATCTGGATGGCCACGTCTTGAGTTTCTCTGGTGCTTCCTGTTCGATATACATTCATTTCATTTCCTGGTCTTCACTAGCAAGACAGAACAGAGGAGGCAAAGGCAACAAAGCACAGAGAAGAGAAGAGAAAACAAGGTCACTGCTGTTAAGGCTGGAGCAGGCAATATTATTTCATTCTATTTCATTGGTCGCTCCAAACCTGACTAACGACTTTCTTTTTGAGGTTGTACACTGGATGTGATCTGAACTGTTTTGGAGTTGTGGGGAAACAAAACAGACTCTTTTATCAAGTAGACTGGGACTGTGGGACAAGTCTTTCTCACACAGACACACACACGTGCGCACACACACACGTGCGCACACACACACACACACACACACACACACACACACACACACACACACACACACACACACACACACAATATTGGTTTGCTTACTTGATTTAATACAACTGCTTAAAGCTGAATTGTTTTTGCTATGCTGGTTGTTGATGATACTTTACTATTGGAACACAACGCAGCCATTAGCCATGTCCAGTCAGCTGAAAGGCAATGTGGAGGTTGCCCGATCCCTTCTTGACACATAAGCAGTAACAGTAGCACTACAACAAGTCCTCTGTGCAATGTTGATGTATAACCAAACCAAGCTAAATCAGGCTAATTTAGCAAAGACAAGCTACAGAATGTTTCCGTGGCTAGCTTGTTGTTAGTCTTGTCTAACAACAGGCAAGCCACAGAAACAGCTGTAGATGTCCAAAACTTCACAACCCGAAAAGATCCAAGAACCATGTGTTTTTCAAAAATGATTACCCACACTGACTACTGCAATCAAAAACTTTGCAGGACTTCTGCCGCTGCCCGTCCACCTACACCCATTTACACGGACAAACCCATTTCTTGCAAAGCTCTTCATTCAGAAAGACAAACACCTAGAATACTGTGCTTCAGGTGACAAATCGCAGGAAAAACAACCCTGACATTCATTTAGCAAGTTGAATCACCGTGAAAACAAACAAACAACTGGCAGACCCCACATTCATTTCAACGAGGCAAGTCTTTAGATGCGGTGGAGGTGCTAAAGCAGAAAAAAACAACAAAAACATGCAGTTGATTCAGGATCAACTTTTGTCAGACGGCAACACAACTCCATCCAGCACAACAAAGTAAAGAACAAGCAGATACACATTCCCATTCATGCTGTCATATGGTTTCAGAGTTGTCTGAGGGTGTAAACCACTGTGCATTGTTTTCAGCGAGTCTTACGAGCCTTCAAACTCATGGATCCGACATGGTCGTTCAAACAGACTTCCTGAATCATACTTCAGTTTATCCAGTACCTGAAACAACTTGGCCCCAATGTGGCCCCTTGTGTTGTTTTAATGCAGGACTGCTAAACGCCTGCTAAGTTTTCATTCATTGATATATAAAACATGGATGTAGTCTCTGTGACGTCACCCACTGGCTTCTGAATACTCATTTTGAAGCTCAGTGACAGTCTTGGCAGTGCCTGACTCCACCAAACTCCCAGCCAGCGGGCCAAATGAAGCCGAATGAAGCCTGGTTTCTGTGGCTAAGTGTCAAGCAAAGCAGCCATTGCCCCAAATCATTCATAACTTCAAGCCTTAAAATAATTTATACGATATAATTGCTTTCAAGACCACAACCACTGTTTGCACCAGGCTGTAAACATGTTTATTTCTGCTGTAAAGTCAGCCATTTTCAATATGGAGGTCTATGGGGATGGAGGAACACAAGCTTTTGGCACTTCTGCACTGGCTTTGTTTTTCAGGTTGCTGCTTGCTTTACCCCAACTTTGCCCCTCAACACTTCCACTCATTTCAAAACTGTAATTTATAATAGACAGCTGAAAGTGTCAAAACCGCAGTATGGCAGTCATAACACACAATCAGGTGCTGATGGAAGAACGGAAAAGCACACAAGTACAAAGTCAGCATCGAGATTATGAAAGATTTATAAAACATGGCATTAGCATGAACTTATCACAGGACTGAGCCAAGACCTCTGATTAAACAGTCTGATTAAAATAATATTGCTATTATTAGTATTAATTGCTGATATATTGCAGTCACTAAGCAAGAAACGTGACATGATGACGTTTTACAGGGCCATATATATATGTACAAATATAAATAACTTACAGTATACTTAATGTCTCTAATCACTTCTTGACTGGGACAAGGAAGAAATGTGGTGTTATTTGTAAACTTTTTACACCTGCGTCACATCAACACGATTAGCTTTAGCAACGCAAACATTCGTTCCGGCGTACTGTTTGTACGTTATCGACTGTTTGAGCGAAGGGTTGAGTCCAGAATTAGCACGTTTATCAGGTCGTAGCTTTCCGAGGAGCCACGGGCCTGAACTGAACCGTCACTGGCTCCCAGATCCAGGTTTTTGATTAAAACAACAAACGCAGAACCCTCGAAATGTTGTCAAAGCCTGTGTTTAATTTCTAACGTAGAAAACAAACTGCTCGCGAGCCAAACTGGCCTCGCGTGCTAGCAGTAGCTAACTTCCGGAGGATTGTGAACAAACACGACGTGAAGCGACGACAAGGTCGTAGTGTTTCGCTCCGGGTTTTGCAACATTTGTGTCGCATACCTTTCGTTATTTGCGTCAGTCTTGCAGTTTCGATGTGCTGAATCTTGTCATTGCACTGTTGTGAGGAAGCAGCCGCCACACGCCGCACACGGAAATGTAAATACTTCCGGTTGTAGTGTCCCCCCTTCAAAATAAAAGCGCAGCCTTTTGAGATTGAATTTATCGAGGTCTTTGAATGAATACTCACAGTATATCGATTTTTATTTTTATTTTTATTTTTATTTTTTTGTAGTAGACTCTTATTTTGTTTACGTAAACCTACAACTGGCGAACATTTTTTTGTATTTAAACACAGCATTTTTATTTGTATTCAGGAACGGAGAATTACAATAAACTGACTATTACTCACACTATAGCTGAAATGATCATTAAATTCTCACTTTATCGATTCATAGATGGAACATTGCCTGTGATGTAGTGTTTCAATGTTGTGCATTTATCCACTTTATTTTGAAGAAATTAATAGGAATAGTTATTCCGATTAATATTCTGTGATGTGAATCAATTTAGGTTAAGTAGGTTTGTATTTATAACAACATACTTCTTCTGTCTTAACAGTCATCTTTTAACCTTTTCATCCATTGTTATTTATCTTCTTGTCCACAGACTCCCTCATTAATCTGGTGATATTTTCGTTGAGGTAATATTTGGAAAAAAGGCGACAAATGTTAATGTTTCCATCAGCACATACTAAACAGTGATGACTGCTCTAGTTTATTTTACTTCTTCATTAGTCTACAGTGGCTTTTTACAGCTTTTTCCCTGAAAACATCCAAAAATGATGCTATGAGAGCGGCGCGAGTGAACCAAAGTGAAGTTTTAGCTGGACAGCTAAACAATGACCTGAAACCCACCATAAAGTGCAGAGCAGCTGCAGATTCAGCAGATAATTCTCTGTAGGTTCATCAATATGAGCAACATCTTTCATATTTTCAGACTGTTTTGATATATTAATACATTATGATACGATCAGCTGAGCGAGAGTCCTCAACATTAACGACTTCAGTGGTTCTTGTTGTCATATTGGCAGTTTATAAATAGCATTTCTGGTCAACTGAAAAGGCTCATTACCACAGATTTGAACCCATATTTTCAAATAACTTTGCATCAATGCGTCACTTTTGGTCCCCTGAAAGGAAAGAGTTACGAAGGTCCTAAAAAGAGGTGAAACAGTGATAAACCCTCCTCCAGCAAATAAAAACACGAATCAGCGAGGATGCAGACAAGCTCAGAGGCCGACGATTCCAGCCAATCAGGCTCCAGAACACTTCTGCGTTCCCCAGTTTGAGGCAGTGACTCAGTTCCAGACGCGTCCTGTCCTGAGAGCCAGCGCTGTAAGGCTTTGATAATAAACAGCTGTTGACTTTACAGACTGTTGAATCAACAGTTTATCAAAAGGTGATGATGAATATTTTCATTAAAGGATCATTCTCTGTTGGGTATTGCAGCAAATTAATAATATATCCCCTTTATCCCCTCCCCCGGACCGCAGGGCTTAACACCCGACCACGACACAACAGCTGACGGCAGCGCTGTGTGTGTGTGTGTGTGTGTGTGTGTGTGTGTGTGTGTGTGTGTGTGTGTGTGTGTGTGTGTTTGTGTCTGGAGGGGAAGGCTGAGCCAAAAGATGTTCGGTTTTATTTTCGGCTGTCATCGCTCCCCTGACAGAGGCCTGGTCTCATGGCGGTGACCTCACCAGCACACACACACACACACACACACACACACTATTCTCCATTGTCTATTTGTTGATTGAATTCTATGTTTTCTATAGAATTTATTGTATTTATTACATACATTATTATCCTCATACTACTTTATATTTGATATTCTATGTTGTGTTGCTGTCTTAGTTTATTACTATATTATGTTCCACTTTATACTATATCTTGTATCCCACATTAAACTATATCATATCACACTGTCTTATTTCACTGTAAACTAAATTGTATGTCTATTATAGTTCTATATTAATTCAGGCAAACGTTAAGGATCAGTCTCTAATAATATTGACTTTGCTGTTATTAATCACATCACAACACTTTCGCTGTTGACTTTTATTTGTATTCTTACTTTTGTTTTATATACCTCTTATTTTTTATCTTCCCCTCTTCTGTGTACTTCTTTCTGTCCTTGTGCTGCTGTAACAGCTGAATATCTCCTCTGGGGATCAGTAAAGGCCACTTTTTTATCGACAGCACCTTTTTTGTGGAGATAAGTTAAGACGGGTTGAGCTCTGAGTGTGTTTGTGTCTGGGTTTTACACTTTCTGTCATTTTTCCTCTCACTGCTTGTTCACAGCTTGCTATAAGACACTGCAGTACATCACATCACACCATATATGATGATACAAAGGTACATGAGCTGCAGTGTCCTGGTCCCGGCTCTCCTCCGTTTACTGATGCCAAAAAATAAAATGAAATTAAATATTGAGTGACACTGTGGAGGTTAGGCGGGTCAATCAAGAGTGAGTGTGATTAAAACTATTAACTAAAAATAAAATACAATGAAAATACTTCACTGCAAGTTAAAATCCTGCGTTCAAACAAAACCCTACTTAGATAAAAGTATGTAAGTATTATCATCAAAATGTCCATAAAGTATCATCTGTGCCCCCACATGAATGTGCAGCATCTGCCTCCCCGCCCATTAACACAAGGTCAGATCCCTCCAAACGATCTCAACAAATCTGGCTAGAGGTAACTTGACCGCAGACCAGCGACGACGGGCAGCGGCCGCCGCCAAGGCTGACGAGGAATGTGAAATCTCAAATTAGTCTCCGTCTTGAACGCCGGGATCTTTCCAGAAAAAACATGGCTCCTATTTCCCGGACTTGCCAAACTGAAAATCTGGGCAGGAAAGATTACTGAAGAATGTTTGAGGGGTGACCAGACGCTGCTGAGCAAGGCACTGATCCACCGGTCTACTGAACACAGTGAGAGTGGTAGAAAACTGTCGTACTGGGAAGTTCGGAGGAACTGTCAAAGTATTTTATTTTATCTGTAAAGTTTGTTAAACAACATCTCTCTAAAATTTGCTAGCATCCGCCAACATTCGCCAGTATAGTAAAACTATACTATACTATACTATACTATACTATACTATACTATACTATACTATACTACGGTTACCTGTACTCGACTGGAAATACTATACAATTCTGTACAATGCTATGCTTTACTATATTATACTATACGATACTATACTGTGCTGTGCTATGATATAATATACCATGCTATACTATACTATGCTTACCTATACTATACTGTGCAATAATATACAATGCTATACTATACGGTGCTTTACTATGCTATACTATACCAAACCATATTGTATTCTATGCTATGTTATGTAATACTATAATGTACCATTCTATACTATACTGTGCTTACCTATACTATACTATACTATACTATACTATACTATACTATACTATACTATACTATACTACCCCTGTGGAGATCATTGAAGTTATCTGTCTTTTGACACTGCACATTTTCCTGATCGTCACTGTGTGCTGTGGGACAGTTAAAGCTCTAATTATCAGCCCACCCTCACCCAACACGCCCCCTCGGCTCCCCTGACTGAACCTTCCATGTTATGCTGTTACCTCAGTGTCTCCTTGGCGACACACCCAGCGACAGTCAGGGTTCAAACCACCACACACCAGGGACAGCGAGGTCACGTGGTAGCTCACACCGGTCATACATCTCACCGTTTAATGCACTTTGACACCTCTGACAGATGATGTACAGGTGAAGACAAGGAAGAGGAGGGAGGAAGACGAGGGGCTGATCTGGTTAAAATTACACCTTCCTTAAAGAAAATTTTAACTTCTGTCTTACAATTTTATATTTTTATATAATCACAAATCTTTGATTTTGTGAGTCGCTCATGTGGAGATAATAAATCAGAGCCTTTTATACGTTTTTGCTTCTCCCTGCACACTGTACTGATTTAAAACAATCCTCAAATAACTCAAATCTTCAAGGCAGCTCGTGTGGAAAAGTGACATAAATACTTTTTGGCGTGTTCACCACATTTCCATGAAATCATGCACAAGTCCACGTCCTGAATTTGCTTCTCTGAGAGTGTGTGCATCCTTGTCTAAGTGTGTTTTTGCATTGGTGAGTGTGGACACTGTTAGAGCTGCTGCCGTCCTCTGAGGAGCACTTAGCAGAAGGACTAATAAGCGCGATGAAAATAAATCACCGTTGGCTCAAACTGAGAGTTGCAGTCACTCAGCACCACAAGGCCTGGACACGTGTGTGTGTGTGTGTGTGTGTGTGTGTGTGTGTGTGTGTGTGTGCATGTAAAGGACACACACATGCAAGTCTTCAGGGAAATAGCTTATTGGTCCTTTGACCTTGTAACGAGATATTTATAGTGGTGGCATCAGAATTTTGTGTATGTTTCAGCGTCTTCCAGTGCGTGCATGTGATGCGCTGGTGAGAAATACTGAACATGTATTCATTCATATAGAGCTGTTTTTAAGACCTTTGGGCAAAGTCCAAGTTAAATTCAAAGTCTCAGCTGAAAGCATGTGTGAAGGTTCAAACTACAGAAGGTCTGCATGGTCCTGTCTCAAGTGCTTTTGTTACTGAAGAACTTTAGATGGTTTTTATCATAAGTCAGGACTCGCAGCGGTGGAGTCCAGGTGGAGCTTCATGTCCTCATTTTCATGACTCAGCCGTGGCTCGCGTCCCAGTCTCTGGTCCCTCTTCTGCAGCTGTCAGAGAGCTCGGACTTGGCCAAGTTATAACCCGAGTGTTTACTACATGGAGATTTATGCTCCACTAAAAAAAACACATGATATAACACAAGCTGCTTCTTACACAGAGACAAGTTGTTGTTAAATGTCTACACCTGCCAACTGCCAGGTGTGATGTTTACTAGCAAACTGAACCACAAGCTAATGTTAGCTTGCTAATATGTTCACAGCTGTTTAGAGTAACAGACATAGGAATATGGTTGACACTTGATTAAAATATTGCTTAATAATCATTTAAACTGAGAATATTCCAAACTAAAAAAACAAAAAATATTAATAATGAAGCTAATGACATTAGCCAAAGTGACCAACTGAAGCTAGCCTGGTTAGCATAATCAAATATTTCCCTTTCATAAAAAAACTTGAACTCCATACTGTAAAAATACTGTTACAAATTAAAATCCTGCATTGAAGATGTTACTCGATAAAAAAATATACAATCAGGAAAATGTACTCCCAATTTGTAAAGTAACTAGTAACTGAAGCTGTCAGATAAGTGGAGTAAAAGGTAGAGTATTTCTTGGGTAAATGTACACTCCATACATCACAGCAGTCACTCATGGGGGTCAATATTAGAGGCTCAGGATTACTGGAACCACAGTACAAGCAAGTACACGAATACTGCCGCAAGTGTGTAACATGATACTATAACGTAATCTAATATCTGAATCCTCTCATGTCAAATCTTCTGCATGTTTTCTCTCTGACCTCACAGGGAGCTCGAATGAGACGGACAGCTGGAAATGACAGCGATACAGAGTGTGTGTGGGCGTGTGTGTGTGTGTGTGTGTGTGTGTGTGTGTGTGTGTGTGTGTGTGTGCGTGTGTGTGTGTGTGGCTCGACTTGCATCATCACACCTCGGCTTCTTTTACAGCTCAGGAGAGTTTTCATCGCCGCCGAGCTTCGTGTCCTCCTGTCTCAGACTCATACAGTAAACTTGATACGCTGCCTTCAAGACGTTCACTATTTCAGGAGACTATAGATATAAATAAAGCGTGTATATAAACCCAGTCAGAGGAGGCAAAGTAATAATAACGTAACACCATTTGTGAGGAGCAAATAAACTCTCAGTTCTAGATGATTCCAACTGGACGACAGTAGTTGATCGTCCTCTCTTGTCTTAGCCTCTGTACCGTGTCCCTTGTCTGTCCTGTCCACAGTGATCACACATAATAACCCCATTCTGAGGCTGGTTGACCCAGAAACTCTTTTCACAGCTGGATGAGCTAATGGAGTCCAACACGAACTGATCCGATTGGCTCAAACGCTAACAGTTCATAAGTGAGCACGAATCTGTGCTGAGGTGACTTTCTGTCCAGAAATCACACATGTAGCCTGATGCTTGCTGCTGGTGTTTCACTTTACTGGAACATTTCCTGCTCTCACTGGAGCTGCTGGAAATATCTGGTCATGAGATTACTGCATTAAACAAGTGGAGAAAAAAATCCAATATTTCCTCGTACACAGCCTCTGCACCTTGTGTAAGTATCTTGGTGAGTATCTTTTCCTGTATTTCCACATGTGCATATCGTAGCTTTGAGAGGGCAATGTGCTGATTGGTTGGGAACTCGTTAAGGGTGCAATTAAACAAGTTGTTTAAATGATTGATGCCACTCTCATACTGGAGCTAGCTGCCAGCTAGCTTAGCTTAGCATAAAGACTGAAGGCAGAGAGAAACAGCAAGCCTGGCTCTGTCCAAAGGAAGGTAAATCCAGTTATCAGGACATCTAAAGCTAACTAAGCCGCAGTGTCACTCCTTCCACAGGGCAAATAATGTCCACTTTCCATCCGCAATGCGTCCCACAAAACTAATCGCTGCCATTCTAGATTCCACCGGGCGCCTTCCATCTTCATTTCAGCGACATCCCAGAGGCGTAGCTGCTCCTCGGAGAATACACACCAAACCTATTTCGATCGACAACATCAATCTGCAATGAGCAGATCGAGCCAGACAGGAAGTCAGACACAGGAACGGTGTCGAGAATCCAGTAAATTTTCAAAATAAAACACCCTGTGCAGACTCCCGATCGTGCATCAACAATAAGCAAAATTAAAACAGACTAAAAAGGAAACCGCTCAGCTACGAAGACTACTAAATCAGCCAAACCTCGCAACTGCGTAGAAGACAGAATAAAAACACATCACGGAGACATGCTCGTACAGGGTTCAATAAAGATTTCTTGGTTGGGACCAGTAACTTCCTGGAGTCCTGAGTGGCTGCCCACAACTGGTCCTGGTCAAGAAACAGTCCAGCACATAAACCACCACAAAAAGAGGGAACTACACATCAGGTTTTGAACAGATGAAACTAATTAGATAATTAGTATTACATGTAACGCAAGAAAAAACCTTAGCGACTGAAGACCCACTGCCCAGACATCATGCATCAGGTTTTAAGAGAATTAGATCAGAGTCCCTTTAAATACAAGTCTCCTCAGTCCAAGATCTAATGCATTTTCCTTAGAGAAGAAGAGTCAGAGCTGATGAAGCACATGACAAGCAGGAAGCAGTGGAACCAGTGAAACCAGCGAGGCCAGAGGAAGGACCGCGAGGAACGTGGTGCTAAAGTGTTAACGGTCGACAGGTGGGAGAACAGAGCACTGAAACACGAGAGCGTGAACTTCAAGAGGAGAGTCTGCGATAAAGAGTGACGGAGAAACGATAAGCGACAGGAAAAAGAAGAGAAGAGAAAACCCAAACGGAGGAAAAGCAGCAGCTGCACTTTCATACACACCTGTTCTCTCGTTCCAACACACACACACACACACACACACACACACACACACACACACACACACTGTGGCCGTCACACATTCCAAAAACCAAAACCCTCCCAAAGCTTTACGAGGTGTTTGGTCATATGGTGAGTGTGTAGGCTAAATGTGTGTGTGACGGAGACGACGTTACTGCAGAGGTCGCAGCACAAGGTCAGTGTGTGTTTGGACGGAAGGAGCTTTCATGTTGTCATTAAATCTGGACGATCTGCTGACGAACGAGCTCTTCGTTAGCCGTGAACTCCACGAGGCTCAAAATGACGTCACTTCAGCTTTTGTTCAGCGTGTGTCAGACAGAGAGGTGACGGGCAAAGGTCCACAACAGCTTTTCAAATGATTTTAACTCTCAACGAAGGAAACACAAGAGCAGAGACACCTGAAGCCCTGAATGTGTGTGTGTGTGTGTGTGTGTGTGTGTGTGTGTGTGTGTGTGTGTGTGTGTGTGTGTGGCTGTAAATCAGGCTTTATATAAAATGTGATACAAGCATCAGATGACAGAGCTGTGATAAAACCTGAAAATAGAGACAAGGAGGACATGGAGGTAAATCAGATTCACTCCTGCTCGCTCGCTCGCTCACTCTCTCTCTCTCACACACACACACACACACACACACACACACACACACACACACACACGCAGACATAAACACTCCTAAATCCACCATCTAAATCCACAGCAACAGAGAGCTCAGAGCAAAGCCTTGCTTCAGACCAAAGCTATTTCACACCTTGCATAAAAACATCCCTCTCTCTGTCCCACAGACACATTCACTCTCTCCTTCTGTCCTCCTTCACCTTCTCGCTCGTTTATTCCTTCCAGTTTGTCCCC
This sequence comes from Chaetodon trifascialis, assembly GCF_039877785.1. Classification (NCBI taxonomy): domain Eukaryota; kingdom Metazoa; phylum Chordata; class Actinopteri; order Chaetodontiformes; family Chaetodontidae; genus Chaetodon; species Chaetodon trifascialis. The sequence goes on along the minus strand of NC_092078.1, from coordinate 2,818,269 downwards.
GTCTCTCTCTCGCCATCACTTTTCCCCCTCTCCTCCACTTTAACTCACATTAACGCTCACACAGTGGGGAGTCACCTTGGGTTTACTTCCCTTTACGTTATCGTCCCATCAAGACCCAGCCGAGGCCCATAAAGGCCTCAGGGCTTGGTGTCGCGCACACACAGAGTAATTAAAGCCTTCTCGGTGTCTCAGCTGTCCGAGAAAAACTATTAAAAGCTTTTTGGAATTACTGGTTCTGCTCCATCGTTCGAGACGTCGTGCTGCCAAAGGAGATAAAACTGTGAGATTTTAAAGAGTTTAAGACACACGACTCCTTTGGAAGTCGCAGAGCTGAGTCTCTGCACGCCGTCGCATTTTAATGAACGACGTGTTAAACTCAGGAATCGATGCCTGAAAAATGAGATGAGGAATGAATGAATGATGAGAAGTACTCAGATACAAGTACTCACTGTGCAGAATCACCCATTTCAGAACAATATAAATATTATATTAGAATTTATGTTTCACTACTAAATAAAACATCTGGTAAATATGGAGCGAATTTGAATGTATTCATGTACATTTACACACAGTATACTACTTTAAATACTAGCTTCTGAGTATCACCCTGGGGATCAGTACTCTTTGTTTTGCTGATCATATTTTGTATTATTAATTAGAAGTAAGAAAAAGTAACTTAAGTTCTCAAATAGATGCAGTGGAGTAAAAGTATAAAGTAGCAGTAAACTGAAAAACTCAAATAAGGTACAACTACCTCAAAATTGTACTGGAGTAAATGTAAATGTCTGTATAGGGCGTCAGTGGCTTGGTGGTCCAACTTGTCCAGTGAGTGAATGAATGAATGAATGAATGAATGAATGAAGATAGTTGTTTATTTAAAGAAGATAAATGAATGCTGTGTGGAGGAATGACGGCAGGATGCAGTGAATGAATGAAGTGATGGCTGAATGGATGAATGAACTGATGGATCTCTGTGAGGACACAGTGACGTAAACCACATCGAGCCAACGCAGCTGAAATGAATGAAAACAGAAGATGCTGAGAAAGTGAAGCTGATGGAGGAAGACAAACGGAGCGGAGTGAAGAAGTCGTCCAAAGATTTGAAAGTTGTTTGACTTTGTGTTGTTTTGTTGGTGATGACGATTCATGACGTTGAAGAAGAGCAAACAACAGCCGAGCAGCAAAGCAACGTCTTCATCAGGAATGATGGACTGTGACCTGCCAAAGACAGCTCAGAGGACTTTACAGGCTAACTTTGGTCTCCGACTGCATGCGAATCTTAAATTCTTTACTACGTCATCTTTAACCATTTAACTAAGATGGAAGGAGTCTCTGTCTGTCTGTCTGTCTGTCTGCACATCTGTCCTTCCATTTTCTCGTCAACCGTTCATCCAATCAACTTCTCGGCGACTGAGGTGGGTTGAGTGCGAGCTCTTCTGATCTGTGGGACATATTTTCATTATTAGCAGTGTGTTACTATTGCCAGAAGCACACACTGTGCAGCTCTCGCTCGCAAAACGTTCAAGAACAGAAGAAGAACAGCTGAATAGCCTGGTCCCAAACAGCTAAATAGCCTGGTCCTAAATAGCTAGCTGTTAGCAGCCAGTTTATCATCTCATGTTTGTTGTTAAGTTGAATGCTATCTTTGGCTGTTTTGAACGGGCACTGCACTCGTCTTTAACCGAAAGACTGCTGGTCAAGGTCACTGAATGCTGGACTTGAAGAAAAAGGTACTCCAATTATAAATGTCCTTGGATATGTACAGTTAGGGGGACAGTTTGTTTTCTTTGGTCCAAATCAGAGCGGATAAAGTTTGTTTGTTATGTTCGCTGTGCCCAATTACAAATTCCAGGCTTTGTAATCAAAGTTTTGTAATCTATGCTTTTAACCTTTTCTGTTCAGACCACTTGAAGAAGGATCTAAATATGATCTGTTCTGATTTCACCGTGTCCTGCTTCCCTTTTCAGTGCTATTAGATGGCCATTGGACGTCTATATCAATCTCCCTCTGCACATCAACACTCCTGCTTTGGGTACTTTTCTGTACTTTGTTTGGATTACAACACCTACAGAAGATACCTGGTTTAAATGGCACAGCTCTCTCCTGGATTAAAGAATTAAAGTTTAAATCACATCAGTAAATCTAGGGAAACCTGTTCCCGTCACCTGCTGCCATTAGCTGAAACTGAGCAGCATGTGTCAGGTGGTTCATTGTGTCTGGACAGTATGATACACATAGCTGAAGAAAACTTTTAAAGCCTTGGATTTAGACAAATGAAACACCTCCATACACATACATAACGCTCTCACACACAGTTGTGTTCTTGTTTTAGCCATAGGGTCAGCAAAGGAGGCAAGGGTTAATGCCAGAGGACTATTTCACACTTGCTAATTGCTCCATATGCACACATGGCCATAGAAGAATGCAGTCGCTTCAGACTCACTGTGGACAGAAGACATCATTACCAGCAGTTCGACATGGCTGACACACAGTTTTAAGCCTGCACAAACTTTTACTTTTTACTTAATTTAAGTCACCGAGCTGTTCATGTTTAGCCTCTAAAAGACATTAGCTTCCTCCCTCCTGAATTTCATGGAGAAAAAATTGCAAGCATATCTGTTCTTATATTCCATATAAATCAGCTATTTTCTCACATTCCTTTCTTATAGGGAACAGGCCTTTAATAAATGTACTGTGACAGCGTGGAGAAAATTAAGTGGGCAAGAAGAAAGATTGTAGAGTTGGCTAAATAAGTTAGCTTACATAGTTAGCCAGCAAACTTTAGCTAGCACAACCTGGCTAGCTTCACTGGCCTGTGTCTGCTAATGCTGTATGTCAAATTTGCTTTCGTGTTTTTAGCCGTCAGAGGCTAATAAATGGCTGGCTAACGTTTGCAAGCTAGTTAGTTAGGTCAACACACTCCCCCCCCCCCCCTTTTTTGTTAATAAAAGAAAAAAAAAGTTGATCTACACTAAATCTTTTTTCTCATGTATCAAGAGGAACATTTGACTATGTCATATAATTAGAAAAAAATAGGTGGGTGAATGAAACATTGTAGCGTTAGATAAATATCTTAGCTTACATAGGTAGTTAGCCAATTTTAATTAGCATGACCTGGCTAACTTCAGTGGCATGTGTCATAAAGTGAGAACAAATAGGTGGGTAGGTGAAAGATTGTAGCGTAGGTAGTTAGAAAACTTTAGCCAGCACAACCTGGCTAACACTGTATGACAAACTTGCTTTCATATGATCGTTTTAGCTGTCTGAGTCTAATGAATGGCTGGCTAACATTTGCAAGCTATCTTGCCAATGATTGGCTCTGTTGTTCACAATACCATCCATATGAACTGTTCCATGAACTCCATGAACATGATCACCATAAATGATTGGTTTGGTTAGCTTAAATCTTCGTACACCTGCTGTAGTCTAATGTAAACACATGAATAAAACAAAGTCACAGTGAGCTACATGCATGGTTGCATTACTCAGCTGCACTCACCGGCGTGCAGGGTTGATGGTGTTGCTGCTTTTTGAGATGTGATTGGTTTTAGCCAAGTTACGGGTGCTGCTGTTGATCTTTGACGTTTTTGGGCGACCTGAGTCCGCTGAGCTCTGTTGCCGAGAACCCTGTGCCTTCTTTTCCTCCAACATGGTCAAAAGCACACATACAAATACATGCACACAAACACACACATAGACAAACGTACAGCACACACCTTCTTAATAACACACACAGTACTTAACAAGTACACGTCTACTTTTGAGTCAGACTGAGGTTGGGAAGCATGAGCACTTCCAAATCCACAGATAAATCCCAAAATCAGGAGGTAAAACATCAAAAAGAGGTCTTTTCTCTTGCTATTTTATGTTAGTTATTTCCATGTTGTATAAATGAAAGACTTCTTGAGGTGACGAATCTCCCGCATTTCTGGAAAATTATACGATGGTCCCACTTTCACAGGGTGCTAGTAGTCCATAATTACCAGCCAATTTAAATACCGGATAATAAGTTAAAAACAAATAAACCAAAGCAAAATAAAGTCAGTAAATCTTCCCAGTTCCACAAAACGTAAGTCCTCCGATATCCAGGAATTTCAGGCATCCCATAAACCAAGGGGGTTCCAGAACTCGAGCGTTTCAGATTTCTGAGGGCTTAAGCCAGTCGTGGCTCAGCAGGATTCGAGCCACGAGAGACTGAAAGACGAATCAGGAGGAACGCTGCATGGCGCTACACCCGTCCCTCTGAGCCGGCAGCTGGAGAGGGCGAGAGACACTGACAGCAACAGAGAGAGAGAGAGAGAGAGAGAGAGAGAGAGAGAGAGAGAGAGAGAGAGAGAGAGAGAGAGAGAGAGAGAGAGAGAGGAACTGGATGTGCAGACGAGGGGAAATATCAGGCATCACTGAGTTCAACTGATTCATGGCATCACAGGGAAGCAACTTTTCCAACATGCCTGCAAACACTCCGTCGACCCGGGGCTCAACGGCTGGTCTGTGGTGCGACCTCTCAACCACAGAACAAGCAGACTGACAAGAATGTTTGTGTATTAAGTTAATAAGTTACAAATTATTGCCAGAATTTTGGATTTATGAACACCTAACCCTCCTCAAAGAACAGTATTCTTGCCTTCAGCCCTTGGAGACATTTCAGTGTGGCATTAGCATAAATGAATATTTATGCGACTTTCAGTAAATATTTTACGACAACCATCAACTTTTTCCAAAACAGATTCAGAATTTGTTATTTGATAAAGAAGTAATCAAGTCACCAGGATGTGCTCATCCAGGAACTGTGATAAAACTGCTGCTATAATGGAGTTAATGTGTGGTGAACGTGGTAATTTCTAACTTTTAGAGCTTCCAACTGCAAAATTTTATTTTGCCTCTAAAAACACCAACTTTTGGTCAGTTCATGCAGGGATTAGAGGTGTCAGGGGTCATAATTTATTTAAAGGGTTCAAGAACAATTACCTTTGATATTGGTGGTCTTAGTTACTTGTTAATATTTTCCTGTGTAAATTAATATTCAGTATTAAAATCATCAAATCCTGCATCACATATAAGCTAATGATTGGAAATAAGAGACGTGAGTCAGAGGACCTTGTTAAAAGTATTACTTTGTTTCACATTATAGAAAACAAAAAACAATCCATCCACCTGAATAACATTGACACAAACATACATTAGTAGTACATCAGTACAATGTAGTGCAACATGTTTCACAGTAAGCAGGTACTTACATTAATCAGCCACAAGGGGGAAGCAAAGATCTGATAATTCTGTACAGTCCATGATAATCAACATCCACTGACTATATTTACACAAAGCACAGAGACACTGAGCAGGTTTGACTGGTGTGTCAGCTCAACTCGCTTTGATCTTCTAAGAAAGGTGTGAATTTAAAAGGTGAATAAACCAACCCGTGTGTGCTTCAGGTGGTTTAGATCAGCGATTCAAACAGGTGAAACTGCACTTTCCGAGTTTTAGTTAAAAAAACACTGAGCAGAACATGAAGCGTTTATTTCTGAAATCATACGTTTTGCTCATTTCCAGTCCGGTTCAGAAGCTCTGGACAACTGATCATCCCGTCAGCCAAAAGCCTTTAAATCCCTGCATGAGATGGACTGGACTGAAAAAATGTCAAGACAATGACGTCTCCCTCTGAACTAATGCCCGTCTACTGATTCTGAAATGTCCCCGTGTCCATCCTGTACTGACTTTAGCTACATGCCCATCACCACGTTCTGCATGTTATCAGCAACAAGCACATTTTAAATAACATCCTGTTAGCACATTTGATCACACAGAAAGCCTCTTGAATTTTCCACTTAATGAAAAATGCCCCACACGTGGTTCCTTGTAAAAACTGCAATTCAGTGATATGCGTACTTTATGTATTTACTGAGATGTTTTCAGTACTTTGTGGTTGGTGAGAGGTTTGTACGGTGATCCCAGTAAAACTGTTCAATCCAACTGACTGATTGAAGAGTTTTATTCCTTAAAATAAATCAGCTAAAAGTAAATGTTAAAAAAATAAACATTCTGAGAAACAATCAAAGTCACTTTTTTTTTTTGCCTAGAGTTAGATCAATACCGCTCTCATGTCTGTGTATTAAATAAGAGGCTACAACCAGCAGCAGTGATTAGCTTAGCTTAGCATAAAGACTGGAAACAGGGGGAAACAGCTAGCCTGGCTCTCTCCAACAGTAGAACAGCCAGTACAAGCACAACTTCTGTTTTTTCATGGTATTACCACCTAAACAAATTAGTTAATTAGTGAGCTGCTTCCAGTCTTTATGCTAAGCTAAGCTAACTGGCTGTAGCTGCATATTTACCGCACAGGTGTGAGAGAGATATCGATATTCTCATCTAAGTCTCAGCAAAGAGGCGAATTTCCCCAAATGTCCCTTTAAATGGGAAGCGTTTATTTCATTTTCTAGCTTTCATCAGTTTGAAAATCATCCAGTTTGGATCCAGAAAACGTGACGAGAGGCTCAGAAATGTGACACTGAGTGAAGAAGATGAGTCAAAAAAGAACAAAAATAAGCACATTGTTTCCTCTCGCGCTCAGTTTGATTCGGATGAATTCTTGTTTTTCTCTTGTTCGGTACGAGCAGATCACTTCAAGGCTGACAGAAACGTCTTCAGCACACTCGTCCCTCCGTCTGTCCACAGAGACACAGCTGTCACCTGCATCTCATTACCTTTTTGTTATCATTTCATTTCTCTGGAGTCAACACGGATTGATTTGGGGGCAGGAAAGTTAAAAACTGACCAGATTAAATAAGCGTTGTGCACAGAACAGCCGCTGGCAGCTTCAATCAGGCTTTGAAACAACGTATTAGTCCAACATGGAAGAAGACGACCGACCAAAAACAAACACTCCTCTGCTGTCTTTTGTCCTGCATGCTCATCTGCACTCTGCCCTCCTCTTCCTTTCACCTCTCTGCAACAACAACAACAACAACAACAAGGAGAAGCCTCCATGTTGCACTCCTTGACCACTGGCAGCTCGAGTTGATGGTAAATCCGATTTGAGGTGAATGTGGAATTTCATTTCTAATATTTCTGATCTGACAAACATCTTCTTCTGCTTACCTCCCTTTCCTTTTTCTGCTTCTCAACACAATGTCAACTCCTTTCCTCCTTCTCATCCACTAGCCCTCTCACCTTCCTTCCTTCCTTCCTTCCTTCCTTCCTTCCTTCCTTCCTTCCCTCTCTCCCTACGTGATGTTGGATATGGGGTCGCTGATTTTCAGACACCTCCAGTAGATGGTTCTGACCATGGTGAACAGGCCGAGCAGGATCAGCAGAACCCAGGAAACGTAGATCCCTTTCGAGTTCTGGGCGGACTTCCACGTCCCCACCTGAACGCAGAGACACACACATGTGGGACGTTACAAGACAACCACAAAAGAAGCGTCTACACCAAACATGATGAGTCCTAATGTTCTAATCATTAAAGATCTTCTAAACGTCTGACAGAGTCCAGAAAAAGCTTGAAAACATTCAAAATAAAAACAACATTTTCTTCTAAGTAATCCTAAATTATCATTACTGTTCTTTGCACACACAGACGCTCACCATGAGTCCTGCGGTGGAGGCGGCGAGGACAACGAACAGCAGGAAGCACAGCAGGCTCCTCCTCCTGGGGTACCGCCGGCCAATAGAAGAGCTGGAAATAAAAGCAGGAGGAATATTGAACAACACAACAAAACTGTTTGTGGGACAGTTTTGACATGTTTGGCTGCTGCTCACGTAGAACTATAAGAACTTACACTTTTCGGCAGTGTGGACATCGGGCCAAGGTCCGGTCTGAAAACTCAGTCCACTGGAAGAGAGACAGGAAGTGTGAACCTGGATCTAATGCGAGGCAGCTGTCCTCTGCTTGTGTGTGTGTGTGTGTGTGTGTGTGTGTGTGTGTGTGTGTGTGTGTGTGTGTGTGTGTGTGTGTGTGTGTGTGTGTGTGTGTCCTACCAGGAATGTGTTGGAGCAGTGTCCACAGATGACACGGATGCCGACAGGCTGATGCTGCGGTTCAGGACTGTCCCTGCCGATGTGAACTGGCCCCAGGTTGATGATGCGTTTACTGGCATTAAAAAAAAGCATTAAAATTTAAAATAAAACATTTTTAGATTTCTCAAAGTATTGAATACAGCTATTTAATTTTTAAACACATCTTCACTGAAGCCTGACAGCTAACAGGTCAAAGTCCTGTAATGTTCCTGTTTTCTTATCATCACATTAAAGTTCTGTCGCTGTCTGTTTTGTTGGAGCTCTGTTTGTTGGTTTGAATGTGGATATAAAGTACGGCAACCGAGCTGATCTGAGATTTTAAGAAATGAAAAACAGTCCAGATGACGCTTTGCTCTTTCAGATCTCTTTTTTTCCTCCACAGTTCCTCAGTTTCAAACCTGCGTTTGCAGCGGATACGAGGTCGTCATTTAGTCAAACTGAAGTCGCTGACAGCTCTCCTTTTTTGTTGATTCAGGGCGACAACATGTCTTCATTTTTGTTAAAACCTTTCCTTTCTGCTGCAGCTCAAATAATAAAATTTTAAGAAGCTTTCGAAAGAACTCCTCAGGCCAGCTTACAGCAGCAGCTCATCCATGCCTGTGTGAATGAGCTGCTGGATGAACGGTTCCTCTGCACAGATGGTGTGACTACCAGCCAAAGTGAGACGGCTGAGAAATAATCCCACACTGCTCCTCTGTCTCACCAGTATGGTCTTGGACAGGCGATCCTCTGCGACGTGACCTTGCAGATCAGCAGACAGTTACATGGACAGCGGACATACTTCTTTCCAACAGGAGCGTTCTTTATCGGCTGCAGAGAGAGGGATGAAGACACAAAGGAGAGAAGGATAAGAAACCTAAAACACATGTTTTCAGGTTTTCCCTATTTTGGGCTTCTGAAATAAATCTCAGTGGTTCCATCAGCAGCATATTCTCAGGTGGAAAGACATCCTGAGACGGGAAACGTCGTTGAAACACGACTCAGTACAACAGTTTGATGTTATATGTTTCTGACCTGACAGCAAGCTCACAAATGAGACTTAATGTCTATAATAAAGCTTCCAGTATTGGTTAAAGGTGCTCCATATTTCTATGGGAGAACCGAATGTGTAGCTGCAGAAACAAACACGAGGCACCAAATAAAAACTGTGTATAATGCATAAACATGTAATGCGAACAATTTCAATGCTGCAGCGTGACGCAGAAATACAGGAATCAAAGCACGCAGTGTTCAGTCTCAAAGCAAAACCAGAACGAAACACTGGAACAACCAGCATAATGCTGATTAGGTCGTACAAACAGGAAAGGGTTTTTTCTTAAAAGGAACAGTTTCTTTGGCTTGGAGGCCAAAGCCACCGGTCTCATCTGATCCGCCTCTGTGTGACTCACCGTCGCTTCGTTGCAGATGCTGCACTTCACCACATGCTGGTGCGTCTTGCCCTCCACCGATATGGCGCTCTGACAGACCCGACAGCTGATGACCGGGGCGCTGCTGCTGTCCGGGCTGCCCTGTGGCGAGTACGGGGGTGGAGCCTCACCTGGAAACACCGAGCTGGGGAACGGCGCCAAAGCTGGAGGGAGAGGCGACCAGGAGGAAACTGTTAAGTTACAGTTTAGTGTCAATAACATACTCGAGTTTCTATGCCAATACCTGAACCAAACCCCTTTTTTTATCTCCACGACTCCCCAGAGTGAAGCATCAGAGAATACTGGCTGGATTGCAGTGAAAGTTAATTTATTGCTATTAGCAAACATTAGCATGCTAACATGCTACACTAAGGTTGTGAGCGTGTTAGCATGCTGACTTTAGAGACTCTCCGAGCTGCTAGCATGGCTGCAGACTCTTCGTCTTGTTATTCATGAAAGAAAACACACTTCTCTAATGTTGGATGTTTACGATACGAGTGGTTTACCCTCTCTGGCATCTGACCACACGTTTGATCACAGCTTTCTGTGCTCTGCTTTGTGCACCAGTTATTCTCCACAGTGGGTACAGTCAGTTTTATAGCCGTCGTGATGATGATATAGAGTCTGAAACTTGTTTCTGTGTACAACAATCAAACCAAACCCTGACCCTCCCTGCTGTCACCCTATGGGAGGAGTCGCCACAGCTGATACGGCGCCACCTTAACCTCCTCTTCAAACATTAACTACACAGTAGCAGCGAGCCACAGGTTGGCCACTATAAAACAAGCAGGCCAGTTAACATGGCACTATTTAAGAGTGACACACCCAAAGGCCGGACTTTATCAAGAGAAACACAGGAAGGGAAGGAAGTCACAGTTAATAGGAAACAACACAGGAAGACAGAAAAAAGAGGGACGATAATGACCAATTTAAGAGCATTTAAAGAAGCATATCTGCTGGATATCACGGTGAATACTTCAGTATCTGAACCTGACTTTGGGCTAATTATTTTCATTACTGATTCATCTGTCAGCCCTTCACATCCCCTCAGAGCCCGGTGTGACACAGCAGCTACACAGCCTGTCTGACCTTTGACCCCGTCTCCAGCGCGATGGATGCACCAACCAAACGGACCACGAATCGGTTTCATTCGTTCTTTTTGATTAAAACAGCCCATTTTCTTTGCCAAACTTCAGCTTCACGTCACTTGCTCATGGCGTGTATGTTTGGTTCCACTCTCACTACACTGAGGCAGCCTAAAAACGTTAATAAACAAACATAAATTGTGTGCAAGGTGAATTTCCGTTTGTGAACGTCATTATTTCAGGTTACAGCTAACGTTTGCCACACTGCTAGCAAGCTAGCTTGATACTAAAACTAATGCTAGCTAACATTTGTTTACGAGTTGACGACATTCCGCAGCCAAAATACAAAACTAAACTTGTCTACTTTGCTGTAAATACGTCTGTATCGGGTGGCAAACGGAACAGCTGACATACTCTGCGGCTTTGACGGATATCCATGCGAGCTGCCCCCGGGAGAGAAGCCGTTGGTCCCTTCGTGCTGCTCGGACAGCAGCGGCGACCGTTCCCCGTCCGCCATCACTCCCGCCGGTCCCCGGCCTTTCCTAACGCTCTCAGGAAGAGTCCTTCCTGCGGCGGAGAGCCTTTGGATCCCAGGCAGAGATTTGAGAAAGAGTCGCTGTGGAGATTTCAATCCCAAAGCCTGTCTCTTTGCAGCTTTGACATCCACATGACACGGTGAGAACACTGAAGGCGGAAGCAAAATAACAAAAACATGAGTCACATGACTGTGATCTGAGTCACGGTTGTGATGGACAGCGCGCTCGACCAATGAACGAGCTCGGTTGGGATGGGCGGGTTCAAAGGCGCCAGCCAGGGCTGCGTTCAAGTGCTCATACAAAGCGTCCGTGACAGGTATGTACAGTCTCTGCGAGTACGGGGCAAAGGTGGAGGGCTGGTTTACACCCTCTGTCGGTGGCAGAGGAAGTACTCAGAACCTTTACCCGAGAAAAAGTAACAATAAGTGTAAAAATAAGTACAAGTCAAAAATAAGTACTAAGAAGCCTTTAATCCACAACACTGCATCATATTTCATAACATCATCATATGTCTTGCATGCAAAATCAACCATAGCAGTTGAATAAAGGTAGACAAGTAAAAAGTAGCTTCAATTGTAAACACTGAAATTTCATGCACAGTAATTGAGTGAATGCACGAAATGTAACTTTGCTTCAAGGGCGAACACAGAAACTTTGTACATTTAGAAGTATCCTTTTTGTGTGTCAGATGTTGGACTCGGCTGAAAATCTAAAAAAACAAATCTAAATCATATTCAAAATGGATACATATCAGAATTCAGTCTAAGGACACGATAATCCAACAATGATTTAATCAACAGTGATTCACGGCGAAGCCATCAAAATCTGCCAAGGACAGGAAGGAGGAGCTGTGTCCAAAAGACATCATGACACATCACAACACACAGAGAAGCGCTGAGTCAGAAGCACAGAGTTTGGTGGAAAATCACACATTTTATCCTGTATTTTACTTTTTACAATCTGTTATTTGTGAGTGTATGTGACTGGACATGTACACGTTTATGGGTTCTGAGTTTAAAGGTGTTAATCTGGACGGGTCCGCTTTGCTGTCCTGACAGCTGGATTGAACCTGTGAATCTTTACTACACGCTACTTCCTTAATGCTACATCACCTCACCTGGCAGCCTCCTCATCGGGCAAAATTCTGGACCTGGTACACAGACGTTCTCTGAGGCCCCTCCTTGCATCCATGGCCACTTCTTCTAGTCTCTTTGTGGGCCCTCCTCACATGAGGGTCCCATAGAGTCTTCTTTACCCCCTCAAGTCCTCCATCCCTGATCCTCATGCGTTCCTGGTATAGATCATGTTGTAGCAAGAATACGACATTCTTGTACTTTTTACCTTTTGTCATTTTAGCCCCTTTTCAGCCATTTTTTATAACACAGTGCCAGTTTCTGTTTGAACTCCCTCTATGTCCAACAATGAGACAGTGATGGTCTTCACTCAGGAGTGCCGTCTCTTCAGACAACAGGTGGTTCATTGTTTATTGTTGGGGCACAAATGCCAGACAAAGCTCATCAGATAAGAGCGCATTACTACACCAAACACTACTGTGCACAGTGTCAACACGGACTCGGAGTGTTTATACCTCTTTCTTTGATCCACACCTCGTTGGTGGGAAACTGAAAGTTGTAGGACTTTGGAGAAACTAGTCGACGAGAAGAACATGTCTGATGAACGTTTGAATGGACGGCAACACAAGATGATTTCTACCTTGTGTTTACAAATAAAAATCATTTTGACACTCTTGGAAATTGACTAAGATAAATGCATTGTCTGCACTCTTTGTCAGATCTGATTGTAATCTTCTGTCAACAACAATCTGAATATTTCCTCATGCCAACCCATCGCCAGCTTGGGCTGTCGTTGGATTTTAGCTTAACCTTCCGTTTGGGTGACAGCCAACAGAAGAAGGGAGAGAGAGTAAAGGAGAGGCTGTTTGGAGGTAAAAGTGTTGATGTTGGTGTTGACTTAGTGTCTTCGTGTGGACGGACTAACAGTCACTATGTCCACCTCTCTGCTGCTGCTGCTGCTGCTGGTTTGCAGCGCCCAGGCATCTCATTTTTATGGGACGGTGATGACTTACTACCCAAAAAACACTAACGCAGCTGGATCTATGGAGGTACGTACAGCTTCATTCTAATGGAATTTATTCACCTTTTGATTGTGTTTCAGGGATGTGGGTAGAACATGTGCCACAAAGGGGATTCTGTAGCCGAATATAATGTATGATAAAGGATTTAAAATCCTCAGGCCTGAACCATCCAAACAAAATAGGATTTTATCAACCTTTTTGATTCATGGATGCTGTCATTAATACCATAACACGTCGTCACTGTAACGTTTCAGGTGGTCCTTCGCTATAAACTGAACTTCCACTCTTGCCAATATTCTGTGTGGACCTGCCCCGATAATAACTGTGGGAATCAAAGTTTAACCAAACACAAGGTGGATGCGGAGGGCGACAGAGAGTGGTGTCAGACAGAGGGGATCATGACCCGGCAGGTTTCCACGAACGCTCCGTTTCAGCTGCTGTGAGTGACGATGCCAAAAAAATGACATCATGTTTCACTGAGGGCCAAAAATCAACAAATCATCACTGAAGGAAAAAGAGAAAATCTAAACCTCCTTTCCCAAAATGTCAAAAGCTCAATTGAATTTGAAGAACTGTAATTACTTAAATAAAGATTTAGTTGGTAGATTTCTAATCTGAGATGGTGCTGCTGGTCTGATGGCTTCATGCAAAAACTGGGATTTATTTACACCTTTGATATATTTTGTTAGCTGTACACACTCACAGTACACGAGTACACACTGATTCTGTGTTGTGTAGTAAAAACTGACCTTTTCATGATCTTCCACCACAGGTTAGACGGTAATGCCTGGATAAGTAACAAGAACGGTATCAGACGCTGGAGAGCTGTGACTGTGGTGGAGCTGAGGAACCGGTCCGACACCGGTCAAGCCAACAGGTCCCCCCAGACCACCATGCTGCCCGCTGTGAGGTGAGCCTCCTCACTGTTTCTGTTCCCCTGGTCGTCTGACCCTCCTAATATACACAAGCTACTTTCTCATATCTAAAAAGGCAAATCAGCTCGTTTCAAGAATTAAACAAATCTAATAAAACATTTAAATTAGTGAGCTCCAGAGGTGCTATGGCCAGTTGTTCCTCGTTGTCTCCACTCTTTATGCTAAACTAAGCTAACGCTGCGGTTTCCTCATCTGATGATGTTTTTACATGTTTTACATTGCTTGGATGCCTGACTCAGGCTTCAGTGGAAACAAATGCAGGAGAATTGCACAAGGCCATGATGAGAGTAGTCGAAACAAATGGACACACTGCAAACAGACAGATGACCTCCAGAGCAAGAAGATAAGTGTCTGTGAGGAGCTCTTTCTCATACAGAGCCACTGAAGTGTAAAAGGCATGAACACCACGTCAGCTGAGCAGCACATGTGTGGTTCATCCCTGTCTGGTCACACAGGAAGCCTGAAACAACTTTAAACCAAATGTCAAAGCCGTTTATGTTTCTCTCCCTCAGAGTTCCTTCAAACTGTCAGAGGGACTTCAACCTGTTGGCGTTTGACCCGGATGGAGACGAGGTTAAATGCAGATATGGCAAAACAAAGGTGGAGTGTGATCGCTGTACATGGCCCTCCGTTCTCAACCTCTCATCAGTGAGTAGCCAGCAGGTTGACAACAGGCAGCATTGCCACAACTTCAGGGGAAGGAAGGCAAGAGCAGCAGTGGAGCTAAACGGGGGCAATGCTAGCCTGACAGTCAGCTGGTCTCCCAGTTTGGTCCAGATTGAAATACATGCAGGCATACCTAGAAAACAAAAGCTTGAATAGGAGTGTGCTCCAATGAACACAGTGAATGATTATGAAAAACATGATCATTACATTTCTCAAATCCTGTGTCATTAAATCTGAGTCCATGTCTTGAGTAAATGTAAATGTGAACAGCATGAGCAGCATCCCTGTAGCTGAAGCACCTAAACAGGACTAATGTGAATTTTATCTGTTTTTCCTTACATGCATTTAACCGCACCAAAGAAAACTGTGGCCTTGTCTTCCTTTTCTATCCGTTTGCAGTCTTGTTCGCTGTCATTCAGAGCGAATGACAGCAGTGATGAGGGTTCGTACGCCGTACAGCTGGTGATGGAGGACTTTCCCAGGCAGACTATCACCTTGACTGACACTAACAAGGATCGGACGACGATAACTACCAACAACACTCTCAGCAAACTTCCTATCCAGTTTGCTGTAAAAGGTCAGATTTCACATTTTCACAGGCTGCTGTATGCTTAAGCTTGAATCTCTTCAATGAATGTAGACCATCAGATTTTAGAGTGCATGCTACTTAAATTAGCTGCTAACCATGAAAGGCACAAAACGTGTGTTTTCCTAATTGTCCCAGTGGATCCTGTGGTGCCTTCCTGCACTGAGGGACTCTATCTGCCCGAGTTCCTGCCTCCAACCCCAGAAAACAGAGCTCAGCTGTTCACCCCTGTCAATCAGAGCCTGGAAATCAGCATCAGCGCACAAGCAAATATCTCCACGTAAGCCAAACACAAACAAAAACACTTTGGATAGATGGACAGATTTGTGTTTCTCTGGTGGAACCTTCTCTATAGAAACTTCAGTGAATATCAAAGGAAGTGTCCATAAAATATGTCAGTCAGGGGTCGTCAGGTTGCTCAACGACACAAAAGGGGTTCCTTAAGGAAAACAGTTATGCATTTCCTACCTAAAATAATCCACTTAGCTAATGTTGTGCTACGCCTGCCTCATTTGGCTCATTAAACATCAGGCAGTCATTCAGAATGGAAGCTGAATGGAGGAATGTAGCTCAGACACCAGGCGTGGGAAAGAAACCTCACATCAGACAGGAACTGGTTTTTAAAATGATTTAACTTGACACGCTTTCCTTCTTCTGTTTGTAAAAGGATCGATGAACTGCTGTTCAGTGGGCCGTACAACGTAAAACAGACCGCATCAGGATCAGGACGGTTCATCCTGAGATGGACGCCATCCGAGGACCAAAGAGAAGAAAATCACCCCATCTGCTTTGTTGTCCAGGCACTTCACAAGTCAGTCTTTTGTCTTCGAAAGGGAAAGTATAGAAAATGCTGTTTTCTTAATTACCTGAAACACACTGTGTATATCTCATCTTTTTACTTTTTACTTCAGAGATGGATTTTTTGTTACTGAGCTCTTGCTTTTTTTCCTCAGTTCAACGAAGTATCACTCTGAGCTACGATGTGTCATCGTAAGCGTTGGAAACGGTGAGCTGAGCTCTTTTCTGTCTGCTCACGTTGCTTGCTGATTTCATAGGTATGCAAGCGTCACGTCCAACCAGTCTTTTGTTCTGACCTTTGTTCGCAGAACCATTATTGAATACAACCACAGAAAGTCAAACCACTCAACCAGCGACTACACCAGAAACTCCACCGCCATCCAATCAATGTACGACCACCCTTCCATCGCAATGGCATCACTAACAGCCCTCAATCTGACACTAATCTGTGCAAACCAAAGAAAACAACCTGCAGGTGGACCACGCCTTGACGTTGTAGCCACAAACAAAACAAGTTCTGTTAGTTTTGGGCTTTGACGTCAGTTTGTACTCAGTTAAAGCACCTTTAATGTTCTGTGTAGTAACAAAAACAGTCCTGTTCAGTGTCCCTCTGGCCCTCATTGTAATGTTGAGTCACTGTGTTTCTAGTCGTCTTAGGTCTGAGAATGAGGATTTCCTCTTCGACTCCACTGTCCGCCAACGACATCAGCAACATTGTCACACAATGGGTGAGTCTGCTTCGTATCTAATCAGAGGTCTGTCAAAGCATCAGGTAACTGTGAGGAGATTCTGTGAATGTGCACAAGCACAGCTTTTCAATGTGTGGTCACACCAGCATGTAAACTGGTGCCAAATCAACTTATGGCAATGCAGTCGCCACTGAATTCATATTTGATAGGAAAATCTTCACTTTAAGTTTAACTTTTATTTAACTTTTTGGAATTAATAAAGTTAAAAACATAAAAATCTGTACATGTAAACATGAATCAGTATTCCAATACAGATAAAGATTCATCTATTTTGCATAATTAGTACTTGAAAGTTTTACTTTTTTTCCACTGTGATATTACTATTAGGCTAACATGCTTCTTCCATGTTGCTAACAAGACAGCAAGCTAGCCAGCTCGGAGAGCTTTACTTCTCTCTTCAATAACTCTTTATTGGATAAAATGATGTATAAACCTGAGAATTGTTGACACAGAATGGAGAAAATAGAAGGAAGCTGGAAGAGTGACTGACAAGTGCTAGCATGTCCCTGGTTTGCTAGTGTGTTAGCCTTTAGCCTGCCAGCTGCTGTACAGTAGCTCACCAGCTAGCCCCTCTGTGTTCATTTACAGCAAAAGAACAGAACGATTTAATCTAATATTTTCTCTCTGCAGCTGAATTAATTCAGAACTGGTTCCTGACTAAATTTAGGAATATGTGGGGTTTGGGTTACAACCACAGCGTAGAATAGAATATGAGCAATTAATGACAATATGTATATTCATGTCCACATTGTTCAAAATGACCAGCTGACATCATGTATTTATTAAAAACAGGCCTAGTGCTGCTATCCATGAGCACAGAATGTGTTGAAATGACTGATCTGCATGTGTTTCACCATATTCCACATGCCATCATATCTCAACAAAAAACTGTTTTCACCTCCAGTTTAAAGACGAAATGGTGAAACGAGGGCTGACATCAGACGTCATTCTTCGCATTGTGAGTAGTGTACAAGTGGGATCTACAACCTCGGCGGCCCCTGCTGATCAAACATGATCATTTATTGACTCCTGCAGGGAAATTCCTTATTTATATTTTTTTCTGACCATCAAGCTTCATTTTACAGATCCATTCGGGAAGACAGACATAAACCTAACATACTGCTCTTCATGTTCATGTAGATGAGACAGGAAGCAGCTAAATTAAACCCATAGTTTAAACTGTCTATGCTCCGGGCCAATCTTTCTTTTATTTTGATGTCATAAAGTTGTTGGCCACAGCTAAATGGTTTATGTTGACAAGGTGATGAACAGATGATGCTGCCAGGGATGGCAGCCGTGTCTCCAGCTCCTCCTCAGCTTTGCCTTTTTCTTATTTTGATTTTATTCCCATATTAAGTTCTGCACTATTTGAGATCTTAGATTCTCATTTTAACTTGGCGGTTTTGTTTTCATATATATTATTTGAGCTTTGCTGGAGAGAGCCGGAGAGTTAATTTCTCTGCCCATGACTGCCTCACTGTACCTGATGTGCATGACAAAGAACTAAGTTCAAAAGGTGAGGCGGTTCATCAAATTTGTCTCAGGCCTCAGGCTGGTAGTTTACGATCCCCTGTCAAGATAAAGTTTGCAGCTGAAAATGTGTGTTGGTATGTTTTCCACTCTGCTTCAAACTCTTTAAATCTGGACGGACACATCAACCCCCAAAGCCCAGAACTGTAAAATCCTGATGTTGTCATCTGCATCTTCGAGGTGGAAAGACTTGAGACTGTATAAATGTAAGAACTAGTTGTTAAAGAAAGAAAAATAAAAAAACGTGGTTCTTTTCTGTCTGTTTTTGCTGCCCTTGTCTACACAATATGTATTTGTATTGTTGTCCATTAACCCTGAAACAACTAATCTGAACAAATACAAACCCTTGAAAAAAGCCGAAAGGAGCCAGTGAGGTTTAAAAGACATCTGTTTTACTTCCAGTCGAACGAGCCAGAGCAGCATGTCATTAGGAATAATACACAGGTCACGGTTTCAAGATAGTAACAATAAATAAAACACCAGTCGGTTGTAAACTTGTTCATCATGGAGCCACATGATATTAAACTCTCTGTTGGTTTTGTTTGCAGGGCGTGAAACAAACTTTTTTGACCAACCAGCCAACAAATACAGAGTTACAGTGTGTGCAAAATCTAAGACTGCCTCCTCTCTAAATGATGCTTTATTGACTTCAGTGGTTAAATCACGTCCAGTGTTGACCAGCCTCTTGATTCACGAGCTGTGAAGTTTTACTGGTTTAATATTTAAAACAGTATTTCAAAAAGTGGTATCTTACTTCTTTGAGGCATTGTCGCAGTTTTTTTTTTCTTTTGTTTGTCTATAGAAGTCAATAAAGTTCCAGGTTTTTGAATTGCCAAACAAGCTAGCAGAACTAAATGGTCAATGTTATTGGCTGGAGGCTAAGTGTCAATTTCAGGCCCTCTTTGTTTGTACACACATTCCTTCCCGCTGTCAAGTAAAACAGCAAACGGGGTGCGCTTGTTTTGATTCAGCTAACAGCTGGTGGGAGTCCATGGTTGGATGGAATCAGCGGAACTGCACCAGCATGGATGAACCGAAACAAGCGCACCCTTTTGATCGACACTGATACAAAAAACAAACAAAAAAAACACATAAACTCTCAAACAAGTCAAACAAGCAAGCCAGTACCCTGATAGTTAACACACAGCTGGACTAAAACATCTGCAGTTTGAACTGTTTTTAGGTGTTCTCAGGTGCACTTGACTTTAATTTGTAAAACTCAGAGTGATGTGGGAATGTAGGATTGATTTTGCTCAAAAATGTTAAATTCAAGCTGAAACAACTTAAAAGACAAAGTTTTCTCCTGCACCTCATGATTTCTGTGCATATCCACAAAAACATTTCAAACCTTGTTCTGTTTTACCCAGATCATGATAGAAAACAACAACAAAAAAATGCTCTGAGATTCAGTAACCTTCCTTTCATGAGAATTGCACATCGTCGATATAAAATATGAACTTTCTTCTGTGCAGAAAATCAAACCTGGGTAAGGATGTATTGCAAATCTACCTGCCTGTCAGTAAGTGTTTGGAGAGCGCTCACGAGTGGTTACGAGAAACATTCCAGAAACGGTGTCACCGGTTTTTTCCTCCAGCTTCCGCCCTCTTCTGTGGTCAACTCAAACTCTACAATAACCAACAGAAATAAGGCCTCTTTTAGCTCGGAGGACGGCTGGGTGTATTGCTACCAGTTCTTTAAACTCTAGAATTGTTCTTCTCTTCATTTTAACAAATAATTTAACAAAGAATTCATTTTCTTTGCAAGAGTTACACAATGGTACCACTCACATCTGTACAATAAATGCACAGCTGGAGCCCTGAAATGGTTAGCTTAGCTTCACATAAATATTGGAAACGGGGAAAACAGCTAGCCAGGCTCCATCCAAAGGTATCTCAATCCATCTACCAGCACCTTTTAAGCTCACTAATTACCATGTAATAGCTTGTTTGTTTAATCTATACAAATACTATAAATACCTTCATGGAGTCTCAACTGGCTCAACTGGTTCTCCTGTTTCTGGTCTCAATGCTAAGCTAAGCTAACTGGATGCCGGTTGTAGCTTCACATTTAGCATAAAGACAGGAGAGAGGTATTGACCTTCTCAACTAACGCTCACGTCAAAATATTGCTTGAATGCAAAATGAAGGACAATTAATGAGACGCAATATTAGCCACAGTGTGAATGTAGAATTACAAACCCTTTGACAACGCCTCTCATAACCGCTGCTAACAGCTCTCCAGGTTTTCACTTACTGTGTTAACAGACTTGAAGGTAAACTCTTCAACATGTTTTAATATGATAGAGCTCAATAAAGAGTTGTTAAATATCAGTAACTTGATTTTCTTAAAACGTGAAACTGTGATAAAAAAGGCAGATCACTCCATGTGATTTAAGTCACATAATTCAAGAAAACAGACTTTCCAGAGCAAACAAGTGACATCATGTCCCAACTGGCAGTTGTTCATTTTGACAGTAACATCTGAGGACCATAATAGATAAAATGGATCGTTCATTAATCCACTGAAGCACTTCATAATAATGTTCCCTTGCGTATCTGAACTCATGTTTCCCAAGTCAAGAAGAATTACTATATACACACACATAAAAACACACGGAGGGGGGAAGTTCCCTTTGCGGTTTCTCTGCTGCTTTTCATTTCCTGGTGAGATGTCAGGGAGTTTCATGATCAAACGTGATGTAAACCAACACCGTAGGGAGCATTTTTTAGTGACTTCTTGCACACGCTTAAGCTGCAAAATAGTTGCCAACACTGGTTCTACCACTTCCTAACACTTGTCTAGCTAATGTTGTGATGAGACTACACAATGTTTATCTTTGACGATAACGCTTGACTTTTTGTCGGTGGGTCGTGGGGCATCCTGATCATGTCGGGAAATTAGTTACAATGAGACATCGTAGACTAAGACCAGCTAATTTTAATCGTCACAAAATGTTCAAGTGATCGTACATCGTAAAGAACACAAAGTGTTCGTACAGATATGATACTTTTTGTTAATCTGGTAACGCTGCCTCATGTCCAGTGAAAGGCAGCTCTGTTTGGCTCAGAGTCTGAATCATGAGCCTGCAAAATAACTGGAACTAGCTTCCACCGTTAGCTACGAAAGCATCTGTAACGTAAATATGAGGTAATATATAGTAAGTGTAAAAGTGACTGTGGGCTTAGGCTAAACCTCGTTTGGTTTGAACACAGTTTTATTTCACTGTTGTACTCTTCACCTTTATTCCTACAACAGCAGCAGCACGGAAAGGCAACCCCCCCCCCCCCCCATTTAAAAACACAGTTATTGGTAGAGTTAACTCCACGGAATAGTTAGAAACAATAAATAAGTTAAAAATCGTCCCTTCACTGAGATTTAGCAGAATACTGAAAGGTGTACTCTGAGTGTGTGTGTGTGTGTGTGTGTGTGTGTGTGTGTGTGTTTGTGTGTAGCAGTGTAAATATGTTAAATGTAACACAGTTTAGTTAGTGCGTCAAACTTTTTTGTACTTCAAGATAAACACAGGAATGAGGAACAAAAAACCCCCAAAAAAGGAATTTCTGCAGACGTTTCCTGTTTGTTTACGAAACCCGAGTCATCACATCTCATTTGTTCCTGTAATCTCCTTTATCAATCCAGTTTGCTGGTATTAATTCAGAGGATGTAACTGGTCACAGGTAGCTAGTTTTTACTGATAATGTTTGTGCTGATGTGCGATTTGGGACATTAAAACGCTGTCATGGGATAACTCATATCTTGAGCTCAAGTGGTTGATTTGAGAATAAATAGTAATATAAAATACATTGACCTCTGGCGTTTGTATTAAGATGCTGGACCTTAACTCAGTAACCAAGAATAAGCTGTCAGAGATGCACTGATAGACTATGAGGACAAAAGTATGTGGACGTTTGGTTTAGGGCTGTACTTCCTGATTTGGGCCCCTTTAGTTCCAGTGAAGAGGCGTGTTCATGCCACCAGACGCCATATTTTAGACAAGCTCGATGAGGAAACGTTGATTGATTAAACTGAACAGAGTAATGCCTTTGGTTTTGGAATGAGATGTTAAATATTTGTGTAATGTTCAGACGTCCACACACTTTTGGCCATGTAGTGCATACCAACATACTATCTAAATATTGTGAATTATCTTTAAAAAAATTAAAGCTTAACATGTTTTGCACCTTATCTGAGCTCTTTAAGAACGTATTCGACTGAGGTGGATAGATGTCAGACATTCGTGCCAGCTTTAAAAATCCACATCAGTGCATCTCTAGAAACGATTTAAAGCTTAGCTTACGTGGGAAAAAGAATCTAATTCTATAGAAAACATAATTAATTAACTGCTCTGTCATCTTTCAAAACTTAACTCAGTAACAAACTCGTGTTTGGGTAAGATTTCTTGCGCAATTCAACAACCTAAAGGGCCAGTTGATGAGTTTTCATTCAGGGGTTGAAGGTAAAAACACGTAGATGAAACAGGAAGTTGACCCCCGGCCCCTGACATCCTTCACTACAGAAAGTCTGCGTAAATACTGACCTGAAGTCAACTCCGTCCAACACGCCATCGTAGAAAAACTGCACCGGGGTTCGACTGATATGAGTCAATACTGATTAAAGCTGGTCAGCATCGTCTGGCTTAAATGTAAAGATCTTCATCATTCTCATAACGTATGCCGACATATTTTTGCATAAGGTGTTCATCGTTAGCATTTTAGCGTCTACCTAAATGTTCAGAGGCTTTTGACTCAAACAGGAAGTGAATTCTGGAGGAAACACAGGCTTAATTTAGCTTTGCACTGTTTTTTGGGCTGCTAACGTGAGGACCAGTGGCTTGAGCGATGCTAACCTCGCTAACTGACACCACAAGTACCTGTCTCCTAAACGTCTTATTACAGTGAAATCTGATTACAGGGATCACAGCTACAGCTTGGGACAGAATTATTGCTCTACAAATGCTGTTAAATAATTTATCGTAATCAAGCAAAAAAAAATTTATTGTCCTCAGGTATAACCTGTCCGGCTACTTGAGGCTCAAAATCATGATGGGAAAAAAGCAGGCAGAAACTGCTATGAATGCAAATCACTGGAGCGTTTCTCGTTTTTGGACGTTAGCTTTAGCAGAGCTAGCACCAGAGCTACAAGTAGCATTTTTGCCTTATGGCGACAAACACAAGTGTGCTGGTGTTTGGTGGTTTCTTCTTAACAAGTAAAAGGGCAACTTAAATCACATAGCTGTCAAGCTCATGTTTTTGGATTGGATTGCTTGAGCTTTTCACATCAAGTCCAGGAATAATGTTTGAAGCTTTACCGCCACCTAGTGGACCGGGGGAGCAAGACAACAGACCGTGTATAGAACATGAAGAAAAAACTGGCTATAATAATTATAGAGAGCACTTTGACCCGGACAGACGTGATCACTATAAGCAGTTTCCACTGTATTATTTTACTAATCTAAATTACAGGATCATGTAAAATGTTTATAATGCTCAGTGTAATTTTGGTTACTGAAGAATTAACGGTGACAAATTTCAAACATCCCTTGTTAACACATCTGAAATCAGCAGCTTCAGTGTCCAAACATGCATTTGAGCCTTGTTTAAACTGCCATCAGTCAAACCTCAGTGTCCACAAGGGCCCAACTCTTCCACACAAGTCAAGAAGATGAGAGGACGCTGGTAGTTAAAGAACAGATGAGGACAAAACGGGGACCGCCGGAGCTCTCCTCCAATGAGAGGACAGAAACGGATTTTCATGAGTCTGAGGCTGAACTTTGTTAGGCCCTGGGGGAAAAGTCACGCACAGCACGACATTCATTCATTCATTCATTCATTCATTCATTCATTCATTCATCTAACTCACACTATCTTCATTCGTCAAGTCTCGGCCTTCATCCTCCCTCCTCTTCACCGCTCAGGTCCAAAGGTAAGACATCGTAGTTAGGCAGAAAATTCACATACACACGCACGCCAGAACCTGTCTCGCCATCCTTTCCTCGCCCTCTCTCACTCTCGGGGGTCAAAGGTCAGACATCGTAGTCGGGCAGGGCGGAGTAGGTGATGCCGCCAACTGACGGAGGGCTGGGGTGGAGAGGAAGAAGCCAGCAAAAGACCGACCCTGGAGACACGAAGAAGATTAGAACAGATGAGACAGCTCACGGTTTCAGACGTTTTTGGTGAAAACAGTCAGCGATCAACACAAACCCACCTCTCCCGAAAACCTCCCGCAGCAGAGCGAGCTTTGGCTTGCGGGTGTGCGGAGGGTGGTGAGGCAGCTGAGAGGAGGAGGTGGAGGAGGAGGACGAAGACGAAGAGCCTCTGTCCTTGATCATCAGCCTGTTCCTCATCTGCTCTATGGGAGTCTCGTCTGTGATGATGGAGACCAGCTGGAGGGAGAGCCGATGCCACGTCATTTACGTCTTTTTATTAGCTTTTCTTGCCGTTCTTGTGCGACTAGCTTTAGTAATGTATCTGCTGAGCATCGTGGAGGTCATGTGCAATGTCCAATCTTTTCATTCAGGCTGATCTTTTGTAAGATCGTCTTTGTTTGATTTATCAGCTGCTGTCAGGATGCAAAGAGAATCTGAACAAATATGGCAAAAAATGCTTCTAAAATACGAGACCCACTCCAGCTTTAATTTCCTCTAAACCTCAGAATTATTCTAAATAAATCTAAATAATTAAATTTTCTGTCAGTGAATCATTCAACTAATCGTTTCAGGTGTACCTGTGCTTTGTGTTTGTACCTGATCGTAGAAGATGACCATGACGAACACGCCGAACAGCACCGACTCCACCAGGAGGATGATGTAGTGAGCGCTGAGAGGGAGGAAGTAAGAAAAACAACAAGCTGACTAACAAACAAACTGAATCACAGACAGTTCGTTCAACACGGTTTCACACCAAAACGTGGCCGTGGAGCTGGAAAGGTCCTGCTGAGGACTCACACTATCAGGTGCTTGCTGGGCGTCTCCTCTCCTTCTTTCTCGGCGTCGCCTTCCCTCTCGTTCCTGATGCGCCACACCCAGGCCGACACCACCAGCACCATGGAGTACAGGCTGGCCATGCCTGCACACAGAGACCGGCAGCGTTACCTTCAGCCGTGGCAGCGGTAAATTAACTGAACCGTGTGGGAAGCCGTACGCGAAACGTGTTTAAAATGACTTGACAGGTGATTGGACGAACCATCTGTCTATCACGGGTTATAAAACTACATGATGATGTAGTCTCTCCAGTTCTGAGAGGACGGATGCTAGAGCAGCTTTAAGCTAACAGACAGTCGCTTCTCTCGCTCTCATCATCACGCCTAAAACACGCCTGTAAGCTGCCGGCAGTTCCTCACAGGTGCTGAGGGACACAGAATGAGGGCTGCAGGGCTGGAGGAGCCAGTACGAGCCGTGTCTGAGGTGGTCAAAGAAGCTGTAAAGCGACCCAGCAGGGTGGAAAAGTCCCGTCAGTCCATGACGTCGTCTGCCGCGTGTGCTCACCTGTGTAGAAGAGAAACTGGATGAAATACTTCTGGTTTAGCTCTCCGACACAGTTGTTGATCCTGAAACACACAAAACAGGAGACAGGTGAGGAGAAGCTGAAGAGGATGCAGGAGATGGACGGGCGGATGAGGGCGTCTCCTCACCAGGGACAGTGATGGTCCATGCGGCGTATGCACCTCTGACAGACGCGGCAGTGATGCGCTCTGGGAGGTCTGTAGGTTTCACAGCGGCTGCACACGGTCCAGCCTTCACAGCCCTGAAAACAGCAGGACGGAAATATCACGATCCGACGGACGCTCAGCCAAAAGCAGGGCGCAGACACATGAACGCATCACGGCCGTGTGGGCGAACCCACAGAAAACGGTCATTCGGCGGGTCACACAGCAGACAGCAGCGTCCAGAGTGGACAGACGTCTGTCATTAAGCTAAAGCACATGATGACAAGCCCGACATCAGACGTAAGTGCAGCTGCTAACATGCAAACACAGGCTCACCAGCAGATAATTACACGGCGGTTAATAACACAGTTACAGTGAGAGAGGAGCTACGATCTCCCCCACGCTCCCTCCCTGTTATCAGCCCTAAGCTCCACGAGTTATGCTTGAGTTCCTCCCAGGTGGAAAAATCCCCCGACAACTTTTAATGTGTCTGACGTGTAGATACAAACAGCAGCACGGCGAGACTTTTCTGAGCAGGTTAAAGGTCCCTCCAAGTGTTTCTGAGCAGCTTTTCAACTAACAGCCTGAAATCATGGACTGAAACTCACCCGCTCGCTCATCCGAGACGACTGCGAGCGAAGGTCCGAGAAGTCGATGGCTGTGTCCGGAAGAGGCACCATACCTGGACAAGAGCACACAAACACACCTTGAAGAGGCCAAATCAAGCACGAGGTTCGATTTCCCTCCGACTTAACGAGCAGGTACTGACCCGGGTCTGAGAAGACGGCTTTGGAGTGGCAGGCCAGCAGCAGCAGCAGGATGAGGTTGAACACTGATCCGTGCAGAGTACACCACACACTGCCAGAGACAGAGCAGCTTGTTACCCAGAAAACTCCAAACTGCAGCTAATCCATCGACCTGCCAGTCATTTTTATGGTTAATGGCTGAAAACCGTCCACGAGGACGCCTTCACGTATGTTTAGTCCAACAAACAGTCCAAAGAAGTTCAGCTCACACGAATATGAAACAGGAAAAAGAGCAAAACTGTCATTTTTGCTTAAAAGAAACGATTCTTGTCTGCTTTTCCTGCTGTGACGAGAGAAAACATCCTGCAAAACGCGGCTCTTTCCCACCAGATAAGCACACAGTTAGAACCGCGGCGTGGAAAAGTCATTCAGAGAGTCGTCCTTGGAAATAAAACAGCTCACTATTTAAATCTAACCTGATAAATAAAAGACATTTACAGACTCACTGAGCTCCTCCAGGCAGGAAGTGGCTGTCGCTCAGAGTCACCTGCAGAATTTACTGCCCATGATGCTTTTGTAAACTGTTCAGACTGCAGGAGTTGACCTTTAACCCCTTCACTCAGACAGGTCAGCTCACTTTGATGTAAGTTTGACTACATTTTGAGAAGTCCTGCATTAGAAATCCTACCTGAGCAAACATACATAAGTATTACCAGCAAAAAGTACTTAGAGCATCAAAAACAAGCACTCATTATGCAAAATGACCTTTTATGGAGGCTTCAAGCTGCCAAAAGAGGTTTTAATCTCTATTTTTTGTATAATAAATAATAATAAAATACATTTTGTGGCCTGTTTGATTTGTTGTGGGGAAATTTTCAATTTCATCATTGTTAGGAGCACGTGATGACCACCAGTTAATGCAGCAGAGCTTCAGCCTGAGCAGGTGTGAGCAGTACCGCACCTGGAAACACCTGTTCAATGCGTAACTCTGCACCGCGACGCGGCGATTTCTGCGTCAAAACACATGCAATGAAGTGAAAAGTGCAGTTTTTCCCTCTGAAATGAACTGAAGTATGAAGTAGCATAAATTGAAGATACTGAAGTAGAGTAGAACTACTTCAAAACCGCACTTCAGTGCAGTACTTGAGTAAATGTACTTCGTTACTCTCCACCGTCGGCCTGAGACTGTCAGTGTCTGCTGGGCTGAATGAGCGGTGGTTATAATAAACAAAAGTGTAAATAATTAACGAAAACAAGCAGTGAAACAAAAATGAATCGTGGAATAAGTAGATGACAGTTCTGTCTCTGGTATCGATTGGATATCGGTAAATGCAATCGATGACAAACAACAGAAACCTCCTGTAACGTTACAGCAGCCAAACAGCTGACGGATGAAGCTCGTAAACAAACGCAAAACCAGGTTATGAGGCGTCACCTCGATGCTAAACCACCACAAACACACATGAACATATCGACATGTTTGTTACTAGAGGAAAAAAAGAGTTTGCTGTCGATTCAGGAGAGAATTAAAAGCGTGAGGATGCTGTCAAACCTGCCCGCTGTCAAATGAATGGAGCCAGCCCAGAGAAGCGGGCGCCATGTCGGTTTTTTAAACATTTAAACGACAGTAAAACACAAAGCACCGACCTGTTCGAGTAGGCGGGGATGAGGACATACTGTATGACCACGTAGTCCGCGTAAAACACGCTGAAATAAGTTAAAATCAGACAGATAACGCCGCAGGGGTCTCGCCTACAGCGTACAGACGCCATCTTCTGCCGGGCTCCGCCCCCCTGTCCCCCGCTTCCGGGTGACATCACGCTGAAACCTGATGCTGCCTTCCCGGACCGTAGGAAATAATTACAACATGAAATGGGCTCGTTAACACAAATAAAAAAGACAGTTTTGTTGTTTGTGTGGGCTAAGCAAAGTAAAATTGCATTTGAAACGCAACATGATGATTAATTTCAGAATAACACACCCTCAGTTTGTGCCTCTCATGTATCATCATCCGCAGCAATATTTAAAAAGCCAAGAAGAGCGTTTTGCAACAGCTCTGTTTTACTAGAAAAATCCTCAATGACACACCTTCAGTTTTCCACTGCTGAGTTGCAACTGAAGGCGACACTGAGCCTCAAATAATGTTTATTGATTCTACCTCCAACGTACTCGGATCTTTTACTTAAATAGAAGTATCAGTAAAACAGTAGAGAAATACCCTGTTGCAAGCATTCAAAAATGTAAAACTGCAAAAGTAGTAGGATCAAAAATATACTTAAAGTCTCCAAAGTAAACGTAATCATTATGTAGAATGGCCCATTTCAGAATCATATATATTGTAGTATTGAAGTACAATTATTGATGCATTAATGTGACCTTTAATGTTGCGCCTCTCAAGTGTGGAGCTAATTTAAATTACTTTATATCCTGCTGAGTGGCTTGTGAATTTTCCATGAGGATCAATAAATCTTAACAGATGATGATATATATTTTTTAAATCATTTGTCCATTTGTATTATTGCTTTGAATCTTCAAAGATAAATAAAGGCATTAAACTGATCTAATGGGGTCAAAAAAGTACATTTGGAAAAAGATGTGGTAAAAGGATGCTCAAGTAAAGTACAACTACCTGAAATTAGTATTATTAGTACTTGATTGATTGATTGATTGATTGATTGATTGATTGATTGATTGATTGATTGATTGATTGATTGATTGATTGATTGAAACACTGGCAACATTTAAACACAAGGTGGTAGTAGACAGCCTCGTGTGCGAAGATGAGTTTTACGCACGCTGTCGCCCCGCCCTTGAAGTAGGCAGTAACCGTCGTCATCATTCTCGTTTGCTCAACACTTTTTCTCGCTCACACACACTCACACACACTCTCCCGGGACGTGTGTGCGTGTGTTGCGTGTGTGTGTGTGTTTGCAGTTTGTTCGTTTCTTTTCTGCTGCTCGCACACCGAAACGGTTCCATCGGATATAACTTCATTTCTACCGCGACGCTAAACCCGCTTCTGGGGAGTTTTTAGGCGTTGGAAAGCGCGAGGAGGAGTTTAAAAGAAAGCAAGAAGAAGAAGACGCAGAAGAAGAGGACAGAGAAGAAGAAGAAAAGCGGTGAAACCTGGAGGAGGAACAGGGCGTTCATACTTCGAAGTAACCATGGAAGTTCCTGGTATGCAGGTAAGAGCAAAGGTGGACGCGGGGGGAGATGTGACGCTCTTCTCGGCGTCTTTTCAGCCGTTTCGGCCAAACTGAACCAGTTTATCCACCGCGGAGGCGCCGCGGAGCAGCTACAGGCCACTTCCTACGTGTTTTCAAGCCCTTACCTGCGGTTCAGTATGCGGTGTTTAACCTCCGGGACTCACCGAGTTCAGGCTCAGCGTCAAGAAAGGCTCCGACGTTCGTCGAGAAGCTCATTTTGTTCCAGAAAAGTGACTTTTAATACTAGTTTTTGTGGTTCTGTGCTGATAATGACGGCATTATTTCCTTATAGTGACTTGTAATGTGACTTTAGTACTCCAGAATGACTTCATACATAGTGACATTTTAATTCCATGTAGTGAACTATAAACTAACTTAAGTACCACATACTGCCTTTATAGTGATCTTATGGTCTTTGGTGGTGTTTGTATGGTGTTTAAATGTCTTAAAATAACTATAATAATGGCTGATAATAGCACTGAACTGCTCCACACTGAGTTAATGGTGACATAATGATCTTTATATGTCTCCATTATATTAACATAGTGCCTTAAAAATGCTCCATCCTGCCTTTATAGTGATCTTATGGTTTCATATATAGTAACTTATAATATGACCCTGGCGCTCCAAACTGAGTTTATAGTAATTGTGTGGTGTTGAAATGTCTTAAAATGACTATAGTAATGACTGATGACGTCACTGTCTTTATAGTCTCTGTAATATTCGTGGGGTGACTTATAAATGA
Organism: Chaetodon trifascialis; assembly: GCF_039877785.1. Classification (NCBI taxonomy): domain Eukaryota; kingdom Metazoa; phylum Chordata; class Actinopteri; order Chaetodontiformes; family Chaetodontidae; genus Chaetodon; species Chaetodon trifascialis. Next base: position 2,787,529 of record NC_092078.1, on the reverse strand, counting down.
ACCTTGGTGCTCCACACTGGCTTCATGGTGAGCTGATGGTGTTCAGGTGATCCTCCATTCGTCTTATAGGGACTTAAAATGTGACTGGCTCTCTGATGTTTAACTATTATAATGACTGATGGCAGCACTGAGCTCACCGTGACATTATGGTGTTTATGTCTCTTAGTGTTGACTTTACGGTGACTTTATGCCGTTTATTGTGGTCTCTTAGGATGTCCCTGCAGTATTCATACAGTAGTTTATGATGGAAGTCTGGCTCTCAGAGTCGTGTTTATTGTGATGTTTTGCTCTTTCTATCACCAGGATGCTCTGATAATATTCACACAGTGACTTTTATTGTGATGTTTGTACTCTGTACTGAGTTTCTGCTACGTCATAGTGTTTCTGTCCCTTCAGGTGTCTTAAAGTTACCTGTTATTCATCCACGTTATCCATATAATAGTGACTCTTCAACACTTTAGAGTCGTGTATGTAAAGTTCCTGCAGTGACTCATCGAGCTTATTTTGACCTTATTGATAGCTCGATGTCTTAATCTCCTCCATATGGGTTTATAAAGGCATTCTGCATTCAGGAGGAACAAGGTGTGTCTCCTGTCGTGACATATGTTGTGTCAGTGTTGCTGAAAGTGATTTTACGTCGTCTGGTATCTGTCAGTGGACCTGCCGGTTATTTTCTTCCATTTTCACAGTTCAGCCTCAGCTCTGTTTGGTGGTGGAGTCCGCAGGTCGTAGGCTGTTTCTGCCAGTCAACAAGGTGTGCAGGGTGAGTTCTGATGGCGTTCAAGCCTCCGCTCGGCCTCCTGTTTGGCCGGCTCTCAGGTGTGTCTACCTGTGGGACTGCCTGCCTGCCTGCCTGCCTGCCTGTCAGCTCGCTCGCTCTGCCTGCTCTGTTCGTCCCAGGTGGGCGGGGCGGAAGTGCCGTCGACGGCTGGTTAAGTCAACACGCACCTGACACCTGGCAGCACCTGCAGCAGCGCCGGGGCCGACAGGAATATCTGCTGCACCGGCGCAGGCGACTGATGATGGGTGGTGGCGTCTCTTATGTAACACGTATTAGACCTGATCGACTGCGTGGCGGATGATATATTGCAGTTTTGACAGTTTATTAGTTTATTGTCCTTTTTACAGCAGAACATTAGCTGTGTCGAGTCTCATTAATGTTTGTCATCTGGTCATAAACCAAATATTATACTGATATTTTAATCATTTGGCTTCTGGACTACATTTATAATCAGTATAATCCATTTCCCTCAGCGTTTCAGGGCATCTTAGCTTCTTTCAGCTCATTGTTTGGTTTCCATGGCTGACAGTTTTGATTCACGCTCATCGGTGCAGTTTTTATATGCAGCTTTTATTGGAAAACCTCTGATAAATCTACTGCAGGGCTGCAAATTCTACACTGTTAACACTCAACAATCAGTTAAACATCAGTAATTAAACAAACAACTTAAGTTAAACTTAAGTTAGTTGTAGATATTCTGAAGTGGACGGTGAAGTACGCCTCTAAAAGTGTACCTAAAAGTATACCGACCATCCCTTTCGGGATTGCGGGGGGCTGGAGCCTATCCCGGCTGTCATCGGGCGAGAGGCGGGGTACACCCTGAACCGGTCGCCAGTCGATCGCAGGGCAACACACAAGACAGAACCATTCACGCTCACACTCACACCTAGGGGCAATTAAGAGTCACCAATTAACCTATTGAGCATGTTTTTGGTCTGTGGGAGGAAGCCGGAGAGAACCCACGCATGCACGGGAAGAACATGCAAACTTCACACAGAAAGGCCCGACCCGGGGATCAAACCGGCGACCTTCTTGCTGTGAGGTACGCGCACTACCTGCTGCGTACTGTGCCGCCTGTAGACACATCAGTTAATAGATTTTTAAATGGTTGAATGGCACCAAACGGAGTCCAGAAATGGAGCTAAAGTGCCTGAAATGTGACTAATAATTCACGTTTATGTCGACTGCTGGATGTTTGCTAACGACTTCTCAGGTCACAGCGGCGCTAACAGGAGAGCAAACATTGGATCCATTTTGCTGCAGGTCTGCTGGATATTAAAAGCGACTGTACGCCAACACGTTCGCCGTATCGCCTTCACAGGCAGCTTTAAGATGGCCGTTTGTCATTGTTTTCATTCTCTACCTGAACCGATCGGTCAGATGTTGCAGCCTCTCCTTGCAGCTCCTTCATGTCTGCGTGTTGTCACGTTGTTTTGGGTATTTTGCTTTCACTGAACAGCTTCCTGAAAGACACAACCAGAGCGATCATGAGCCCTCCTGTGGGCTCTGAGCCGTTATGTCGCAGTTCACTTGTACTTTGGACCCCCGAAGCACCAGGACGCCTCTGTTTTCCTTCTGCTTATCAATGGACGACACTGTCCTGTTGTGAAATTCACAAAATGTTTCTGACGAATATCAGTCGGCTGACACTTTTCTGTCTTCACATCCCAACAGAAGCATTACATCACGCAGAAAAACAAGCCTGTGGTCATTTCAAAACAGTGCCAGGATTTCACAATTAGCCCAGCCGCCTGTTATTTGCAACGCTCTTACAGCCTGCGAGGAATAATGTGTTTGTTAGCGTTTGCTGCCTTCAGCGCTCCTCTTTGTATTTTCTTTCCCACAGTGAATTTTATCGGAGGCAGCCCGTCTAGCCTGAAACACAGACCACATCCGCGAGGAGTTTATGCACTTTAATCAACGTAAATCCTGCAGAAAAACAGCAGAATATTTAGATTTCAGGGTGCTGCGGTTGTTGTGAACTGCAGTGATAATGAGGTGGTATCCACGAGGATCTGTCGGGTTTAACCGTGGAGATGGCAGCGATTTGGATGCGCAATCAGAGCAGCGTGTCGCAGTGTTGGGATCTAAACAAAAGCCTCTGCTTCCCCTCGTGGGAAATCCTCTCTGTGATAACCAAATTAGACATCTTTGCTTCAGGGAGTGTGTGCATGACTTTGTGTGTCCTCAGATAGCCACACTGGCCCCGTGAACCAAGGACCAGTGAGGTTCTGCAGGTTTTGACTGTGCGGCGCCACCGTGAGGTCAAAGTTTGTGGCTTTGCGTGGCCTGTATTTGGACATAGACGTTCAGGATCATCTGGCTTTCCTCTGTTAGTACCACAGAAACAGGCCTTTGGGTGTTCGTGACAGATAACATGACTGAGCTTTGCTGCTGGATCTTGTGACACAGTCAGACTTTGGCATTGTGTCATTTACAGCTGATTTTTTTGCAGCTTAATTGCACTTTTCTTCTTTAACTGTTTACCGTTGTTGAGCGTGTGCCCGTCGTTTATCGTCAGCTGCACCGTCAGAGACACGGAAACACACTTTTAGTGATGCTTATCGTCTTGTTGTTTTTGGTTTTACTGTCTTGGGTGTCAGCGTCCTGTCGTGGTTTGATGCTGTTTTAGGTGAGTTATTTCCTCTTTAATAGAAGATTAACCAAAGACCTTTTGTGTGACTCGTTAGCCAGAGGAGCGGGGAGCTCCTGACCGAGTTTCTCTGGCTCCAGTCCCACTACGAGCCCTTTAAACTGGGTATCTTCCCAAAGCTGATGAGCCTAAATTGTTGATATGGATGAAAGTTTAACTGGGAGAAACTGACGTGATCCCAAAAAGAGAAGACGTTGTTGGACCGACAGAAACGCTCTTTGCTGTCATTGGCGGTCGCACTGTGGCGTTACAGGACGGAGCTTCTTCCTCACAAACAACTGCATCGAACTGATCAGTGGGAATGTTCAATATTCCTACAGGAGAGTCTAAAAACCCTAAAAAAGACTTTCTGAGTGAAACTCTCAACCCTGCAGGCTTCAGAGTTGATGTCAATGTGACCTCTGACCCCTTTTAATGATGGAAAACAGAAAAGAGAGGACTTCCTGTTTCCCTGATCACTTGGACTCCCGGCGGGGGTCGCTCGTTCAGTTTCAGCTGAACTTTCCCGCCGTCTGGTGTCGAGACTTCCTGCTGTAAATCGTCCTGACGTGAACAGGTACAGCGAGTCCAGGTCGCTCCCAGCGTGGCAGACGGCGGGGAAGCCGTCTGATCAAACAGCAGGGAGTGTTTCCTCCTCCTCCTCCTGCTCTTTGTATTTTGTAAGGCTGGACCTCTCACAGTCTGGCATCCCGTCATGGACTCCTCCAGCCTCAAACCTGACAGACTCTTCACTTCAGTGTGTTTTTGGGTGGCAAACGGCCGCCAGCCTCCAGCAGCTGCCTCTGGCTTTTGGCCGTGGATGATGAGTCAGTTTTTCTGCCGTCTGAATCACACCAGAATGTCTTTACTGTCCCACGTTGTTGTCTTTGGTTTGTTTACATTCACATTTTCCTAAAGCGTCATTCGTAAACACAAGTCACATGGTCGCAGACACAAGTCGCACCATAAGTCTGTGAAGTCAGACGGGCGACAGTTTGAGACCAGGCAGAGCTGTGAGTCATTGAAGTCTCCAGTTTCACTCATGATCAGCGGCCGTCGGCGTCATGATGCCAAAGAAACATGAAATAATAAAATAACACGACGAAATGACTGAAGACACGAGCAAAGTGATCATTTAGTTTGGGTTAAAATTGCAGTTGATTCATCTTGTTAATCGATTGACAGAAAGTTAATCAATAATTAATTCATTTTTTGACACTTTTCAAGCAAAACTGCCAAATGTTCCTCAGTGCCAGCGTCCTGATCGTGATAATTAGCTGTTTTTCTTTGTTTTACATGAGAGTAAATCACTAATTTGGGGTTTTGGGACTGTTGATCGTTACATGTAGCTTTAGTTTAACCAGCAAAAGCCAAAGATATTCAGCTTAATATGATATAAAACAGAAAAAAGGTGGAAATCTCCATAATTGAGAGGCTGGAAACGGGATTTTCTGCTTTTACATGAAATAATTACTTCAATGTCAGATTTTATTACATTTGCACAAAGCAAGGCTAGTCTTAATGCTAAGCTAAGCTAACTGGCTGTAGCTACATTTTGTGCAAGCAGTCATGAGAGCGGCTAATTCTGTCAGGATGTTTCTCAAAATGTCAAAATATTCCTTAAATTTTTGAGAGGCTTTTATTGCAGTAAATAGAAGAAATGGTTTTGGGATCGACGCTGACGTTCAGGTGACCAATGAGAGGCGGCCGGAGGGCAGACTGCTGCTGTGCCTCCAGTCTGAGTGGACGTCAGTAAGTGTTGGAAAATGGATTGAGTCGTGATTTCAAGTCGAGCTTAAACAAAACAGGAAGTGTTAAAGAGCGGTGAGATTTTCACATGACGCGGCTCTGCAAAGGTCATTTTTGAGAATGCTGTGTTTGTACTTCCTCCTCCCGCAGCTGTGACCTTTGACCTGTAGCGCACACTCACAGAGAGCTTTTCTGTTGGGATGTTTGGACGCCACTTGTTAGTAAAAACATGGATCCCTCCGGCTGCCTGGCTTACTCAGTCGCACACAGAGTTTCCACAGCCTGGTCCAAGTTTTCCCGGGCAGCTGAATGTTTGCATGGAGGCGACTTCGCTGACCTCTAAAACTCTTTTTATGTGTGCAGCTCTGACCTGTCTGCCTCTTATCGCCAGCGTTCTCCTTATCAACAGTTAACCTACAGTCATAAAACTAAGGTGTGTTCCTCGTTATTTGAATCTCCCTTTAACATTAACAATAACATTACATTTGTGTTCAGTGGTGGCTTGAAATTAACGGGAAAAATGACTGAATAAAGTCAAAGATTTGTTTGACAGAAATGAGGAAAATGGGACCATTTACACGATACTGAAGGAGAAAACTAATCGTTCATATTTGAAATGAATGAGAAGATTCAGGCTTTTTGCAGGTTTCAAATCTGAATAAAAGTTATAATACAAACAAGGCTACGAGTCGGCAGCCATGCTGGTGGCTCTGTAAGGCTGGAGCTTTGAGCTAAATGCTAACACCAGCCTGCTAACATGCTCGCAATGGCAATGCTAACGTGTTGATGTTTAGCAGGTGTGACGAGACAAAGTGACCGCTATGTTTAGGTAAGACTCAGCCACGCTAGCCGCTCTGTGAGGCACGTAAGCTAAATGCTAATGCTAATGTTAGCATGCAGACAAACTGACAGTGCTGATGGTATAATGTTTACAGTGTTCACCATCCTAGTTTAAATCAGCTGATTAATTGATTAATCAATATTTAATTTATGTTCGTTTCAAGCAGTAAAGCCAAATATTTGTTCTCTCAAGCTCTCTCTCTCTCTCAAGTGAGGGTTTGTGACTTTTCTCTGTTTTATGTCATAAATTAAATAACTTTGGGTCAAAATTTGAAGATGTCAACCATGAAGACATTTTCTAGACTAAAGCATTAATTGATAATCGACAAGTGAATCGTTAGCTGCTGACCGGTTAGCCGTCCAGCACATCCTCAGCGCCTCATTGGTCGTTATTTAACTATTTTCCAGCGCTCTTCCTTGATTCAAGGCTGAGGGTTTTACGCCAAAGGATTTATCCGAATGAGCAACATGATCGGTTAGTGAGTTAAACATTAACATGAAACAGCTTTTTCAATCTGGAAAGAAGGTTTGTTTGCATTTGTCTAATTCTCTGTGAATGTCCATAACCGATAAACTGAGATTAAGATTCCCAGACTGCGTTCAAGCAGATTATTTGACCTGCGGTGAAAATTAAGTCTTTGTGGCCGAGAGTCGGTCGTTTTACACTTTCTGTCTTTCAGGTGTCTTCAGGCGTAGAAAAAACTGCTGCCATGTTCTGTGATGAGCGAGCGAGTTGAATATTTAACTTCCTTCTCTGCTTTAAATATTGTTCTTTCACCACGCCGAGACAGAAAGGTCAAAGTTCAGCCTCTCAGCTCGAGATCGTCCCTCTTACAAGCACAGTTTACTTTTACGTCTGTTAGCATCTATACTCGTGTGCATGTTTTTGGGTTATTATTATTACTGTTTTTCATATTTTTCTTGTTAATTTCTGCTTCATATTAAGGTGTTTTGACTTGCATTTATTGCTTTACACCCGAGCACCAGGCTAATTCCTTGGCAGTAAACTATCTGTGAGTCTGCAGTTGGGAAGGATGTTGGAACGGAAAGCCGTTCGTTTGTTTGATATGGCATTATTACCTCACGATTGATATCCAGACAGCCCGTTTCTGCACTTCCTTATCAGCTTGAGGTGAATCATGGAGCGTGCGGTCACATTTTCCCTGGATGATGCACACAAACACATAAATACAGAACAAATTAAGGAATATTTTTGGTGCGTTTTTCACTGGTTGTGCTTCTTCAGAGCACAGACGAGTTGTCGGTGTTGCACAATGATGTGATTTGTACTTTTGTGATGCAGTGTGAAAACATAAATGCCAATATTGCGCCATATTTCAGACACTGTCAAGACTGAAGGCTTCGTTCGTAAATGTTTTATTTGATAGTATTTTCACTTTGTTTAGACAGTGTCGCATGTTTTTAATCCAGATTACATCTGAGACTATCAAACCTCTTCTTCATCGATGGAACTGTTCCTCATCCTTGTGGTCAGTCAGTTAATCTGTGTTGTTTTATGCACCTGTGACTGATTGGACCTGTGATCAAGATGGCCGAGCTCTGTTGTCCTGTAATTAATAGTTGTAGGCAGAGGCCGATTAAGGTGACGCCCATGCTGTATGAGTCTGATGAGCCGGAGCAGGTGAGAACACCTGGGTGAAATTTAAGGGAAGCTGCATTTGGGAACTTGCGCTCAGCAGTCCTGTTGTGTTATACTATGTGTGCCATGCTCACCGTCTTACCTGAGCAGGTTAGCATGCTAACATTCGGCACTAAACTCTGAGTACAGCCGAGTGAAGACATTAAACTAATAGTTTAATAGTTGTTGAGAAACTTAAGTTTGGTCCAAAGAGGTGACCGACCTCGTCGAGACAAAAAACAACAAATGTGAGACTCAAGGTGGCGCTAGAGTAAGAATCAGCTGATTGAAGTGGTCTGAGGGCCATGAATGTCATGGACACGTCTCAGTCTGGACCCAAGTTTGGACAGACAGCCAGAAAGTGACGTCAGTGCAGAGTGAGAGTCAAAGACCTGTTTGTCCACAGGTGCGTTTAAGGATGAACCTCATCCAGGTGAGACGCCTCGCTCATCATCCGATGACTAAACATCTGTGTTTTTAGCACAGTGTCCGGCCTCTCTTCTGGTTGGACGAGTCGATTCTTAATGAGCGACCTTTACTGTGGCGTTACGTTCAGGGCGGAGACGAGTTTGTGTTGGTTGTTGTTTTGTTGGTGAGAGTTGTTTGACGGCGGCAGCGTTTCTGGTGTCTTTTATGAGTCCGTGTGGGCCGAGAGCAGCTGCTCAGCGACTCGGACGCCAAGCGTCTCCGCTTCAACGTTCACTTTCTCCACCTCGTTTCCTTTCATTCGATCGCTGAGAGGAAGCAGAATATGGGCTCCACGTGCACCGAGGGTCGAGCGGGAGACGCTGTGGTTAGACGGCGTTTACCTGGAGGACACCAGGACGCTCTTCCACATCGTCTACTGTCATAGACGTTTTTCTGTTGAGCCCTTTTGATGGTTTGCGGCATTCAGAGGTGTGTTCACAGAGGGTTGTTTTTAATATACGGTGTGTATTGACAGCAGCATTGTCTCCAGAAGCCTTTCATGTGACCGCATTGTGAGCTGCAGGGTGATCCCACAGTTATTGTTGGACTTTTTGTCTCCCTGTCTTCTCTGCAGTCATCATCTTTGCTTCTTCTAATCTGTTTTCTCTCCGTCTCTCTGCGCCAGGCTAAAAGTATCATTAGACACTAACCACTGTATTTGCTGACAGGGTGTGGCAGCATTGTGGGCAGTGTGTGTGTGTGTGTGTGTGTGTGTGTGTGTGTGTGTGTGTGTGTGTGTGTGTGTGTGTGTGTGTGTGTGTGTGTGTGTGTGTGTGTGTGTGTGTGTGTGTGTGTGTGTGTGTGTGTGTGTGTGTGTGTGTGTGTGTGTGTGTGAGATGTTCCTTTTTTAGCTCAGAGAGGAAACTCGACCAGCATCATAGGAACATCATATGCCTCTGTGGGTGTGTTTATTAAATGTTCTTCCAAACAATTCTCAGAGTTTTAGGGACAAAATGTGAGTGTGTCTCGCAGTCAGGAGTGTGTGTTGCTCTGACTTGCATAACAAGTGCTCGGTGAGGCCTCGGTGGCAGCACTGGAAGCGCTGGATCTCTCCCCGGTCCTCGCTGACAGGGAGTGGAGCTGCTCTGCTCAGTCATAAACTGGATGTGTGGACGTGGTGTGTTATGTTACACAGTTAATGTGTTTAAAGGCCTGAACACTGGAGGTACATTACTGATCCTCTTCTGGCCGTTTCTGCCAAGTCTTAATGAGATCAACCAGTTAATTATTACAAAAATGTCTCGTTACGTCCAACCAACAGTCCAAAGATGTTCAGTTTAACGTACGAAAGATAAAGATGAGCAGCAAAGCAAACGTCACGCATTAAGATCGTCAATGCCGCTTTGCATTGTGGGATCGCTCCTTTCAGGCTAGTGCCCCTCGCCTCTGGAACGCAGTCCCAGTGACCTTACGTTGCATCGAGTCCACTGAAGTTTTTAAGAGAGAACTTAAAACCTATCTTTTTAAACAGGCTTTTCATTGTTGATGTCCCCGGGGCCTCTGTGAGGTTATTTGTTGTTGTGTCATTGTTTGTCTTTATGCTGTGGTCCAGTATCCTCTGTATTTTATTGCTTTTATCTACACTGTAAAGCACTTTGTGATTGTTATCTAAGAGAAGTGCTCTATAAATAAAATTTACTTACTTACTTACTCACTAACTATACTTGTGCCAGCGTCGTGTCCGGTGTTAGCATTCTGAAATATTCACCAGAAATCGCACACGCCTCAAGTTCGCACTACGGTTTCAGACGTCTCACGTGCTGCTTTAGCACGTTAGCATGGACTCTTGGACAGTATTTAATGATCTGCTGAGCGTCCCTCTGGCGCCACCTCCAGGACAGTCAGCTGACAGAATGAGCTTTGTAGGTTTAGAAAGTGAGTGATGAGTCTTGGCTGCGACGTTCACTCGTCTGAATTCAGCGACTTCTGAGTTTGACATTCGCTGCAGCAGCAAAGAGCAAAGAGTGAGGAAATGAATGTAAGTCAGTGGAAAGTCCTCAGAGATAAGTGTGGTGTGTGTGTGTGTGCGCGTGTGTGTGTGCGCGTGTGTGTGTGGTCTGGCAGCTGTGTGTGTTCAGTTCCTGTTATCTTTAACTGTCATGCATGCTTCCTTCTGTGTTTTTATGGTTTTTTTCAGTGTGTGTGTGTGTGTGTGTGTGTGGCTCTATGGTGACAACATGGCTGTCGTGTTGCAAAGCGTTGCGTGTGTGTGTGTGTGTGTGCGTGTGTGTGTGTGTGTGTGTGTGTGTGAGGAAATCAGTCAAAGTCTGGGAATCTGATAGAAACTTAATAGACGTTTGTGAACTTTGCATCATGAAACTTTGTCGTTTTCTGCCTGTGCTGAACAATTTTATGTACATGTTTTAAAAACTTAAATTATTCTGTGACTGTAATCTTGTCCTTCCTTGTCTCCTCTTCTCTCCTCGTCTCTTCCTCCTCTCAGAGTACTCAGATTGATCCGGAGGAGTTGTTCACCAAATTGGATCGCATCGGAAAAGGATCGTTTGGAGAGGTGTGTGCCGTCTTTCACACTCCACTCCTTTTTTTTTCTGCTCCTCCTTCATTTCCTGTGTTCCTCCTCCTGCAGGTGTTTAAAGGGATCGATAATCGCACTCAGAGCGTCGTTGCCATTAAGACCATTGACCTGGAGGAGGCCGAGGACGAGATCGAGGACATCCAGCAGGAGATCACGGTCCTCAGTCAGTGCGACAGTCCGTACATCACCAAGTACTACGGGTCCTACCTGAAGGTGAGACGCGCTCCACTGTCATCCCGTCAAACTGGTCGTTTTATTAGGACAGGAAGAGGATTCAGAGCTGAAAACGTCCCAGGAGAAAAGTCAAAGTTAGCAACACTTGATCTGACTTTGTGGCTTTGTGCAGCTTCATTTGATTACTCAATTAACTAGACATGAATTCTCTGTTTCAGGGCAGCAAACTATGGATCATCATGGAGTATCTGGGTGGAGGTTCGGCTCTTGACCTGGTGAGTGTTAAAGTCGTTTCTGGTGAGATTATTTATCTGAATGAGTCAAGAAAAAAGAGCATTTGAGACATTCATCCAGAAAAGTCACGTTCAGGGTTTTTCTGAAAGATGAAACTTCCCAAAATTCAGATGGAAAGAAGAAGAAATGTATTCTTCAGTTCAGTCTTCATCATTTTTTGTCATTTATGGTGGCTTTTCATTCACGATGCATCCAAATAAAACCACAAAACAGTAGAAAAATCTAAGCTTTAGTAAAAATCCGGACAGCAGTGTGAGTCCGTGGATCAGCTGTGAAGAAAGAGCGATAAGAAGGTTAAATGAATGAATAAAAAGTGAAGTTTGTTTCATATAAGAAGCACAGCGGCGTCTGTTTACCTGATGAGTGTTCAGTGTCGTGTTGAATGAACCTGAACAGGGTGTGTTTGAGTTCCTGCGTTCAGCCTGAAGCATGTCAGTGAGTGTTTTCTATCTGTATCATCACTTGACGAGTGTGTGTGTGTGTGTGTGTGTGTGTGTGTGTGTGTGTGTGTGTGTGTGTGTGTGTGTGTGTGTGTGTGTGTGTGTGTGTGTGTGTGTGTGTGTGTGTGTGTGTTGGTGCATGCGTGCGCAGCTGCGGGCGGGTCCGTTTGATGAGTCACAGATTGCCACCATGCTGAAGGAGATCCTGAAGGGCCTCGACTACCTGCACTCTGAGAAGAAGATCCACAGAGACATCAAAGGTACGCACGCCGCTGCCGCCCGATCAGCTGGTTATTGATCGCGCAGCCTGGATCTTCTGCCTCGCTGAAAAGCAGCAGTCCAGTCATTTAGTGTTTGGTTTTAATGGAAATGTGTGAATTTGCAAGCGAGACATGAAAAGCAGCTGCAGCAGAGGTCAGTTTTTAGCAGCTAGTGTAGGTCTAGCTCCAAAAGCACTACATTTCCCATAATGCAACTCAGCAGCACATGTTATTAGAGCTTCCCAAACTTGCAGTAAGAGCTGTTTTGTATCACTTGTTACTCTTAAATTGACTTTAAGGCCACGTGGACAGCACTCATTCAGCCTATGTGCCCATATTTACCCTCCAGATTGGTGAAATTCCCAATTTTAAAGCTGCTCTTTGTAGAATTTCTGTCATTGGCGCCCCCTGGTGCTACAGTAAAATCCTGTGGCAGACCACAGATGTGATCTTATGCAGAGACGCTAACTGTAAGACTTGAGAGATGCTTTAATCATGAACCAAAATCTGTAATAATGAAGGCGTTCACACTCTGTAGCTGCCAACGTCCTGCTGTCGGAGCACGGTCAGGTGAAGCTGGCGGACTTCGGGGTAGCCGGTCAGCTGACGGACACGCAGATCAAGAGGGAAACCTTCGTGGGAACGCCGTTCTGGATGGCTCCTGAGGTGATCCAGCAGTCCGCCTACGACTCCAAGGTAAGACACCTGTCGGTATCCCTGCACACGCTCACATTCACCCTCGTAAAGGTTAACTGGGCTGGTAGTCCTGCAGTTAGCTCTCGCTAATATCACTGTTGGCTAAAACTCTCCCAAACACTATTGTCCAATCGTAGCTTAGCAACTGTAACAGGTTTATCAGGTCAAGTCTTTTTTTATCATCTGTGTTTTTGCTCTTACGCTGCCTAAGTTAGCATGTCTGGCTAACTAGCTGAATATTGTTGCAGCCTAGCGCTATTTAAGGCGAGACTTAGCATAGCATTAGCCAAGTACATTATTTTTTGGTGTTTAAAGGTGACGCTATAAAAGCACCATTGAGGACCGGCACAGGCTCTGTCTATGAGCTGTGTAACAACAATCCTGGATGCTAACAGCTGCTAAACTACTTTAGGCTAACGTCTCCGTCCTGCTCTGTTTCGGATTAAGTTTCACAGACTTTCAGTTTATCATTAACATAACTGATTATGTATTTCTACAGTAAATATTTGAACCATGTTATGTTTGAAAGAATTAATAGTCTAATATCACTTTTTTTCTTTAATACTGAACCATAATAATATGGCTAACTAGCTTCTCCGCTTCTTATCGTCCATGTCATCGACTAAAAAGGAAAAGTCTACTTTTGTCCTCTTAAATTCAATCTCATTAAAGTTTGAAATCAAGGACTCATCCTTTCAAAAGTTACTGTAATTTATTCATAGTAAATCCTTCGCTGTTATCTTCGTAGATTCGTGCAGTGCCCGTTAGCTTAACCAGCTTGACAGGCGTAGCGACAGTAACTGTAGCTGAAGATTGACTGTTAATAGTTCACGTCGGTTTTTTTATCTTAAATTTCTATCATCGTAATTTACATATTGGATGCTAAGTTTTACGATACGCACCATAAGTGGGAGCTAGCATATTTATTGCCTACGCTTAGCTATATTTTAGAGTTAGGGTTCATTTGTATTCGATCAAACTTAAATCCTTTTTAACCCTTTTCCAAATCTAATTAGGTTTCACTCTGAGCGTTCACACGTAATTAAAGTTACAAGTAAAAATTCAAAGGTTAGTTTTTTGTCTGTAATCACCCTTTCGTGGGAGAAACGCTGCAGTTTGAAGCAGCAGCCTGTGCAGCTAACGTGAGAATGAGGCTTGAAATGCTGATCAAATATTTATCTGAGTCGCTGAAACAACAGCTGCAGGCTTCGTTCATCATGAGCTGTTCGCTGCAGACGCTGAACGTCCTGAATCTGAACTACGACCCTGAACATCTTAACATATTGATACGATGATCATAAACTTCTTCCTGCAAATGACGTGACGTGACCGTTTCTCTGGAGGTGAGTCACCGCTCTGTTGGCTGTTTTGAATACTCGTGGCTGTGGCTGGAGAGATAACAGATCAGCAGATTAGAGCCAGACGTTTCATTTTAGCTGTTGCGCAATTAATTGGCGACGGCTCTAATTTGCCTTTGGTGAATGAGGCAGTTAGCAGGCTCACACTGGTCTCACTCATTGGACTTCACGGGGACATTTTCCTTCAGGCGCAGCGCAGTGCGTCTTCTAACCTTCAGAGCACAGAACTTTACTTACACCACTTTAACCCTCGTTTGACATCTGTTTGTGTCACCGGGCTTGTTCTTGTGCTGCGACGTTGAAACCCGTCCACGTCCTCAGGTCTGTCCCTCAAACCCACGTGTGTTGTTTCCCACAGAGCTGCTAAACTGATTTGTCCTGTTGTGTGTTCAGTACAAACAAACTGTCCATTTGTCGGGTTGAATGCGGTGAAGCCGGGCTTCACACCTGTGGCATTCCTTCATTCCTCTGGCGCCCTACGCCGTGCGCCATGTTTGTGTACTGCCGTGGCAACCCGGGCCACGTGGATTTGTTGTTGTGGCGGCTCCGAGGTCGTTTGCATCGTTTCCACAGTGTCCTAGGTCTCATTTGCATGGAATGGAAACACACACACCGTCCTGCCGCCTCACAAACTGCTGTGTTCAGCCTTTATTAAACAAATCAACCGTGACCTTGAACCAACCTTCAGTCTCATGAGACGTTCGCGCTTCCCTCATAGTGAGCGTCCAGTCGTTGTCTTTGGTTTTAGAGTTGACGTCAAGCCTCTGAGTGAAAGACAAACACAACACAAACACTCATGTGTTCATCGCTGCACCTGGTGCGACCGAGCGCACACAGAAGTGAAAATGTGGTTTAAATAAAGTATACAGACGTCCTTTATGAAACTGTACAATAAGCTGATGTCTCCTGACCTGCTTTGTGTGTGTGTGTGTGTGTGTGTGTGTGTGTGTGTGTGTGTGTGTGTGTGTGTGTGTGTGTGTGTGTGTGTGTGTGTGTGTGTGTGTGTGTGTGTGTGTGTGTGTGTGTGTGTGTGTGTGTGTGTGTGTGTGTGTGCGTGCGTGCGTGCGTGCGTGCGTGTGTGTGTGGTTTGCCATGTTTTGGAATAAGGCCCTTTTGTTACAGTGTGTGTGCGCGAGGTGTCTCTTAATGTGGTTTGATTCATGTCGCCGTATGTGTGTGTTTGTATGTGCGTGTGTTTGTTGTACATCAGATCCTTCAACCATTGTCCTCATTATTGATTAACCTGCTGATTAGTCAATTAATTGCTTAATCACCTATAAAATGTCCAAAAAAATGGGGAAAGAGCTCATCACAATTTATCAAAGTGGCACCTTGTGTGTGTGTGCGTGCGTGCGTGCGTGCGTGCGTGCGTGCGTGCGTGTGTACTGTCTGCTGGCCACCATATGTTCAGTGTGTAGCAGTAATGGAGCCGCAGAGTTAACAGTCAAACGGTGACCGAGCATCCTGTTGTAATGTGACCCTGAGCAGCTCTGCTACAACTGGACTGTGTGTGTGTGTGTGTGTGTGTGTGTGTGTGTGTGTGTGTGTGTGTGTGTGTGTGTGTGTGTGTGTGTGTGTGTGTGTGTGTGTGTGTGTGTGTGTGTGTGTGTGTGTGTGTGTGTGTGTGTGTGTGTGAGATAACGTCTGCTTCTTACCTGGGCTGCCACATGGTCATTGGAGCAAACTGAAATAATGTGACATTCAACCTGTGTGCACGTGTAACTTCTGTGTGTGTGTGTGTGTGTGTGTGTGTGTGTGGTGTTATTACCCACAGTGACATATGGTTGGTGGGTGTCACAAACAACCTCACAACTTTCATCCAAACCACCAGACTGTGTGTGTGTGAACAGACTTTAGCCTGTAGCAAGAAGAAGCTAAACAGACAATTAATCAACAATATTGATGATTGGTGAAGTCATCTGTCAATCATTCTCTGGTTCCAGCCTCTCAGATGTGACAGTTTGCTGTTTTCTCTGTTTCATATCATTGCAAACTGAATATCTTTGGGCTGTTTGTCACACAAAACAGGACATTTGAAGACGTCTCGTTGAATTTTTTGCTATTTTTTCGCATTTGCTCAACAGCAAGAGTTCCCAGACGGACTGATTGATTGATTGTGAGAACGGTGACTTTTTCATCGTTTAACTGTCTCCATGAATTGTGGTACCGTGTTGAAATGCAGTGATGGAGGAATACGGACTTCCTGTGTTCGTCTCTGCAGGCTGATATTTGGTCGCTCGGCATCACGGCCATCGAGCTCGCCAAGGGCGAACCTCCGAACTCCGACATGCATCCAATGAGAGTGCTGTTCCACATCCCCAAGAGTCCTCCTCCGATGCTGAGCGGAGATTTCTCCAAGAGCTTCAAAGAGTTCACCGAGGCCTGCCTCAACAAGGACCCTGCGTTTGTAAGACACGCACACACACACGCGCACACACACACACACACACACACACACACACACACACACACACACACACGCGCACACACACACGCGCACACACACACACACACACACACACACACACACACACACACACACACACACACACACACACAGCGTGAATCAGACAGATGAAGACGTTTCTCATCGTGCTCACAATGTTTTGAAGCTCCGGTCGTAAAATGTCCACAAATCCCAACTTGTTAATCGGCATCGTGTTTCATCTCTGAGTTAATGTTCGAGGTACGAAGAGATAAAACGATCCAGTGATTCACATGAAGAAGAAAAGATTAAAAGAAGAAAACAGATTTGTGCATCAGAACTTTTCTTTTTTCCTCTCCCATCGACCAGTTCACGACCCCTCAGATTTATCTGGGGACCCTTCAGAGGGGCCTGACCCTGAGGTTGGGCACCACTGAACTAATGACATAAATTCAGGAAAATACAGAAAATAATCGATTTGTTTTTATATTTTATTTTTTCAGGTTTGAGTCTGGTCATCGTTCTTCATGTCTTTCATTCTTCCTTCACTGTGACTAGTTGTGTGTTGCTGCCCTCTGGTGGACAAATCGCTCCTCTCTCCGTCTCTCTCAGGCATCTCTGTTTTATTTGTCCTCCTTAATCATGTTTTTAATGTGCACATAAATGAACCAGACTGTCCAGAAATAAGTGGACTTGTCTCTGTCTCTGTCTTCACGCAGCGTCCCACAGCCAAGGAGCTCCTCAAACACAAGTTCATCGTCAAACACTGTAAGAAGACGTCCTACCTCAGCGAGCTGATCGACAGGTACAGGAGGTGGAAGGAGGAGGGCCACAGCAACAGCAGCTCCGACGACTCGGACAGGTAATCCCATTACTTTTGATTTTTGAAGAAGGAGTCTGGATCTGCTTTACGTCTGTGTGTGCGTAGTGAGTAACGTGTGTGTGTGTGTGCGTGTGCGTGTGCGTGAAGTGAGTCCAGTAATAAAGAGAACAGCGAGTCTCCTGAGTGGAACTTCACCACCGTCCGGAAGAAGAAGACGGAGGGCAGGAAGGTGCTGAACGGAACGGTCAGTACCATGAAAGTACTGCTCGTACTCTGTTTACTGTGTAAATGTACTGCATGTACTTCAGAAGCATCTTTTCATGGGAGTTTGGTTTCAAAAGGTCGATGTCCTGCTTCACATTTTGGCTCTTCAGCCTTTTAAATCACGCTCACCGTGTTTTTTCTCCTTTTCAACGTCACCCTGCGGCTCCTCCTCTTCCTCCTCCTCCTCCTCCTCCTCGTCTTCATCGGTGCAGGGTCAGGATCAGCTGAGTAAATCTGCCAGTCTGACCACAGTCATCTCCCCTGTCTTCACAGAGGTCAGTATGCTCACACCTCAGTCCTGAAGAGAAATAAAAACAAGCCAGTAAACATTCGCATAAATGAACATCCTGTATTTTTTCCAAAAATGTCATAGTGAGGATTTTGTAAATAATAATACTAATATAATAATGATAAACTTATTTTTCTTTTCATACAAGGATTGCAGCTCAAAGTGAAGAAATCACGAGAAACGTTCAACAAGCCACCAAAACTTATTGTTTGATTATTCTCTGATTCGTCAGATTAAATGAGTCTTATTCATGAAATCAACTTGAATCAAGAAGGAGAAAGATGAAATGATCATGTTGCTGTTTGACCGCAGTGAAAATGTTGCTGTTAAAAGGCCAAACGGCAACAAATGTGGAGGATGAATATTTTCTTACATCAAACGTGGTGTGACATCACATGAGTGGGAACAGTCCTACGCAGCCACCACCGGAATCTAATGTGCAAATAGCGTAATGCTAACAATGTTAGCGTAGCCTGATGTTTATCTGTAACTTAAGCTGAAGTATCTGAACGTACGAGGGGAAACACAAACGCTAACATCTAAATCAGGCCGAGAAGAGCGTAAACTCAAATCATTCAGACTCCCAGAAGCCTGAAACCTGCAGCGAGGACAAAACAGACGAAAGGTTTTATCTTCGTCTTCTTTTGTAGCTGAAGCAGCAGCACAAGGAGCACTCTGAGCAGCGATTGGCCATCGAGGAGCTGGAGCGCAACATCCGATTGGCTGAAGAAGTCTGTCCAGGCATCACGGACAGGATGGTCACACACATCATTGCCAGGTACCAGAAGTACGTCCATCGTTTTCTGTCTCCTGTGTCTGTCCCATTTGTTCGCTTTTATTCCTTTTTGTCCTTTTTTTTTGTTTTCTTTGTTTACTACTTAACTCCTCGTCGTCGTGGTCTCATCGGCCTCCCTCTGATCGTTGGTTCGCCTTCTCTTTGATCTCCGTCCCTCAGATTTACGACCAAGTGAAGGACGGACGGATGGAAAAAGGAAGTACGTTGTATGAAGAGAGACTGTGTCTCCGGACGGTGACGCTGCTGGATGATTGGACACGAAGGAGATTTGCTGTGCGATGTCTCCTTGCTGTACACACACACACACACACACACACACACACACACACACACACACACACACACTACTAATGTAATATATACACTATATGTATAAAATTCACACACACACTGCTGCTTGTTGAAGGCCTTTTTTGTCCCTAAGTTGGATTCGACAGGTGGATTTTTCTTTTTCATCAACTAGTCTGAAGGTTTTGAACAACACGCAGACCGTTTCGTCAGACCTGAGTCTCCGAGTCTTATGTCGAGACTTCCTAAATTGCCCTTATGTGCCTTAATTATTTATGCTATCAATCATTTTCTGAAAGTAGACATCACTTTTTAATGGAGATGTTTTCGTTGAAACCACACAGAAAAACACGTAGAAGAGGGTCGTCGTCCGTCAGCAGGAGTGCGTTTTGTGTCATGACTTGCCTTGACTTTGTAGATGTCTATACGTTTGTTCAGTAGCACTTGAGACAGATTATATGCCAATATTCCGTATTTTTTGTTGCCTTCAGTAATGCTTTAAATTACAGTTCCCTGATCCCAGAGGTCGGTTACTTCCCTTCAAAGTTCCAACACATAAACGGTTCAGTTTTTTTAATTTAGTTTAGATTTTACAGCAATGGAAATTTGCGCTATTAAATATGTAACTGATGCATTTTTCTGGTAATTGTTTTGAAAATTCAAGGTGAAAAACTTACCTGGGAAGTAAACACACTTGAGGAAACAGTGAATCATTGTTCCTCAGTTAAAAGCCTGTTAAAAACAAACCAATTTTAAGGATCCACGCTCCTTTTTGGCTCATTTTTGTGAGCTTTCAGACTCTAGGCTAAGTAGGCAGCTAGTAGCTAGTAAGCTAGCTAGCGAACTGCTGTTTTCTAGCTAAATTTAACAAGTAAATATGTCTAAAAATTTTATTGAACTATTGCTGGTTAAGATAAAGTTATAACCTAAATGTTTAGAACAGGTCAGTGTAGGAACAAAACCGGTAGCATTGCACAACCATTAGCATCGAAATTAGCATTTTAAATAAATGGTGTAAATGGAGGAATCTTGACTTTGGTGCGGAAGTAACTTGACTGTTAAGGTTTTATTGTGGGATTCATTTTGTGGGATCTGTGTAGTTCGGAAGTATCTGTTTGGAGTAAGATATCAGTAAAGGTACAACTGCACAAAGGTCTTCCACTCGCTCCCAAACAGGCTGTCCTTACTCAGTGTGCATCAAGTTTGGGAAAACATTGTTGAGGACTGTCAGTTCTTAACGTGACGCTTGATGTGCGGGGACGTTGTTTTTAATACCTAACATTGGAAAGTAGAACTGGTCCTTCTCAGGAGCGTGACAGGAGCTGTAATGGAAGGTATTACTGATAGTTTGTACCAAAGACACTATAAAACTTGGTCATTGTATATTGTTGTCTTTTTATATATCATAAGGGATACGACAATGCTTGTTGGGGGGGAATGAAAGATGTAAGATTTTACATAAATGTACTCTTTTTTTTGTAGCGGGACTTAGAGTTTTATGAATAAATATTTAAGTGTGATTGAGAATCATCTTGTATTTCAGCTGTTTCTTTAATGTGAATGTTTGTGTTTAGATTTCTGTTATCATAATGTGTCTTAAATAATTGGATATCATCTGATTTCTTGGGCGAAATGACCCAATACGATGAATTAGAGAGAAAACTCGTTGTATTTGTTTGTAAGTCTTATTGCACTGTATTAACTTGACCGCAGTTATCATCCTTGTGTAATCCTTTATTGACAAATGCTGTTGCATTATATAAACCAAAAACTTTTCTCTACAGAAGACACGAGAATCATATAAAATAAAAAGGAAATACCCACTTAGTTCACCCAAGAAGAAGTTTTCCAAACGCATCGCACCGACAGAACACTGAAAACTTCCTATTAAAGCCTCAACAATGTTCTTTTTAGCCCCGTCACACCGACTTTTAGCAGAGTTGCTGCATTCAGAGATCCCAGGCTTGGCGAGTACATTGAAGGGTTCAGTGATACAGCCTTATTAATTTATTCTCTCAGCTTGGGTTCACATCACGATCTAAGTTTTTTCCCTGGAAAATGTAGAAAATCAGAAAATTTGAACAGTTGGGTAAAATAATAGGCCTGTAACAGACCTTAGCATCGTTATCATTGTGGATATTTATTTTTCTGGCAATAGAGCCCGTTAAATAGTACACACTGGACCTTTAGAAGTAACCTTTCTTGAGAACATTGTACTCATCATACAGACACAAAACAATATATCGTCAATGAAATCATAACCAAAACCAAACCAAAAGCCAGATGTGAAAATGAGACCAAAGCTGTGATAAACTGTAGTTTTTCTTTAACTTGTGACACCTTAGATGTACATACCTGTGTGTTGGCCCAGAAGAAGAAAATTAGTACATTAACACCTGATTCCTATGGACAGACAGCTTTAGAACCCAGAGCCAGGCCTCTATGTTTGTAAAAGCTTTGATGGTCAGCTAGCAGGGGCACACAGATGTAGTTTTACAGGGATTCATAATCCTCCAGACTTGATAGCATAATGTGGTTACTGAAAAGTTGAGGCTTTCGCTAAAACAAGGCAAAAACAGTACATTTCATGTGCCAGTACCTAAGAAAACAGTGTCCTTCTCGTATGTTTGAAGTCCTCACATTGTTATTGTCTTATCTCCAGTCTGTGGTGGATGTGCTTTTGTTTTTTTGCCAGTTTTGAGCGTGATCACATCATGAACCTTCGCCCTTGTGCTTTGTACTCTACAGTGTGACTTCAGTAATCTGTGAAGCACTTATAGTCTCGTCTCCTTTCTGTTCTTTCTTCTCGGCTTCATCCTTCAACTCTGTTTTTGCTGTCTGCTTAGCAGCTCCGTCCTCCTCCTCTTCCTCATCCCCCTCTTCCTCCTCATCCAGCTGGAGGCTCCCAGAGGAAAACCTCATCCTGGCTAGTCCTCCAGGTCGTACCACTTTCCCTAGCGGGGGTGGTGGGCAGTAATATGGATAGAAAACCTCTGGGTCTGAATCACTGTAGCTTCCTGTGGTGCCTCCGATCATGCATAGCGAGGTGGGTCGTTCGGGCAGAGGGGAGGAGTTTAGTGGGAGGAAGGTGGGTCTGGAGGGGCGTGTCAGGTGGGGGTAGTAACCAAGAGGGCGGAACTCAGAGGCAGGGTTAAAAGCGGGGTTAGTGCTCCTTGAGAGGTGAAACTTGACATCGGGTTGGCTGGCCACACGGCGAGGCAGCCCCGGGAGGAAGTTGGAATCATCGCTGTAATGCCCCGCCTCCGTATGTCCAAGCCCCAACAGCCTCGCTCCGTTGCTTCCTGACTGATAAACCCTAGCCAATCCCAGCCCTCCTGAGCTAGAGGGGCGGAGGTTCCTCCTGATTGGTGAGATGGATGGCGAATCATGGCTGAGAGGATAGAAAGACGGCCGCGATAGACCATCCATCGTCACATAATCCCGCCTCCTCGCCTGCGGGAAACGCTCCAGTGAGGAAACGGCAACGTAGTCCGTCAAGTAGGGGTGTCGACTAAGAGGCGAGGAACCAGCCAATGGGAACGTTGGCAGGATGGGGTGATACTGGTAGGCAGGACTATTCGGATAGAGAAGAACCAACTGCTGAGCAGCATCTGGGTGTGGCTGGGGATTGGGCCGACGCCGTGACCGGTTGCCATAGACACCGGCTAGCCTTTGGGCTTGGCGATGCGCCCCGATCCGTCCACCCCTCATGTCCTCCATTACAGATGTGGAGGCAGATCTTATCTTGGGTGAGGGGGATAGCTGGTGTAGGGATGGAGAGAGGGGAGTGGCTTGGGAGAGAGGGCAGGCCCTCCGGGTGACCTCGATGGATGATTGGCTGCGTTTAGCCCCTCCTCTACTGGGTTCGATGTCATCCTCACCTCGGTGATGTGGGTCCAACTCATCCTGACTGCGGACCACCAAGGCATGACTCGACGGAGGGAACGGGTGGGAGTGCTGGTACAACTGAGAAGGTACGACACACACAAACATTAGTGTTGCCTATTGAAAGATTACTTCAACCATTAATTATCAAGGTAGTTTCGGTGTTTCGATGTTCGGTTTTGAACTCTGTGAACGCTAATTTTTATTACCTCTTTGGAGACGTCCGTGAGGAGATCAGGAGAAGAGCGACACTGTCTGGGATCGAAGTCTGACTGGCAGTAGGTCCTGGATGTAGAACAAGAGGACAAAAAGAAAAGGTGATATGTACAGACTTATAGCTTCTATCTTTGTTTGCTCCTGTTTTATCTCTTTGCCGGTTTGTTTTGTCATCCCTGTGAGTAAAAGTTGGCGTTGGCATCCCTCCATAACAGTTCAAAAACTCCAAGAATTAATGCCAAGAAGCTCTAAACCTGCTGGTTCTTGATGGATTAGTGCTCTGTCAGCAGCCTCACTGGTGGTATTTTCTTCATCTTGGTGGTAAATTGAAGTTTTGGAATGAGTGAACTCTTGGACTGAGGGGTCTGATATGTCCATCTCATAATTCATTCTCACCTCTCAAAGTGTGAAGGCTTCTTTTCCCCTGATCCCATACACTCCAACAGCTGTTTTTGGGTCCGACCGCTGCCACACAAAATAACACATCACACATTGTGGTTTTAAATTACAGTAAAATTCATCACTAAGTTAATGGTAGGTCAATGTGAAGACATTAATGTTCAATCTGGGAACCACGAGCAAAGTATTTTGTGCTTGAGTTCAACATGTTGCTGCAACGCAAAAACTAAATGTGTACCTTTACATCACAGCAGTGTGTGTTCTTGTGTGTGTTTTACCTGTATCTGAAGCTGGAGCCCTTACTGGACAGCAGTGTTTTGTGTATTGTTTTCGGTTCTTCTGCCAGTCTGAAGAAGGCATGGTACTCTACACAGTTCTTCCAGAAGGACTTGCACACATCTCGACTGGCCATGGAGAACTCTAGTGTGTCCTTACCCGACGGCTGGATGGGCATCACACAACACAAACCATATGAACACAAATAAATACTGAATACATGCAGACACAACTTCAGTCCATCTGAGTTTAAAACAAACAAACTTAGGATGAATCCTGGTCCTCACCCCAACTTTGTCGTGCAGTTTGATGAGGAAATGTTTGCGCTTGAAGCTCAGCTTGCGGATCTTCGCCCAGCTGAACGTGTTGATTTTGGTGTTTCCCTACAAAGCACAGAAGAAAAAGTTCCTTCAGTCGACAACAGTCTTATAAAGATAAAGCATGTTAACATTTAGTATTTTACCACGGTATAGCCTCCTAACATTCAGTTTTTGATGTGCGTATGTAGAAATTTTGACCTGCTGGTAATGCAAGATGAAAGGTCAAGGGTCACCAAAGTATTTTGGATTCCTTGAATGCCTGTACCAAATTTCATGCCAATCCATCCCATATTTGTTGAGATATTTCACTCTGGACTCAGAGCTGAACTGTCAGTGTGTGACCACAACAGCACCACCTCCTGGTAGAGTAGAGGCAGGTGACTGGATGAACCACCTGTCTATCGCGGGCTAATTTCAACCAATCAGATCAGTGAACAATAGGACACAGAAGAAGTCTTGCTGAAGCCAGTTGGATGAAGAGTGAAAACATCTTTTCCGTCAAGAGAAGCTTTCAGTGAAGTGATGCTACAGCAGCATCTATGCTAACCTAAGAGCCGCCATTGTTGTTTGACTGCTTATCTCACCGTCGTCACACCTAACCCACGACAACAGCTGCCAGTGGTCCCTCACGGGACGCCGATTGATCCGAACCACTCTGGCTCCACTCCAGCTTGAAGCCTTCCAAAATGGATGCTCAGCTAGCATGATCTCGTGGATCCAGCCTTTGAGACCACATACCTGAAAAACCAGCACTCCAGAGTGTGTGACGGCCAGGTTGATCCTCATTCCTTCCCCGTCGTGGGCGGGATGAGGCCTGATGCCGTACATGTCCAGCTTCCTCGCCACCTCCAGTAAGTGGATATCGGAGTCTGCCGGAGACGCTCCTCTACAGAGAGACACAAGGCCTGAATGGAAAGTGGAGGCTAGATGAACCACCACCATGAAGGATCACTTCCTGTCTTTACCTGTGTTTCTTGTGAAACTTGATGATCTTGTGGTCCAGATATTCCTGGTTAGGGACGTACTGCTTCATCTCTAAATGGTGACAGTCCAGCTCCTCATCGTAGTCCCCAAGCTCTGCTACAACACACACACACACACCAAACACACATTTGGAAGAAGTCCAACATGTTTGCGGCATTTTACTACTGTAGATGTTTCAGGTTGAGCTCATTTTAACTCCTTTACATCCTGCTGGCTGGTTTAATCTACAGCAATGCATCATTTTCTATGAGATCATCATATGTTTGCAGCGCGGCCGTCCTGTGAGAAACACGTATCTCCAAAAAGTGTGATAAGCTCAGAAAAACAGGCTGCTTTCAGCTTTGTGATGATGCATTTTCAGCTGAGCCAAGAGGCTTTTTAACGAGTTTATTCAGCTTCAGTCTATCACAAACATTCAACACATCTGGAGATACGTGGTTTTCACTGCAGTACAAGTACCTCAAACTTGTACTACAAATTAAAAAGTACAGTAAATACACATTAGATGAACTGAATTATGTTCACTCGCTTAGATTCACCTCCTGATGATTTAAACAGACTTTTTAAAAATGTCAAGTAGATTTAAGTGTGTTGCTCTTACACTGCAGTATATGAGAGACCAGCAGGGCGGCGCTGTTGTCATGGCAGGTCAGACTGCCGTTTGACAGGTCCTGCTTTATCTGTAAGGCAAACAGATACCTACACAGACACACAATAAGAACATAGGGGAAAAAACACCGATGATATTAGAGGACAACAAACCCTTTATATGAATGAGGCCGTCTAAGACTCATGAAATGAGCGCTCGTTACCTGGTGAGGCCTCGCTTCAGCTGTCCAGGATCCGGTGGAAAGAACTTCACTATAAACCTGAAGAAGAGATCGTTGGTGTCTGATGGAGAAAAGAAAGAAAACATTTCAGGTTAGAGAAGCAGGAAGAAAGACTTCCAGATGGAAATATTGCACTTTTTACATCACTACATTTATTTGATTCTGATCAATAATACAAGATATTATTATGACATTTTATTATTGTATTCATTTGAAGTACATTTAAAAGCTACCCAGCAGTACATAAAGTAATTGTAAAAGCCCACCTTCACCAGCTGTAACACTGCAGTGATGCTCACACATGCATCAACACTCTTCATAATGAGTACTTTTACTTTTGGCGCTTTCAGTCACATTTGACGCTAATGCTACTCACATTTAATCTGCTTGGCCAGCGGCTTCAGCAGCTCTAACCACACCTGCAACGCAAACACATGGTATGACAAAGAAACAAAAACACGCCGCATGTTCACACGTGTCTGGCTTTCTTACGTAGTTGCCGCTGTGGTGTCTGAACTCCAGTCCGAAGTACTCCTTCTCCAGCAGCTTCAGATGACCACACACTTTGTTGAAGAAGTCGCCGCCTAAAACCTTTTGCTGAGACAGAATTAAAGTGAGAAGGATGATTGGATTTTTTAATTGAGACGCTCTTAAAACCGAAGTCCGGGGTCTCTCGGGGGACCCCACACTTCTTAGTTCACCAGAACTTTGATAGTCTGTATAATTCACTGTTATAGGTCACACGAACTGTCAGCATTGAGCTCAAAGCACTCCTGCGTCTAAATTCAGCCTCAGAGCCGCGAGCGTGGCTGCAGACTCTCGTCTTTAAAAGTTCTGATAAAGTTTCCTTGAATTTGTCGAGAAGAGTATTGTGACAAAGATATTTGATTGCAGATTTTTGTCACTTGTTTTAAGAAAAGGACTCAACTATAGACAGAATTTACTTGAGAAAATGGACATTTTAAACATGCACATATCAGCGTTTTTTAGCTGCTAAAGTCGAATCCTTGTCAGTTTCAGTGCAATCAAACGGAGGGATGCGTGTACAATAACCCGTCTGCATCCTTCACATCTCATCCTTTCCTCGAACGACTCCTCTTCTTGCCTCCTCTCTCTTCCTCTCTCTCTTTCCTCTTCCTCTTTTCCTCTCTGTAATTACAGAGATGGTGTTTGTGCATTGTTCCCTTATGGCAGCGACAGAAGGTTTTTTTTTAGTGTTTGCTGTCTGCTAGCCGGTGTTTAGCACCCCGTCGGGGGTCGCTGGGCGTCGCTCATTAACTTGTCATGAGAAAGAGAGAGAGAGAGAGAGAGAGGGAGGAAGAGGAGGGACGGAGCAGCTGTAAGCAATTATAAAGAGAACACAGGCCGAACTGATGATTACTGCAAACAAACGACTGTTAGCCTCAACAGAGCGGAATAAAGTGACACTGAGCCGAGTTTAACTTCATCCGCTGGCTGGAAATTCATCTGTGAAACAGCAACAACTGTCCCTTCAAACAAAACTGGGACATAAAATTATTTCTTTTCAGATCAAGTCTGTTTAATGCTAAGCTAAGTAAGTTACAGCTGCATTTAGCTTAGCATTCCAGCATCGTCTAGGTTTGAGGTGACAATTTTATGTTTCCAGAGTTTGACGGCACATGTGTGAAAACAGTTGTACAAAGTGACTCCAGAAGCTGCTGGGTGAAATCTGATAGGTTTCCTCAAGTGATGTCACTTGAGTCGGCGTCAGCAGGGCTGAAAACTACAACTCTGAGATAAAAGAAAAAAAAACTAAAGAGTGAGCTGATCAGACGTCTGTAGCTGCTCCTCGGCAGCTCAAGGCTACGTTAGCCACTGCTGAACTGTTTCAGGTTGAGCTGCATTGTGGGTAATGTAGTTTTCAACTAGTAGGAAGAAAGAATGGGATTACAAAGACGATAGCTCGATCTTTTTTAAAGAGCCGTCCATCGGGAGTCTCATCATGTCGTAGGGATTTGACAGAAGTCATGTAAGCAGCATTTTCCAGAGGGATTTTCCAAATGAGGCCTTATTCCTGTGGGATATATCCATATTATTCAGGTTTTTGGAGCATTCTTTGACAGTTTGCAACACAAACTCCAGTAAAGCCAGTTTGTGAGGCTGCAGTAGAGACGCATGCACCAAAGAAAAACCAACATTTCTGGGCGGACGTACTTTTAAACGTTATGAAAGACTTGAATAAACAGGATTTGGACGTGTCAGGTGGTCACGGCCGCATGCAAACATTAATCGAACATTCACGGTCATCAGCCATGTAAACGGCTTATAGGAACACAGAATCTTTTCCTCCTCGTCTGATCATGAATTGGGTTTTGCTTTGAAGGCTCAAGGATTGGAGACACACACAAACACACACACACGCACACACACACACACACACACACACACACACACACACACACACACACACGCACACACACACACACACACACACACACACACACACACACACACACACACACACACACACACACACACACACACACAGACCTTGAAACCTATTTTTATGATTTCACTGTTTGTTCTGTCACACACACATTTATTAGCTCCCCTGTTTATCAGATACACTATATTTATCACAGGGTGGTGAGTTTATTTTTGCCCTCATCCATCCATCCATCCATCCATCCATCCATCCCTTTTCTTTCTCTCTTTTATCATGTCTTCCTCCTCCTCCTCCTCCTCCTCTTGTAAAGATGCTGCTCATGTCCCGGAGGCCACTGGGAAACCTACAGAGAAAGCATGGGCGTGGAAAATGGAGCTACTTTGCTAACACAATACTGCAAGCCACACACACACACACACACACACACACACACACACACACACACACACACACACACACACACACACACACACACACACACACACGCTGAAAGTCTCCTCTTATTGCTGCCTTGCAGGCGGCGTCACCGTGTGGTTTTCTGGAGCTGGACAGACGAACACATGACCGTTCATAGACAGCAGAGAGCCTCACGTCCAGCTGTCGCACAGATGTTTGACATCTGCCAATCATCTGCTCATGCTCAGGTCATCTATTTGAAGATATTTCATTAAAAACATGTTAACCTCCAGCCCTGGTTTCACTTAGGAAGATATACAGGAGTGGACACAATAATGTGAACACTGGTCCTGCAGTCTGTCATAGAGCTCATCGTGTTACTTTTATACCACCGATGTGTGAATAAAGCATTTTTTAGTTTGACCTTTTCGTGGTCGAATGCATTTAATTCTAAGATGTATATTTATTAATGAATGAAAACTAACTCATCTCCACCAGGATGCTGTTTAATTTTCTCTAAATATTTTCAGCCATGATATTTCATTTATTACGTGAACAGTCATGATTTCTACCTGCTGAACTGGTTTTTCATGTTTTTCCAGTCAGACAGATTAAACCTGGAAGAAGAACTATGAATGTGAGGAGTTTTTCAAGTTGAGAACTTGTTCATCATTCGTTTAAGTTTTTGTCTAAAGTGTCTTCTTGTCCTTGTTGCCGTTTTTGAGTCCTTTTTTCTTTTTTTCTATTGGACAGATTAAAATACAGATACAGAGTTAGATGACGTGCAGATTTTCTGTCCATCCCTGAATCCATCACCTGCAACTAATGAGCATTTTCAGTATCGATTAATGTGCCGATTAGTTTCCTGTTGAAATAAATCGTTCGGTTCCTCGTCAGCCTGCGTTTGATGCCATTTTCTTCTCTGTGTCCTGGTCTCTTCTGGCTCTGAACATTTAGCGTCACAGCAGCCTGAAGGGTTGACGAGCTGGAAAGCTCCATCACCTGATGGAGCAGCAGCTTCTCGCTTCAGTCTCAAACTGCTCTCAGATCTGTTTCTGCTTCTCCACTTTAACTGTAAAAATACTCTATTGACTGTTTGAAATGTGCTGCCGTGCCTCACTTCTGTAAAAGTATTGGCATTAAAATACACTTAAAGTACCAAAGTACTCATTATGCAGAATGGTATATTTAATATTACTGGATTATTATTAATGTTGCTAATTTGAGCTACTTACTGCACTGCTGGAACTGTCTGTTACTGCTTTTAAACCAACATTTTTCACATCTGCGTCCATCTCTCTCCAGCTTCCTGTTGGATCCACTACAGTCTGGCACCTGGTCTCTACCTGTGTGCTGCTATTGGCTGGAGGCTTCACCCCCACTGTCCAATGGAGAAAACACAGGCGGAGGGCTCTGCAGGTAAATCCATCAGCGATGAGTGACTTTCATATGAGTCCGTTTGGAGAGATTTATTTAGGAAAACCTGCATAATATACCTTTAATGCATAATCATTTATTAACTGAGTTATACTTTGTAAGACATAAATAATCTGAATCTGAGTAAGTACTGCAGTAGCAGTAAAGTACTTGGTGTGGTCTGTTCTGTAATCGTGACTCTGACTTTCACGGTCATCCATCGGCCTGCAGTGAATACAGTCCCAGAAATCAGGATGTTTCTGTCTTAATAGAGGAAGGAGAGACACAAAAAGAGCACTGCGAGGATAAAAATAACTTCAAAACGTCCAGAATGAGGAGAAAATGCGTTCAAAACAACAAAAAACGAGTGTTTGTCAGATCAGAGCTGCTGCATAATGAATGAACTACTGTGACCTGCGTGAAATGACTCCACGAGCGCGTGTTTCAGGTCTTGTTTCCGCCGCTGACAAACTTACCTCCACCTCGAACGTGCGCTCGCTGTCGTCCAGGAAGATCACGCGCAGCCGGAGCTTGGTCTCCTTGGAGACCCGGGTCTTGGTCGTGAGGCTCGCCAGCCTGCGGGTCCGCCGCGGCCGGTCCCCCATCTCTGACTCTAACAGTCACCGCGATCATCCGTGATGTCCTCCATCCTGAGGGGAAAGACAGCAGCTTCACGCGCTCCTCACCACCATCATCCTCCTCATCCTCATCCTCTCCGCTCCTCGCGGGACCCGCGGCTGCCGCTGGAGCGCGCGCTCTCCGTGTGCGTGATGTTGACGCTGACGTTGCTTCCAGACAGTGACCACAACAACATGCACTCATTAAGACACCAGACTTATTTATTAGATTATTTGTCTTTTGATATTTACGTCAACAAGCGTCAGTTTAATGTTGTAGCTTGTACATTTACTCAAGTATACTGCACGTAAGCACTACTTTCAGGTACTTTTACTTGAATATTTCCATTTTGTGCTACTTTCTACGTTTACTGCACCACATTTCACTGTGAAATATAGTTTATTTTTACTCTGCTACATTCATCTAACTGCTGCAGTTACTTAACAGATTATATACACTAAAAACACATAACAAGCTCAGAGTTGATATAATTAATAGACTAAACTACCAAATACTTCATAAAATACTTCAAATCTGGTGGAAGAGGATGCTTACTTCTACAGTAAAACTATCTCACTTTAAAAATATCAAGTAAAAGTACTTCATTCAATATATTATTTAAGTCAAAGCACAGAAGTATGATCAGAAAATGTACTTAATGTATCCAAAGTAAAAGTACTCAGTATGCCGTGTGTGTTATATCATTATTATATATTATACAAATTATCTGCAGGCAGCTTTTTTACGTTTGTTTTCAGCACTGAAAAGTACATTTACTCCTCCTTTACCTCAGTACTGCTTTGAGGTACTTGTACTCAACATTCCAGAGGGAAATACTGCACTTTTCGCAGTTTGTGTCTGAGCAGACGAGCGGCTCTGCAGCCTCACAGGTGCTCTGAATTAGCCGGCTGATTGGACCTCTGCTCAGGTGTAAATTGGGAGGAGCTACGTTGGGAATTGAAGCGCGGCAGTAATTAAACGACATTAGTGGAAACACCTGTGCGGGTGGACGGCAGGTGTGCAGGGCTTTGGAGGTTTAACATACAGCTTTATAGAACACGGTGCGTCAGTCCTGATGGAGGCAGAGTGAGTCACTTTCAGTCCACGTCGACCAGCGGCAGCACGAAGGCTGATTAGACTTCAAAGCATCGACGTAAGAAACAGTAATATATGACAGTAAAACACCAACAAGACAACAAGAGTTCCCTGATGATACTGTACTTTAATTTTTGGATACACACTTTGACTCAGGGTGTTCTCACACTGTAGTATTACTATTTTTACAAAAGTAAGGTGGACGTGAAGTTTAGGCTCTAATTAAACAAAATGTTTGCAGTTGTTGAAATCCGGCCGGGTGTGATTTGTAGTTTTCAGCTGTATTTTCCTTGAAGAGGCGTGTTAGCAACACAGAGATGACTCTATACACTCAATATGTGATGCCACGGTGTGTGTGTGTGTGTGTGTGTGTGTGTGTGTGTGTGTGTGTGTGTGTGTGTGTGTGTGTGTGTGTGTGTGTGTGTGCGTGTGTGTGTCCTCCATGGGAATAATATGAATTTCACGGTGGCTGGACGCTTTCAGAGAAGTGAACTGTCCTAAAGTAGGCTAGTAGTGCAATGCCTCCATTTGCCTCCAGCATGGACTGAGCACTTTGTGTGTGTGTGTGTGTGTGTGTGTGTGTGTGTGTGTGTGTGTGTGTGTGTGTTCTGGGATGACACACATGTGAAATGTTGGTCAGGGCACTGTCTGGCACTTCCTGTTTCCTTTGTGTCTTTCTATGACTGACACACACACACACACACACACACACACACACACACACACACACACACACACACACACACACACACACACACACACACACACACATCCACTATCATGACAGCAGCGACAACAAGGACACGACTTCATCCAGAGAGTCTCTAAGCTTTGTTTATGCTCCACGCAGCGTCCCTGTAGCGAGGTTTCCTGCGCCGTCATCACGTCTTTTGCGTTGCGCTGGATCCACATTTCATCGTTCGTCACACAGTAGACGGCGGCCCCCAGTGAGGGGAGGGCCAAAAAACTGTGATGCATTTATGGTGAAACAGTCTGAAACCCTTTTCAAGCATGTAGGACAACCTAGAGCAGAGAGGGAAAGTGATCATGTTTTGTCTACAGTGAGGGTCATGAGGTGAAACGTAGTGGAGCAGAAGTATAAAATATTCACAAACCTCAAAACTTTCCAGTATTTGTTTGTATTCAGTTACATTCCATCGCTGCTCCTGCAGGTCTGTGGGCTGATGGGAAATGGTGTTCAATGGCTGCTGTTTTAAAGACAGATCAGGGTTGAATGTAACGAGCATAAAAGTCTGAATGAGCAGACTGGAGATCAGATTTGATTTGCATTACCACAGTCAGACCACTAGATGGAGATAAAGACCTGAAGATCATCCAGAGCAGCTGATCGAAGACACACACACACACACACACACACACACACACACACACACACACACACACACACACACACACACTTGTCCAGTAAACATTTGATACTGTAATATGAACCCGCCTCTCTCTCCGTCTCTACTCACCATCTGCCACACACACACACACACACACACACACACACACACACACACACTCTTTTCATTTTCCCATCCCTCGTCTCCAGTCCTCACCCGTCTCACTTTCTCTCTGTCACACACACACACACACACACACACACACACACACACACACACACACACACACACACACACACACACACACACACACACGCCTAACCTGCCTGACACAGTAGCATCTGGCGTCTTTATGCTGCTGCCTCCCTCCTGAGACACACACACACACACACACACACACACACACACACACACACACACACACACACACACACACACACTGACAGCTCTCATATAATTGTTCCACTGCAGCAGTGTGTCGTCCTCACACACCTGCATCGCGCCGGCCCAATAATAAACATTTTAAAATACTCTCCAGCTCTCGAGGAGGCTGATTACGTATTCAGAGACGTAGATGAATAAAAATGTTCGGCCTCGTCTTGTGTGTCCACTCTGAAGTCTTCACCTCTCAATAAAACGCTGGTAAAGAAAACACACTGATGAGGAAGAAGACCCTAAAACTCTGAAATGCTGGACACCCACCCCACCCAGGTCTGGGTCTGGGGGGGGTCCTGGTGTTACTGCAGCTCCGACGCTGCTGTTGCATCCAAGGTCTGTGAGCTGGGCGGGGGTTGATGTGAGTTCAGGTATCGGAAGATGAAGCTGTCGGAGGAGCTTCTTCTTGGATTCACCCGGGTGTCTTCCTTTGGAGGTTTTCTGGGCCTGTCCAGGTGGTAGGAGACCTCAGGGTAGACCCAGGACACGCTGGACAGATGATCTCATCTGGCCTGGAAACACCAGGAGGAGCTGGAGGAAGTCGCTGAGGAGAAACGTCTGTTTGCATGTTCTTTAGCACAGGACAACTGAACCTCAAACATTTCAAAGTTTGAAAGTCAGAAGGTGAAAGACTCGTCAGGATCAGACTCTAAACGTCACCTCTGGGTGTCACATCGTCCGACAGGTGTGGAGAACTTTGACCTGTGAACGTCGGACGGAATCCTGATGTGAACATCTGTCGACCTCTGAGGGAAAGTCCAACACGGATGAGTGTGCGATCCAGGCACTTACGCAAAATTAAGTAAAGAAGAGATGCAGCGTGATGAGGACGGAGACATAATGTGGAAAAAGAAAGAGATCTGATCGCTCGCGCACACACACACACACACACACACACACACACACACACACACACACGCACACACACAGCGAGCTTGTACTGATGAAGGATATGCTGGAAAAAGCTGAACAGAGCAGGACAGGTGCAAACCATTAACTGTATGGAAAGTCAAATAGCAGGGCTGTGTGTGTGTGTGTGTGTGTGTGTGTGTGTGTGTGTGTGTATGTGTGTATTACTCATGTTGTGGAGCCATAAATCTGATTACACAGTCACATTGTGGGGACTCGCCTTCCCTGTGGGGACAAAACGTCCCCATAATCATTACGTTTTAGGCTGAAGACTCAGTTTAAGGTTCGGGTGAGTCTCCAGGAAATGGATGGAAGTCAATGCGATGTCCTCTGAAGTGATGGAGGTGTGTGTGAGAGACAAGATGACAACCACAGGAAACCATTTAAAGTCACCTGAGACTTTCTGTTCCCTGATTAATTGAGCTCCACCCGCCTCCTCCACCTTGCAAACACCATGAGTCCTCCTAAATCTTTCCATTGCTGCAGATGGTTTTCCAGCGTTTATCACATCGAGCTCTTGAGGGTTTTGATATTTTTCCTTTGTTCCAGACTCAAACGCTTCAATCAAAATGTTTCCAATCGCTGCCTTTTGTTAGAGAAGACTTTGGCTGCGTGTTAATCTTTTCAGCCTGGTTAATGTAAGTGCAGAGAAGGTGAGCCGTTAACTTCCTTTGGAGGAAAATTATGTAAATAAGAGAAGCAGGAAGCTAAATTAAGGCTTTCAGCTTCCTCGCAGTCGTCCTGGATGCGTTCAGGGATGCTGTCACACAGAGATCAGTTCTGATGGATTCATGTTGGGATTGCCACCAGAAGCTCCAGCCTGCAGTTCAAGTTCAACCAAAAACAAACCTGCAAAACCCGATTCCTGCCCAGTAAAGTCATGCAGGATGTCTTGTTTTCTGTGGCCGCGGTATTGATCTCTTTTGCTCTGATTTATTGCCTCCCCAGCCGTCACCATGTCAACCAGCTTCGCTGTCCTCCTCAGAGGAGGTTTTGCTCCTGCAGTCAGAGAGGAGCTCGGCGGGGAGGACAAACGAGCGTCAATGATGGCCGACATGCTGAACCACAGGTAGGAACTACTTTTATTCATCACTGCATTTGCTTCCAGTCGCAATTTGGCTGTTTGAGTCCCTGCAGAGTTCAAGCAGATTAAACTTTGATATTTGATAATAAGATTCTGATTATTCCTATTTAATAACTACAAAGCCAGAGGCCAAACATTTAGTAGTACAAGTCGTATCAGGTGATACCATGGAGGTCATTATCAGGTGAGTAATTTGTGTTTTGAAAGATTTTGTTTGTTTATTTGTACTTATTATGAAGCCACATTTGAAACATCCGTTCTGAGGAAAAGTTTGCAGTGTAGGCAGAAGTCGAGCTCAGCTTACAGGCTATGAAAACGTCACTAAGCTAACTTTCAACAAAACAAAAAGAAATCGACTGAGCTGTAAGTCCCTCAGCAGAAAACAACTACGCTGACGCCAGCGTGCTACGCTCACAATAACAACGCAATCATGCTGATGATTCGCAAGTAATATTTACGGTAGCTGGCTCCCATCTCAGTTTAGCATGTTAGCATGCTAACACTTGCTAATTAGCACTAAACACAAAGTACAGCTGAGGCTGATGGGAATTAGTTTTGCAGGGATTTGAACATGAATTGATGACAGTGAAATTTTGACCTGCTGGTGGCGCTAGATGGAAGATAAAGGGTCACCAGAGTCAAGAAGAAGAGTTGCTGCCAGCGTGGCTACAAGATGCCAAACATCTCTGGCTCCTGCAAAATGTGAGGTTTTATATGACGGAGCCTTGTTTCAAACTGACATGTTAAAGATGAATTGATTAAAGGAAAGAACTGATCGTTTCATCAGTAATGAAAATAATCCTCTCTTCAGTGAGTTTACAGCATGTGACTGCGAAACGGAACAGTGCAACAATGAGCGTCTCTCACAATGTTTCTACAACAGTTTCTCATTTATCAGCCATCTTTTCCGTCACAGTGATGGATGACCTTCACCGTCTGAACTGTTTCCTGTGCCGCTGAAATGAATGGAAGTGAATGAGCTGCAGCGTTAAGCTGAGCTGAAGTTAAAACATGTCTGAAGCCGTGTCGCATGCAGTCAGTCTGAACATTTAAGGCCTGGAAAAGGTAAAACCACGCAGGAATCCATCAGGAAGCGGCGCAGTGCTTCCTGGCTGGTTAATGGGAGATAATGGAGGTCTGATTGTAATGATCTGATGTGGGAAAACTGGCAGAAAGCTGATGACAGAGATCCTATCTGCTGGGAAAAACCAGCCTGCTCTGTTCTCTCTTTCTTTCTGCTTTTCTTTCTTTTTCTGGAAATGTTTGGCCCTCTCTTTCTTTATTTCTTCCAATCTTTTGTTCTGTTTACTTTCCGTGCTCGGCCATTATTTCCTCTATTCTTCTTGTTTCTTTCACTTTCTCTGTTGACCTCACTGAATCCTCGTTGTCTCCTTCACCTCCTTTCTCTTAATCCTCCTCATGTTTCCAACTGTCCCTCCTTCTCCTTGTTCTCTCCTCCTGAACTTTTCATGTCTTTCTTTCTTTCTTTCTTTCTTTCTTTCTTTCTTTCTTTCTTTCTTTCTTTCTTTCTTTCTCCATCCTTGTATCCTCCTTCCTCTCTATCTGTCTCTCTCCATCTCCTCTTCATTTTATTGTCTTCCTTGCTTTCAACAGTCAACTAATTATTTTGTCCAGAAAGTTTTATTGAGGTCTTTTTCTCTTTCTTCGTTTCTTTCTCCATGTCTCTCATTCATTCTCAGTCTCTTTCTCTTCCTTTCACTCCTCTTTCTGTTTCTCTCCTTCCTCACTTCTTCCTTCTTTCTTTTCCCTCTTTCCCTCCTGTACTCTCCTCTTTTCATCCCTTTCTTTTCTGTCTTTTTTGCCTTCCCTCTTGTCTTCTCCTCCTCGTCTACTTCCTCCCTCCGTCCCTGCAGTACTGACGGATGCAGAGGAGCCTCAATGGTTAATCACCTGCTTCAATTACATCCACTTAGAGCGCGACTGTATTTCACACCCGCCGTTAGCCTCAAGAGGCTCACACACACACACACACACACACACACACACACACACACACACACACACACACACACACACACACACACACACACTGTGTAACACTTTATTTTGTCTATTTTCTTCCGGGCAGATACAGTTTGAGAGTCAGCTGATCCAGAACTCCAAACACAGCTGAGCAGAAAGTTTCCTGGAGTTCATACAAACCTTTTTCTGATCAGATCTTGAAGATCACTGACAGATGTTACACTTTACCCGAATGATGTGAACAGTTTGATTTAATTTCAGCAAACCTGATTCCAAAAACGTTGTGGATCCTTTCTGACGTCTACTCAACTGAAAAAAAGCACAAAGTCAATATATTTAATGTCTGAGCTCGTCATCGATTTCTGTGAATATCTGCTTATTGTGAATCTGATGCAGCAACACGTTTCACGGACTGAAAGATGTGAATGCTCCAAAAACACCTGTTTGGATCATTCCACAGGTAAACAGGCTGATTGGTGACAGGTGAGAGGATCATGATTGGGTATGAAAGGGGCGTCCTGGAAAGGCTCAGTCGTTGATTGGTCCACCGACTGAAACATCTCGATCATGATGGGATGAATTCATTACTCTTTGTACAGACAGTCCTGGTCCCCTGAGGATGAATCGTCCTGACTTTGGTGATCCCCTGACTCCTCCTATGGCGCCAGCAGCAGGTTGATGTTTGTGGTTTCTGAAATTTTGGTATAAACATTAATGTTCACCTCAGGATGAAAACTAAAACATTTGGTGATTCGTCAAGTGTCTCCATCTGGTCAAATTTTACATTTGTCCAAGAGATTTTGGACCACTTCAATCAATCCAGGGATATCTTGCTGAGGCAGGTGAAAAAGGAGTTACAACTGGGTCAAGATAAAATTATAATTTCCATTTCTACAACGGGCCTGAGATCAGTGATTTCCTCAGCTGGAAAAAACAGGTATGAATCAAACGCTTGACACTTTGTTCCAGAGTCAGAGTCTGGAGGATCTAACAGAGGAGGAGAGAGAACCGAGACCTTGAATCACGTTCGAGCAGAGATAAAAACTTCTGTATGAAATTACAGCAATCCAGTTTTCACAGTGTTAAGCCTTTTTTGTAATGAGACTTATAGTTGAATATCATCTGCATAACATTGACAGAAGATGCAGAGAAGCGTCTTATTAAGTGTCCACGCATACAAAGAAAACAGAACAGGACCGGGGAACGAGCTCTGGGGAACACTAGAAAACAGATTTTCAGATGATAAAGCAAAGTCTCAAAGTCCTTCCTGAGAGCTAAGAGGAGAACCAGGCTGATCCACAGATACTTCAAAAATACCCAGTAAATACTTCACTGATACACATTCACATGGTCTCTGCCTTTAGTTTCATGTCCACACACAGAGAGCATAATTTGGTGGAAAACAGGATGAACGGAGATGAAAAGAAAAGAAAAGAGGGAACATAAATGAAGGCACTTGATCACACACACACACACACACACACACACACACACACACACACACACACACACACACACACACACACACACACAAGTCCTCTTTTATCTTGTGCAACAGGCAGGGTTAGGAAATGAGACGAGTGGTTTTTGTCTGAGAGGGCAAAGCAGAAAAAGGGATTTGTCTCCAAATGCAGCTGTGGCAACAGGCTCCCAGTGTGTGTGTGTGTGTGTGTGTGTGTGTGTGTGTGTGTGTGTGTGTGTGTGTGTGTGTGTGTGGCTAAATGAGATATTGAAACAGAGACATCCTCGCGTCTGTTCTTGACTGATGAGAGCTGAAAATAGGATTTGTCTTTGAAACAGAAGAGGACGGCTGTAAGCCAGTTAAGACGACTGAAGAGCCCATTTCACACTGAGGAAATGGAAGTCAGTGTGAAACGTTTGTTCAAGGGTTTCGCTTTGACAGCAGCAGAGATTAAAAGGTGCAGATTTTAACGCGGGTGTTTCTGCGTCGCTTAGCCGAGCTTCCAGAAACCAACCGGAGTGGATGAAATGTGAAAATGACGGTTTGATGTTTTCATGCAAACAGAGCTGAAAACGCTGCTGTATGACACTGAAAATACTCCACTACTGGTAAAAGTCCTGCATTAAGTTTTATCAGCAAAATCATCTTAAAGTGCGTCAGTGTCAGTGTGTGTGTTTCTATCTGCTGTTTGTCGATTCATATTCCTGCTGCATTGATGTGTTTTCACTGCTGTAAATGTTTCAGCTTGAGCTCATTGAACTGCTTTATATCCTGCTGGCTGCTTTAATCTACAGCAATGCATCATATTCTATAAGATCATCGTATGTTTGCAGTGCGACCGTCCTGCGAGAAACACGTATCTCCATAAACAGGCTGTTTTCAGCTTTGTGACGATGCATTCAGCTGATCCAAGAGGCTGAAGGAGGAGGAGAATTCACACTTCATCCGTCAGTTCAGCACAAACATCTGGAGATACGTGGTTTTCACTGGACAGGAAGCATGTGAAAAATTGTAATCTGAAAAGTAACTAGTAACTACAGCTCTTGGATAAATGTAGTAGGAGTTAAAAAATACAATATTTTCCTCAGAGATGTAGTGGAGAAATAGTCTTTAGCTTCATAAAATACCCAAAATTTGTACTTTAATACAGTACTTTAGTACATGTACTCAGTTATATTAGTATAACTAATCATTTCATGTGTAAACGCTACGTTCTGTCTTTATTTAAAGATATACGACATGATGGCTCCTCAAAGTGAAGCCTAAACACCGCCCCCTGGTGGCTGGCAGCAGTGGCGGTCACAAGCCCCGCCCCCCTCCATGTTAGCATATGGGATGTGAGCCGAATGTCAATCAAATGTCACGTCAAATACATTTTCCCCAAAGAAGTCATTTGTCATTTTAGGTCGTTCTTATGACACTGATGCACGTTTGGGTTTTATTTTATTTGTGATAAATTTGGTTTAATTAATTATTTGATGCCACAAAAAGGATTGATTGACAGCTGTGGTTAACTCACTATCATGTCATGTCACCAAAGCAACGCCGTGGTGTAAATTCGCATTTAATGAAAAATAAAATATTTGTTGATTCCACCGCGAACGGGGAGAGATCCCAGGGTGAAGCGTTTCCTCGACTCGACTCTGCCGAGAGAAGAGTGAGGAAGATGAGGATGAAGGCACGAGTCCTTAAAGTGATTAAAACACAGTAACACTGACACAAATTACATGTTTGACCTGAAATTTATATTAAAAAATCCTGGATTAGAATAAGTGTGTGTGTGTGTGTGTGTGTGTGTGTGTGTGTGTGTGTGTGTGTGTGTGAAGGGTGGTGTTAAAGGGATTGAGTAGATCTCATTATTACTGTGGAGGGCTTTAATCATAGTTTCTAGATGATGTTTTCCACTTGGTTAGCTCTGCGTCGCTCTCGTCTTACAAATTAGACGTTAGCTAAAAGACACAGTCGCTCTTAATGCACTCGTCCTCACGCTGATCCGTTCATCCGTTCACACCTCGTCCTCCTTCCTCCTCTTTTTTCTTTCTTTCTGGGTTTTATTCTCTGTCCCTGTTTTTATGCTTGCTCTGTCTTTTCCATGTTTTTTGGTTCTTTGTTTTAAAGAAGTTTGAGTTTTATTTTATGAAAGGTGAGAACAAATAAAGTTTATTATTGTTTCTTTTCCTGAAAATGTTTGCCGTCCTCTGTAACTTTCTTTTGTTTCTTCCTCTCGGTCTTTATTTCTGTATTTCTTTTAATTTCGTTTCATTTATTTCTAATCTCAGCTGCTCATATTTTACATGTCGATGATGCCGATCTTTCTTTCCTCTCTCTAAACATTCATTTTCTCTGCTGTCATTTCAGAGTTTCACTTCTTTTCTTCCACATTTGATGCTGAGCTCACTTTCGTTTCTCATGAATTGAAGAGATTTATGATTTTAAAGTCCTCTTCACATCAGCAGATGACATGTTCATGTTTTCTTCTTCTCTTTCTCAAGGTTTCCATTCAAATGTAGAACAAATTTTAACTTAATTTTCATAAAACTGGCAAAGAAAATGTAAATACACACGTTTAATTTATGTCAGATTTATTCTTGAAATATTCTGTTTTGTTTCTTTTATTGTGCTGAAATTGAACAAAACACATGGATGGAAACACAGCAGCTGTCTCTGATCCTCCTCCCTCCTTCCTCTCCTTCATCCTCCTCTGTCCATCTCAATGTGTGTGTGTGTGTGTGTGTGTGTATGTTCCTTCAATCCCACTTGAATTTCTCATTTTATTCATTTATTTTGTGTGTTTTCTTTATTTTTTACTGTTTTTACGTATATTTCTTTCCTTCCTTGTGCTTCCTCGCTTCCTCTTTTCATCTTTATTTCCTTGCCATCACCTCTCCCCGCTCTTCTTCTTCTATCTTTCATCACTTCCTCCTTTTTTTTTTTACTCCTCTTCTTTCTTTGGTGATTTTATTTGTGTCAGTGGGTGCAACCAACTGACATTTCCAATGAAGGAATTCCCCAGATCTTTCCTTCCGTTCCTCCCTCAATCCATGTCTAATCATTTACACACACACACACACACACACACACACACACACACACACACACACACACACACGCACACACACTTTCCAGGACTGGGTGAGCGGAGGAGAATCAGGAGTGTGAGGAGGTGGAATATGTGAGCCGTGTTAACTGGCAGCTCTTTAAAGAAAAACGTTCATCTTTCTTTCAGGAAAAGCTTCTTTAAATTGTCTCTTTGTTTGTTTTTGTTCATCGTCGGACACATCTGAGCTCATCCTTTAACCTCTGTTAGGGCTTTTAGTGCCAACAAATCATTAACGAGTTCATTCAGTGACATAAACCGAATAAAGCTGAACAAATAAGACTGCTCCCGTGCAGGCAGAGTCTTCAGTGGCTCTGTGCCGACTGATGACGGTGACAAACAGGAAGCAGGTGCACAGTTGGTGGAACAACAAACAAGAGCAACTTCCTCTCAAGTCCACATTTGCAAGACAAAATTCATACCAGGACACAATGGGTGAGTCCTGCAGTCCTCAGGATCTGATAATTGTCTGCATGTTCAGGGCTGGCGCAGGCTGCAGCCCACCAGCAGGGGGCCTCAGTGAGACCCATGAAATGATAAAGGTTTAGTGTTTATTCCTCAATAATGTTTTTTCTCTGCTTTTATTGGTGCACTTTGTCAGGGAATGACTTTATCAAATCTGCAACTTTCATCTTATGACAGTTTTTAGAAATCTGTCTGTTTTAAGTCTCACAAACAGACAAATACATCAAAGTGTCTCCCAGACGCCAAAAAACTGATGGCAGGAAAATATCCAAACGTGAAGTGAAATTCCAGAAGATGGCACAACTAATTTCAAGAAGAGTTGATGAGAAAAACATCAAGCAACTAGCAAAATCACCAGATTTCCTAACCCAGTCGAGAACATGTTGGTCGCTCTCCTCTACAGTTGCCAGCAAGTCAAACAGAAAATGTTGAAGCTTTTTGCAGAATGGTCCAAAATGTCCTTGTCTGGTTGTAAAGTTGAAGAGCTGCATCAGTCTCACCTTCACAGGAAGATGACGTTTCCTTTGCTCTTCCTACAGATCTCTGATTGGGTTTGAGGAAACTGTCATCAATGTGTTCAAAAACCACTTTGAGTTACAGCAAACGTGAACTCCACCAGGCTCGTTTAAGGTGTGACAACACTGTTACCAGGTGAGTACGTGGATTTTTGGATTTTGCCTTGTTATTGTTTCAAAAATGGCTAATTAATTTGGGTTTTCTGCTTTTTTTTGGTGTCATAGAACAAGAAACATCTAGCCTGACAAAGTGTCCTCAGCAGTTCTACAAACGTTAGCGTATGTCACAACTTGTGCAATGGTAGCCATCAGAATACCTGACTCAGTCACCACAACAACGCTGGCATTGTACGTTCTGCAAACCACAGAAATGTGGAAACTGCATTTTTTTTATGTTTTCGTTGTGACAGCGGTGTGGTTACAGTCTGGTTAGGTTTAGGCACAGAAACCTCTTGGCTGGGGTGAAGAAAAGATCTTAAAATACTGAGTTTTGGTGCTACAAAGAGCTGCGAAGTGCCAAAAACTGCAGTTCCTCAAACGGTAACTTGAGGCTGGCTCCAAAAGTGAGTAAATCCCATAGACCCCCATGTTATCTGCTGCTTAGAAATCATCTTAACTAGCTGTCATGGCACCACCACCCCTCCTTCTGATGACAAACTGAGCTCAGATACATTTACTGGCAATGAGAACTACGTCACTTTGGTACGAATTGGAGAAACGTTGATATGATACGAAACGTACAAATTTATGTGGTTGAAGAAACGTACAATGAAAACATTTTATTCAGCTGACTGGGCTGCGGATACTGTTTGCAGTCATCTGGTATCTTACTCTTTAACCAGAACTCACTGCACCACAATGAATATTTTAGGGAAACAGTGATTTAAATCACTCAAACGTAATCAAATTTGAGTGTCTTCAGAAAACATCTTTCATAATTTATTGACAAAAACAGTAACATGACAACCAATCAGCAACAATGTTGGAAACTTGATTAAAATAAGAATTTAGATTAACTTTGAGGTATTTAGCTTTGTTCAGCATTGTGTCACTTTCAGCTGTGTGTGTGTGATTATTAAAGATGCAAACTGTGTGTGTGTCTTGCCTTTTACCAGGCATCTTAATGACGGCGCTGCTGAATCAGCAAAACAGTGTACAAAGTGAGGAGGATGAAAGATGGAGAGTCAGAGAGAGAAAGAGGGGTGATGGAGAGGAGCGAGTGGGAGGGCAAAGAAAAGATGAACAGTAGATATAAAGAGGAGAAAGATGAGAGGAAAGAGGAGAACGTGAGAAAAAGGACGACATTAATAAGGAAAACATGGGGGGGAGGAAGGACAGGGAGGGAAAACAGGGACAAAAGACGTGAGAAAAATAAAGAAACAGATGAAAAGTGTGATGAGCGATAGTTAAAGAAAAAAGAGGAACAAAGAACAGTGAGCGAGGGTGA
Source organism: Chaetodon trifascialis (assembly GCF_039877785.1). Taxonomy (NCBI): domain Eukaryota; kingdom Metazoa; phylum Chordata; class Actinopteri; order Chaetodontiformes; family Chaetodontidae; genus Chaetodon; species Chaetodon trifascialis. Next base: position 2,743,189 of record NC_092078.1, on the reverse strand, counting down.
AGAATTCGCTTGTGTTTGAGTGATTGTGAGGTGTGTTTCATGCCCGTGTGTGCGTTTTTTCTATGTCCTGTACGTGTGTGTGCATCAGTGTTTGTGCCAGACTCATGCCAGCCTGTGTGTGTGTGTGTGTGTGTGTGTGTGTGTGTGTGTGTGTGTGTGTGTGTGTGTGTGTGTGTGTGTGTAAACAATAGAGTTGATTAGGCGTTGCATGGCAGTGACAGCACTGAGGGGAGATGATTAATGATTCTCTGTTTAATGTGATTAGTCCATTAATACCTCCTGTGATGGCTCAGACTGGCTAACACTGGGGAAAGGTCAGCACACACACACGCGCGCATGCACATGCACACACACCTACACACACATAGCTGTAATGGATCATTAAGGAGGTCAAAGAAAGGAGTGCTGCTGTAGTTTCCTGTTTGAGAGTCAATAGTATCTTCAGTGAAATTAGTCTCTGTTTAATGTGATTTTTCCATTAATGTGCGACACACACCTAAAACTGAGGACTGAGTGCACGTGTTTTACCTGCAGTGTGGGGACACATGTTTAGCAGTCACATTGTGAGGACTCGCCCTCCTTATGGGGACAAAATGCAGGACCCCTTAATGTAAATCACTAAATCTTAAGGTGTAGGCTTGGGTCAAGGTTAGGGTCAGGTTCATTTTAGGGCCAGGGTCATGGTTTTGGTTATGGATAATAACTCAAGGTCTCCGAAAAATGAATGCAAGTCTATGCAGTGTCCCCAAAAGTGATGGAGATGCAACCTTGTGTGTGCATACCAGAAATACTGCAATGACACCACATTAAAAACAATATAATTAAGAGTATTACTCCAAATATAATCTTGGTTTTAGTAAATATTTGCAGCTACAACCATGAGCTGAATTTCCTGAGGCTGCAGTACCGCTAATGGCCACGAGGTGCTGCTCAAAAAAACATTCAGCTGTACAATGAGAAGCGCTGTCAAACTGGGTGACATGTTCTAACAGTATTTTAAGCTAAATGTGTGTCTAATCCTACACTAAATACTACAGTTTGACCATGTCTCATTAACAGTAGTAGATTATTTATTATCTTATGAGTCTTCAGCCACAGATGTGCTGTCAAAGCTTCATGGGAGCTGCAGTTGCCGAATGTTTAATCATGTTAACATTTGGAGAAGGCCTGACAAAACAAACGTCCCCATCACTGCTTGAAACACTGATAATTACTTTCTGTTTAAAAACTGTTTGGAATGCAGTCGGTTAAACATTGGTCCTGATCTGAATTCATAAGATAATTCAACGTTTCTGCACATATTGTGTTCATTTCTCCCCCTTATGGAACAGAAAGAGCCAGTTTACTGTTTCTTAATTTATTTGTTAGCGAACACAGGGACCATCCAGCCCAGAAAAACAAAAATGACGGTCTGAAAAATGGTGTTTTTAGACTGAGATGATCGTACTCATTAAATATATTTTAGTTATTATCTTTAAAGGTGATTTAAGACACATTTTGTTACCCTTTGACAGAGCTATGTTAGCAGTTTCCCCTGTTCCCAGTATTTGTGCTAAGCTAAGCTAACATGCTGTTGCTCGTAACTTCGCATTTAATGCGGATGCGTTATACCTACATCAGATCCTTTTACATGGAGTCCGCCACGTTTCTACAGTGGTCCAGAACGTACAAACCAAACATTGACTCTAGAGAGCGTATTTTAGGTTTTTAGCTTTAGGGGAGGGTCATACAAGGTGTACTCAGTTGGTTGCAATCCACTCCTTCACCACAACATACCACTAAATCTTACACACTGCTCCCTTAATACTGCTTATACTGTCTATTTTTCAGTATTAGTATGCACATTACTCTGGATAGATGCCAGACTACATTTTGCTGTGTCAGTACTACAAAGTTAGATCCAATCTGATAGAAAATATCTCTTATATTTGCAATAATCTTTTGTTTTAGCTCTGTTTTTTCCTTCCTCTCCATGTCCTGACTGTTTGGATTTGTTCAGAATCAGCGAACGACTCCTTTAACCTCCTTCAGCGCTGCCAGTCGGACCGGTAGGAGCGTTTGGGCCTTGTTAAAAGAGTTCACATTCTTCCGTTAACGCCCAGGTGAGGTTCCAGCTTTCAGTCAACCCACGACATAAGAGAGAGAGAATCCCCCTCGAAAATCAAATGCTTCTTCTTCTTCTTCTGGCAGGTTTGAGGAGGAAACACAGCCGCCGTGCCAGTTTCTCTCCATGGAGATCAGTGTGTTTACCACCAAAGACACACAGCCAGGACAACACAGAGACGGGGTAAAGCGAACAGATTTGATTTTAGGATTTTATTTATTGTATCTTATCAATGCATTTCTTTGTGTGTCTCTGCAGCGCTGTGTGTTCGTTTGCATGTTTTGTAATCAGACTTTTTTTTGTTTATGCAGTAAAAAGTGTTTATTGCATAAGTTTTGACTTTTAAACTAATCAACCGTGAACCTGATCAATAGTTAACATTGTATTGGTGTGTGTGTGTGTGTGTGTGTCTATCTGTGTGTGTGTGCATGTGCATGTGCATGTGTGTGAGTGAGTGTTAATCTAACCAGTATAGTTAATATGTTGTTCTCATACTCTATTAGCCACTGTTGACAGCTGATGATTGATCTTCTCATCATTTCTCCCTCCAACACCCCGCGGTGCCTGTGTATGTGTGTGTGAATGTGTGTGTGTGCGTGCGTGCGTGTGTGTGTGTGTGTGTGTAAGATGGAATGTGTGTATTTTGTCTTGAATCTTGTGCAGCGAGCTTGTGTGTGCTCGCTCATGTGGTGTGTGTGTGTGTGTGTTTAATGTACTATTGTTATAGGTATGACAGTGATGCAGTTAGCTTTAGCTTTAGCATGAGCTTTGTGCGGGGTTATGAGTAGAAGAACGTTTACTGACAGTCTCTCATTTCAATAACACTTAAAAAATGTGGGTTATATTTGGGCCTCGATCCTGAGTGCATGAGTTTTGTGTCCAAATGCTTTTTTTGTTTTTGTTTTTGCAAGTTTAAAATTCTGTTTTGTATAATAATCATTACCATGCAAAGAATCACTTCATTTGGGGAAAAAATAAACATTTCTGTGCACACTATGTGTAAACCTTTGCTCAGGACTGAGGCACAAATGTAATTCCCAAAAAGAAATGTGTCTTATGAACAAGCCCGGTCAAATATATGCAGGGGTCCTGCGGTGGGTGTTTGTGATAAGAAAAAAAAAAAGACTGATTTTGTCTTCATTAGGCGTTTTCCATCTCTGTTTACTTGAGTGGAAACTAATGGCTCCTTTCCATTGCAGGGACATCCTGAAACGTAACGTGCAGCCTTCGTCATGGCTTTCCACTTTTCAGCGCTGCTCAGGAGGTGATTACAAGTTCCAGGAACTTTCAGGAAATGGAGTCACCAACTACAAAAAGAAAGACTGTTTGATGGCCTCATTCAGGCCAAAATAAAAACTAATGCTCGCGTAAAGATAACTTGCTAACTTCATTCGAACAGCATACAAGATGAAGAGGAGGTGTGGAGGAGGCAGATCTAACAATGTTCATGGTTCAAGTTGTGGGGAGCCCCACTTCCTGCAGTGGAAAAGGATTATGAGATTCAGGTCTTGACCTCACGTATACGGATATTTTCCCCTCCATTAAAGAAAGAAAGAAATCTGTCCAGAGGACTCAAAAAAAAACCATTTCCAAATGCTTGAATAGCCGAGTCTGGGTCAACAATGTGAGCATGCGTAATGATCTTCTAACATCCACTACTATTTTGTTTTGCAGGTATATTAAGAGTTTTTTTTGCTATTAGTTGACGCCTTGATCAATACACTGTAGAAGTACATTAACAGTAATTAGTCTCACATGCGTCTTCTTTGCTTTGGTTGTGTTGCGCTCCCTGGAGGACTTAGTGACTGTGTCATTATTATATTCTTGTCTTAATAAATGAGTAAAAGTCAATTTAAAGTCTGTCTTAAAAACACGTTGGACGGCAGCGTGAGGTGCTCCTCTCTGCTGCAGACTTGCTTTGTGATTCCAGCTGATAAGATGGGGCATATTTTCACCTTAAAATCTCACCTGCTGCAGGTTTAACCTTCCAGCCTGCAGTGTTTTATTGAGCTTACCTTCAGTGAGGCCTTGCAGGGTCTTGGGAAAGCCTTGGCAGCCTAACACAGTCAGTAACTCACTCCAGCACTTCAACAATGCTGCTAGGACTCAATTATTTTCCACCTTTGTTGCGTCCCGACCGGCGCTCTGAGGAACCTGCGCGCCTCAGAGTCGTTGCCACATGAACCCGTCCAAGTTTCGTGGCCATAAAAACGTCACTTCTTCTCGCCTCTTTTACATTTGATGGTTTAAAACCCCTTCAAAGCAGATCAATCACCAAAGCCTGACTTGGAAATTGAAGCGGAATCGCCTCGCGCGACGGCTTTCAAGTTGGCAACCGGCAAAGTTTTTCGGCTAACGAAGCTGTTATCTATATGAGAAAAGTTAAGCTATATGTTGAAATGCATATCTGAGGCGATCGCAATTTCAAAGAGTCACTGGCGCTTATCCAATCACACAGCAGTCACTTTCTCTCCCCCCTCCTTCCTCCCTCTCTCCCTCTTTTTTCATTTTATCTATACCTCTCACATGTTCCCTCGATCCCACTCCCCTCTTCTTCTTCTTCTCTGTTTCTGCGCCTTTTCTCTGAATTAGATCCATGTTTTGCTATCACTCTCCCTTCAAATCTCTCCCTCTCTCTCTCTCTTTATCTCCCTTAAAGAGTGTTGATCCCTTCCTCGCTCTAGAAACCTCGCCGTCAAGCTCAGCAACACACACACACTCACACACACACACACTCACACACACATGCATTTTAATTAACACATAGATTTAAATTGCGATGCCTGTGTGGTGAAGTGATATACACCCCCGCTGGTTAAAAGTCTTTTTTATTGCTTAATCAATGTTGAAATTAATATGATTTAACTCCCGACCCCTCGTTACACATATACACCCACTCTACACGCACACACACACACATATACACATACACATGTCTGCTGGGTTATTAATTATAACACTAATTAACCTACAACTAATGATTTGGCCTCTGTGTGTGTGTATGTGTGTGTGTGTGTGTGTGTGTGTGTGTGTGTGTGTGTGTGTGTGTAAAAGAGACAGAGAAATTATGCGAGTGCTTGCATTTAAGTGCGCGTGTGTGTGTTTCGTGTAAATATATGTTAATTTGATTCCCAGATATGATGGATTATAGGGGCTTACGATAACGACAGTGAAACTTCTCTTCAAAGCTCCGACTTCGTTTCCATAATTCCGTTTGGCACTCGGATCAATAAAGTTTTCCGAGTCAAATTCAGGACTGAGCCCTTGTCCAAATGCTTTCATTCTTCCCGTGCCATTTCCTTGTCCCTGCTGATTTTTTATTTATTTATTTTTCAGAAATGAAAACCGCAGCAGCACCTGGGGACCCCGATCACCCCCCCAACCAACAACAGCCGGCTTTGGTTGATTTATTCGATTGAAGGTATTTTTCACTCTGATTTTTCTCTTTCATGTTCACTTCTTAACCAGTTCATGATTGACTCTTTTCCCGACACTCTGTTTTACTGCAGTAAAGTCGTCGGTCGCTTTGCTCAAGGGCATTTCGCAGTTTCCCGCTCAGCTTTTGACATTTGAGAGGCTCTGAAGTGTTTCCCAGCTGTGACTTGAACCAGCAACAGTCGAACCATTATAAGCTCACACAACGTTTACTTTCACCTGAATCACAGATGCAGTACGCTTACAGGTCGACTCCACAGGCGTCGTGTGATTACAGCCAATCAGGGGGCATAAGCTAACATGCTGATGTTTAGCGGGTATAATGGCTGCCATGTTTACCATCTTAGTTGGTGCTAGAATGCTAACCGTTGCTAATTACGAGCAAATAGAGTACAATACGCTAAAACCGACGGGACTATCATGAGTTTTTCAGGTTTTTGGCGTGTCGTCTGATGATGGCACCGTCCTGATGTAAACTAGGTGTTTTCTTATCTGCTGGCTTGGAGGCCAAACCCTTGTTTTGACTTTTGACCTTTATGATGCTGAAGCTAATTTTTAAGTGACATTGATTTGTTCTCTGTTTGTCCATCATGTCTTTTTGCTCTTATTTCTTTTCATTTAATCTTTTTTTAATTCCAGTTACATTCTTCTTCACCTCCTACTCCGCCCTCCATTCCTTCCTTCCTTTCATCTCCCCTTCCCTCGCCTCCTTCATCCTCCGTCCTTCGCCTTAAGACAAGGACTATCGATTTTACACACCTCGTTGAAATTGCGTCAAATACACACTCACCACTCTCTCTCTCTTTATTTATCTCTCTCTCTCTCTATCACACACACACACACACACACACACACACACACACACACACACACACACACACACACACACACACAGCTGTGTGTGTGTGTTAGTGTGACAGCCAGGCTGACAATAGGTGGCTGTCATAGTGATTGATGGCACTGATTATGTGTTAATAATGAAATAAACATTAAAAAACACATTTAATAAAGCTCCTCATTAATGAACCAACCACACTATCTATCTATCTATCTATCTATCTATCTATCTATCTATCTATCTATCTATCTATCTATCTATCTATCTATCTAAGAAAGGGGGAAGAATGAGGGTCAAAGACAAACAGACAGAGAGAAAGAGGGCGATTGGGAGGTAGAAAGGTAAGTTTTTTTTCTGTCAAACATTAATATCAATCCACTGTTTAAAAATAGTTTTCTCAAAAGTGCTTCATCACATTCAATTTAGTTGATCTGTTCGGGTTGTTATGTTGAATTAACCAATCAGACGCAAGCAATTTGTCCTCGTTTTCCCATCCCGTCGTCCATTTTCAGTCGTTTGAGCAGTGGTCGTGTTTGCTTGGAGTGGTTAACGTTTGTCGTGTTGATGAAAGAAAATAATGTCAAATTGGGGGGTGGGGGTTAAGAGGTACAATGTGACTCTAGCCAATCAGAGTGACACTGGGCGGGACTTTGGAAAAATGGGCGGAAACCTCCAGGACTGAAGAGCCAAAAACTGCAGTTCCTCAAATGCCCACTTGAGGTTGCCTGAAATAGCGGGCCAATCCCCATAGACCCCCATATTATAATACGGAGAAATAAACAGCCAGGTACAAAATAATATATTTTTTTTTTGCTCTCTAAAGCTAATTTGTGACAACTATACATGGGTGAATTTAAATAAATTAAGTCTTAAAGTTATGCAGAATTACAGGCATGGCCGCTTTGAGTGACAGCTAGCTGCTAGCTTTCAGCAACCAGGCTTCAGTCGGCCTGCCTCAGCTCCAACCAGGCTCCACTTCTTTGCCCATTTGTGGATTAGGTGGCCGATATCATGAGACCACATCCATGTTTTTTATAGTCTATGGCCGTCACATGATATATATCTATACATGCAACCACATGTTCGTTAGTATTTAATTGTAGCAATGTATGTAACATGTATTTGTTATGGATGAAGGAAAAGTCCTTCATTACTTTGAACACACATTCGACCCAGCAGGATAGAGTTGACTTTCACATCAGCAGTAAAAAAGAAAAAAAAAAGTTGAAAAAGTTTTTGGAAAAGGGGTGGGGGGGGGGGGGGGAAAGAGAGTATTTTGGTAAAAACAGAAAGCAGGACACAACGGTAACCGACGGCAACCATCATCAATCAGAGTTTGAAGACATCGCTGCTGGCAAAGACGACAGGAACAGAGAGAGAGGGGGTAGCATCAGGATGAAGGGATGTAAATGCTAAAAGAGAACGAGTTAAATATAAAAAACATGGAGAGAGAGAGAGAGAGAGTGGGAGGGAGGGAGGGAGGGGGGAGACGGGTGATGTTTTTAGCCTCTTTTAGTGAAGCTTGGCAGAAAAGGAGGGAGGAGGAGAGATGATGTGTGAGAGACATAAGAGGAGAATGAGAGAAACGGGAAGAGAGAGAGTTGTGTTTTTGGCCTCTTTAGCTGTTTTAAAAGAGGAATTAGGACAACGACTGGTCACCTTGAGACCTGCTCTCTCTCACTTAATCTCTCTTTTTTTGTCTCTTCCTGCATCCCTCGCTTCCTCCTTTCTCTCTTTTTTGTATGACCAAAGAGTAGCATGGCAAAATGTGTGCTAGCTGGGAACATGCTAACTGACAATAGCATGCTACTGTTAGCATGCTACGCTGGACCATCAAGCTACAAACAGCAACAAATAGTTAAAGAAGTGCTTAAACATTTTGGGAGGTACATTTCATGACTTTCTTTCCAACGGCGAAATGGGATGATTGACATGTTCAGCCTATTTTAGCGTAGAGACTGCAAACAGGGAAACAGCTAGCTGGGCTAAAGTTCCAGAAACAGGCTGCACCTGTCACTTTAAAGCTGATATTTACACCATGTGACTTGTTCAGGCAACTCATACCTGAACAGAAATGTAAAATGTCACATAAAATCTAAAACGTTCAACCTAACGTGTTCGGAAAGCTGAGAACAGTCACTGCAAATCAGCTGTCGTTAGCCGAGAAACAGTTCCAGCAGATAATGGCCTTTAAAACCGCAAACTGCCATTTTTACTTGTCCTTTCATTTGCAGGTTAAACAAACATGATGTGAAACAATGTATGAATCAGTGAGCTTAACCCTGAAAACAAAACGTGTGGTGTACATAACGTTGCAGAGATGTTGCCGGTGGAACCTCTTGTCGCTCGGCGCAGCTTCCTGTTTTTATGCTAACCAAGGCTAATGTGCAGACATGAGGTTGATATCTGTCTCAGCTCAGCTTTGGAGCGAAGGTTTTTCTCAAAATGCGAACCAGTTTATTTAATTTATGCGCGTTTTTGCTGACGTGCCGTCATCTCCGGTCTCAAATCTGCCTGCGAACCATGCAAACCTCTCCTGTGGAGCAGACTTCACCAGAGTGGGTTCTGTGAGATTAAATGGTGCAAAACAGCTGGCCCTCAGTTCCTTCATAGGTCAGCACAAGAAAGACACTTTAAAATCAGTCAAGTGCGTTAATTCGTCTGTCAAAGTTCACTAAAGTTGAATTCTGACGTTTCATTGTGAGCAAGTCTCAGATTTGACTATCACAAATACTGCTTTGCCCTTAATTATCTCTCCCTAAAATCTCTCTTTGTCTCTCCACCCTCCATTTTCCCTTTTCCTCTCCTCTCCTTGTCTTTATCCCTCATTCATTTCTCTTCTCCCCCCTCTCTCTCTCCCTCCCTGTCTCCCTCTCTCCCCCATCCTCCTCTAAAGTCTGTTCTTTCTGGTTGAGCAGGTTTTATGAGCAGAGTGATAAAGAGAAGGGGGGATGAAGGGCAGAGAGGGAAGGAGAGGTGGAGGACAGAGGGGGACGCAGAGAAAAAAAGAAGAAGAAGAGAGAGATGGGGACAGAAAGTGGGAACAGGAATGAGCTCGGTCTTTATTACTCCAGACTGGATATTGCCCAAGAACATTTTTTATTGCATAAAATGTCTGTCCCTTTCCTGTCTCAAGGTTTATTTCTGATTTGGAACTTTGGAGCTGATTTATGAAAAAATAACAACAACTGCAGACCGTGGAAAAACACGGAAGCGGCGACATCAAACACGTGTTTTAGGAATCAAAATCAAAATCATGTTTTTAAATGAACAAAAACGGTCAAACGACACAGTTAGCAGAAGGGAAGAGCAGCCATACCCATATATAGATAATATATTATCATATATTTTACAATTTTCTGCGTCCAGTTGCTCTTTGTTTAATTTCATTCTACAGCATTGATTTGTATCATATTATACTAAATTCCTCAAGAAGCTTAACTGAGACACCTTTAGTGCGCCTGACAAATGAAGGTACTTACAACAAGACAAACCTGATTGGTCATTTTTCTTTGATATTTGTGCTTCTATCACGAGTAGGTTGGCTCCGTAGCTAAATGTTTTTTGTTTTTGCAGCTTTTATTGTTGATGTACGATTGGGAGTCTCTGCAGGGTGTTTTATTTTGAAAATTAGCTGAATTCTCTGCACTGTTCCTGTTTGGCTCTTTGCAGATAGACTCACAGCGTTTTCTGCTCTGTGCAGAGCGGAGAGGCTTCGGAAACCAGCTGTCGGAAATCTCACGGACATCACGAACGTGGACATCACGCACCCGATGAAATTTAAAGGTAAAATTCTACATCCATGCTAGCAGCTCAAAAGTCACAAGGCTATACTTTAAGCTAAATGCTAACATCAGCATGCTAACATAATGATGCTACCACTCCAGTGTAAAGTTAACCACGGGTACCATCATAGTTTACTGTGTTAGCACGCTAACATTTGCAGCCATTTATCACCAAACACAAAGTACAGCTGAGGCTGAAGGGAGCGTCATTAGTTCTGCAGATATTTTGTCGTGTAAAGTACTTCTTAGATGTGTTCGCGACTCTAGGGAAGGTCTGTACTTTGGTTTATGCCAAACAAATGACATAATGTACTTATGTCTTTAATGGTCATTAGCGCATGCTCACATGCTAGCACACTAAAGTAAGATGCATGTTAGCATGCTGACGTTAGCACTAGCACACGCATAGTCTTATTTAAAGCAATTCATTTTTGGATGAAGACATTGTTCATACACTGTCTTTGGGAGCGTTAGGACATCAGTCTATGGGGCTTGTGTTGGGAACCGGAGGGCGGATGGTTCAAGTACAGAACATGGACTGCTGGAGGGGGCCACTGCCAGTCCTTGAGCAAGGCACAGAACCCCTTGATTGTATATCGATGCGTCTTTTCTGTTTTTCAGGCCTGTTTGTGTGAACTGTGAACAACATAATAGAAGGAATAAAATTTACAGTCGTTCTTTTTCTTCTTCTTTAGCCAGTTATCTTGAAATGACGCACACCTCCAGCCAATCATAATCCAGTATTCTCTGCAGCTGTGGTTCACTGAGCATTTACCTGATTGATGGCTATTTTCCACCTCAGAGAGAGTAAAACAAGGCGAGGTTTTTACTGAATATTTGATGCGTTCATCGAGTTGTAGTTTGGCCGATGATTGTTGAAAAAAAAAAAAAAAGTCCTTGTATGGAAACGAAGCGTCGCTGTCACTCCGTCCGGCCGCGAGACGCTCGCTCTGCAGTTTGACACTTGGTAATTGTGTTGTTGAATGAGATTATTAAAGAACACAACTCGAGCCGCCGTCGTCAACACCACCGCTGGAGGTACCGAGCATGATGGGAAAAGACACACACGCACACACGTGTCATCTCAGAATTACTGTATATCATGGCAAACACAAAACTTGCTTACATGCACGCAATGTCATCTGCTGCTTGCACACACACACACACACACACACACACACACACACACACACACACACACACACACACTGTAATGAAAGCTGGGGGCTATTGTGTGTGAGATGGATGGTTTGACTTTAAGCTTGTATAAATAAAAGCTAAATAAATCCTGATGGCCTCTAGTGATGGCTGGGATACAGCAGAGTGTGTGTGTGTGTGTGTGTGTGTGTGTGTGTGTGAGTGTGTGTGTGTGTGTGTGTGTGTGTGTGTGTGTGTGTGTGTGTGTGTGTGTGTGTGTGTGTGTGAGAGTGTGTGATGTTTGTATATAGAAACACTTTGGACAAGAACTGAGGTGTTTGTGTATGTGTGACAAGAGTTTTAAAAGACACACACACTCTCTCTCTCACGCTCACACACACACACACACACACACACACACACACACACACGCACACACACACACACACACAGCCCGCGGCTCCTTTCTCATTCATGTTTTTGTCCCAAAGTGAAATAAAAAAAGAAAATTATAAAAAGCCAGCAGACCAATGTCACCCAACACCAGAGTCTAAAATACTCTTCCTCTTTCCTCCTCTCGTCCTCTCTTGCCCTCCTTCATCGCTCCCCTTCATTTTATTTTTATTTCCTCCATTTCCTTCTTTCTGCTTTTTAATCTTTTCTTATTCATTTCGCTTTCCCACGTCTGATTTTTACATTTCTCTTTTCGTTCCTCTTTTGATTTGCAGCTGAAAGTCTTGGTTAAAGACGTCCAGACATTCAGCTTAAAAGTGAGCTGAACTAAAACTGAATGTGGTTGAAAAGTCTTTTTAGGCATCGAGGTTACGCCTCTGGCTAAACTACCAACAAAAGGAGTTCTCAGTTGTGGCCTTTACTCATTTAATGTCGCTATCAGCAGTCGGCGCCGTCACTAATATGATGGTTTTATCATCTGTTGGCTTGCTGGTGAAACAAGTGAGTCGTCTTTTACGTTGAACTTGTTTGCAAACAGCAGTTTATTTACAGATCCAGCAGTTATGGAGCAACATGATTAGTTAGGTCGTGTCTCTTGTCACCCGGTGAATGTAAAGCTAATATTTACTCTCCTTTAGCTCCGTTTTTGTTCTCCACCAACTCTCTAGCTGCTCACTGTAGCACTGCACTGAAGGGATTGTGCATCTACTAACGGAGGAGAGGCTCGAGCTTGTGACAGCGCAGGATGTAAACATTAATGACGTCCTCTGCGGATGAGCTGCCACGTTAGCTAGCAGTATCAGTCAGCTAACTGCTAGCAAGGTCAGATTGGGGTTAGGGGAGTAGATGCACGCTTCCTACGCAGTGATGTGGTTGGTGGATGTAGCTCGGTGGAGAGAAAATAGGTCCTACATGAAACTTCTCATGAGAAAGTTTGTGGATTATCTCGAGTAACTGGGTCTTTTGGGCAATATGTACATATTTTTATTTGGGGGTGAACAGTCCCTTTAATTAAATAATGAATGCTAATGTTGATATTCATTAAAATGCTTTTTAAACAATAATTACATGTAGCCTAGATGCTAATTTTGGTCTACTGTTTTAAACAGCCCTCTGCTTATTTATGCATAATCCAAAACAGCAGTAAAATATCAAAAATCTTCACTTTTTGCAGGCAAAGTGCTTCCAGTGTTTTTTCTCCAAGTTTCTTGATGAGCACAATAAGGCAGAAACACTCACAATGACTTATGATAACCATCATTCTGAAGGGGCTTTAGTTCCCAATGCAGAAGATCATATCGCATGTAATCAGTATGCTGGACGGCTAATGTGAAGAAAATCACTTGTTGAAGCACAGCAGGAAACGTTCATTTATTGTGATTTTGTGAAAAGTTATTTTCATGTTTCACCTCAGTTTAGAGGATGTCCTGGGTGTAG